>NC_091731.1:26253863-26556893 GCF_030179895.1 Drosophila kikkawai | reverse complement strand
TTTTTTTTCTGCCAGTGTATACCCACGCACACACACAAGTCAACCGCCGTGGGGGTTTCGGATTGTTACGGAGCGGCTGCTGGGGGTGTTGTAGTACTGCTGCTGACTGCATATGAATGAATATTCGAACATTCGCTACCATTCTTCCATTTTTTGTTTGTGCATTGCGTTTTTTTCTTTGCTGTTGCTTCCCGCATAAAAGTTCATCAGCGAGAATATTGGAGGGGGGGATGGTATACTAAAAAAAACGAAAGTCCCCAATGCCAGATATTTGTATATTTGAGTTATTTAAGAGAAGGAATATCAGCTGGAGACTAGAAAGAAAAAGGAACTTCTTGGATTTTAAAAGATATAAATATATGATTGTTAACAAAGAGCAAAAATAGATACATTCATTAAATATAAATGGTTTAATGTATCAATTATGTATTTTAAAAAGTTGTTGTACATTTAATTGTATTTTATTTTATTTTTAAAATTTATAAACAATACAAAGAATATACAGCATAAGCGAAATTTATTTTATATTATTTTACAAATAGATTTTATGTTAAACTAATAAATGTTCTAGAAGGGTATTCAGTTTTCTGCCTTACCCCAAATTTATTCCCACTTCTTGTTGCAATATTTTCGCAATATTCCGCCGAGCACGTAAGCGCTTCTGTATCTGTGTGGCTGGCTTGTACGACTGTGTGTGCGTTTTTATGTGTTTGGATTTGAGCATCCTTGGGGTAATAGTTTTCCACGGTTTATAATTCCGCGCTTCCCCCAATTCGCAGGGCCACCCCACTTTCGCGAGCGAGAAGATATTTATTATTTACAGGAATTTTTTTTCTCGCATGCTGCTTTCCTTTAGTTCATTTTATGTTCTTCGCGCTCGTCCTGCCTTGGTTTTATTTCCTTTCGCGCGGTTTTGTTCGTTGCCCGGTGCCTGCCGATGATTTGTGTGTGCCAGTGTGTGTGTGTGTGTGTGTGGCTGCCATATAAATATTAAAAATATTGCACAACAAATTCAACCAAAAGCCCCTCGTATGCGCTTCTGCTTAAGCGAAAATAAAAATCGCGCTTAATAAATTTTTAAAAAGTGTGGCAACTTCCCAGAATGGAAAATAATAATTTAGAGGAAGACGGGAATACCTTTCGCTGGGCAAACACAATGAATAGGAGAGAGGGAAGCTAAAGGGAAGTACGCATAAAAACATAATAACAAAAGTGTAGCCCTGGTGACCCCGATCTTCTGCCAGAATGGCCACCAGCACCGACACAGGAAACATAAACATTTACATCTGTATGGGTCGCATCCTTAAATGCATGAGCTTCTCCCCTTGGCCAGGATTCGCTGGGTCTGGTTTTAATAAAAATGTGCATTTATATCATTGGAAATGCTAAAGTAAAGAAATCCACATTCCTGTGTTGAGGTTTTGGATTGCTTAACTCTGGAATAGCATAGTTCGATTTTATAAACAAATATAAAATGAATAAGCAAACATTTATGGCTTGTTTATTATTTAATTAAGTCAAATCAAATGTTGCTTAACTCTGGAATCGCATAGTTCGATTTTATAAACAAATATAATATGAATAAGCAAACATTTATGGCTTGTTTATTATTTAATTAAGTCAAATCAAATGTTGGTATCAAGGTAATATAACTGAATTCCTTTATGTCCCTCATTTGCATATACAATTCTTTAAGGCGATCTTGGCCCACGCTAATCCGTAAAACTTTCCCCCACTTCCCGTGTTTAATTCAATTTATTTAAGCTGCAAAAATGCTTTCCGCTCGCGCTAATTAAAATAAACACAGTGTGCACTTCGCCGGAAGGCAGCTGGGGGGAATTAAGAAGCCGGTGCATGTCTGATGAGTTGACAGGACGCCGGATAAGTTCGGTGAACACTGTTCGCTTTTATTTTATCTCCGCTTTGATTGACGACGCTTCAAATGATTTTACACGCACGAGCGGCTGGAACAACAAAGGGAAATAAATAAATAAAAGACGAATAAAAAATGCGCCGAGGCAACAAGGAACCTGCAGCAAGGATAATGCGTAGACGCTGTTCGCCTTTTTGCGCTGGTGTTTGCACAAGGCGCTGGCAATCCTTTTTGGTTGCCGGCTTTAAGGACTGGAATCCTGTTTGTCCTGCGTCCTGCATGCCGCCAGTCGCGTGTCTGCCCTGTTGGGACCGCTGAAAAGTTAATCCTTTGCCCGCCGAAATCACGGCCATCGAGTGTTTGCACTGCCAACTCCAACTGGGCAGAATATTCCCTTAATCCTGCCACTTGATCGAGCAGCTGCCGGCTGCCATAGCCATTCCTTCAAGTCCCCAATCGACAATCCTGCGCACCATAGGTAGCATCGGCAGTCTATTAAGTGGCAGCCATAATTCACAACACTTTCAGTTCATCAAGGACACGGAAAGGGATGCCGCGTCCAGCTGAGACCAGCATAAGGCACATTTCGCAAACAAAAAGCGAATATATATTATTATTATGCAAATTTTATTATTTTTATGATAAACCGCAAAATTTTCAATGGCTCGCCCCATAAACACAAACAGCAACATGGCAGCCAGGATCCCTAAAGCAGCCCCACTCTACCCCACACAGCTGGGCGCACATTTTTGGCATTTTTATGACTCATTGAGTCGATTACTATAGTGCCTGGATATATATAGTATACCCTTGTATACATTTCGAGGCCGTAGTGAACTGTTTTTCTCTTAAGCAAATGAACTTGCGACAACCGAATCCCCTTTGAGTGTTATTTTGGCTCCTTGAGGCGCTTGAGGAGGGGATAGTGTGGGGCTTAATGGGGTTTTAGTGGGTGGATCAACAAATGGTAATAAGAGGATGCTAGAAAGCCGAAAAGTAGTACACAACTCTTGGGCTTATATAGGGATGTAAGGTGGGAATGGTCCTTGATGTGAAACAGGATATGATTTATTTATTTAATAACTGCGATCCTAGAAGGACTCCTGCTAGCCTCCTCTTTAAACTCACCCATTAATATCCAACTTTAACCTTTGTCCAAACATAAGCCATTTATATCCTGCCCGTGGCAAAATCAAATCAAAGAAGACTTTATAATGGAATTATATTTCCATATTAGCCACAAACAAGAGCATATAAATTCTAAAGAAAATCATAAATACAAATCCGAGGCAATCTGCCATGATGCATGATCTATGGGAATACATTTTATTTAGCTGCATTAACAACTTTTGGCAGAGACAACGGGAGGCCAGTTATTTGCTGCCTAGACCAAGTTTTTATGTGAAGGGGAATCGGTCGAAGTGAATGCCAAAAAATCATGGCCCAGACATAAATTCACGGCAAGCAAATAAAAATGGAAAACCCGAAATATATGTATGCAATACGCTGAGAAATAAAAAGTCCCAAAGTATCCTCCCTTCTCCACTCCACACACTTGGTTGTCTTGCTTTGTGCCGTTTTATTTTGGGATATTTATTTAAATTTTGATTTAAGGACATCATCAAAACATTTTTTACGTTACATAAATTTCTGCCTGTTGCCCTTCATCCTGTCCACCCGCTGTCCTTCGTGCGCCGTCTGGCTCTTAACTTTTCATTTTGTAAAATTGACCACAAAATTTGTACTACAAGTTGTCCAACTTGAGCATATTTTTGTTTTATTCTTCCCTCGATTTTTTTATTGTTCTTGTCATAATAAAAATTGTTGCTGCTTACATTCCTGGCCCGTCGTTGTCCTAAGGCAAGACAAATTAAAGACATTAAAAATTATAAGGCGTAAAAATTCCCTGAATTTGTTTTTTTACTTTGGAAAACTTAAGCCGCAAGGAAAATGCTACGCAGAAAATGAGATTGCGAGAGGGAGAGAGAGTAGTTCGACCACAAGAAGTTTTGCCAAATTGAAAATGGAATTTTTTCGAAAACAAAGTTAAAGTTTTCTCCACCGAGCGAGAAACGTTGATGGGATTTCTAAAGCGGATTTGCCATCATCGGAGAAGCGGGCAGCGGGCACCGGGCGACGGGAAAACTGGCATGTGTGAGTGTGGCACCCTCTCCATGGAAAATTCTTACTCGCAATAGAGACGTCACCATCAAGGTGTGCGCATCGCTTAGTGGGCAACTTTGATTGGGTCCTTTACATAAGCGTTTAATCCTATTTCGCGGTGAGATGCATAAATAGACAAAAGGGGGATGCTGCTGCTGCTAAATGCCCCGAAAACCCCAGCATATGGACCAGCCAGTCACCAAGTGAGCGAAAGAGCAAAAGAGAGGGTTGCAAAGGAACAAAAAAAAAATAATAAAAGCAGGGACTGACAGACGGAAAAGTCCGACTGCAAATGCAATTTTCATGTCACGTAGCATTCGGTTTTTCGGGCTTTGGCGTGGGGTTGCTAAGCGGTCATAGCCGCCGCATAAAAACGTATTTAAAGCAGAGCCCGACAATCATTTAATGCAACATGACAGTAAGTAAGTTGTTTCCCTCAGTGACAACTTTTCACAATGCAACCCTTAAAAAACCAAAGTTGGCTCAGGATTAAATACGCTTAATGCGCAAAATTAAAGGCAATAAATGTATGCATGAGGATGCTCCTCTCCCGTGTCCTTTCCCTTTCCTTTTGCTTTATTTGTTCCAACCACAGTCCGGTCTTCAAAGGCCACAACTCATGCGCTTTAGGGCATTTAAGTTGAACTTACCTCTGGGTTTCTGTTTGGGCTTGGCTGAATTTATTGTGCATAAAAGCCAAAGTCGTGGGCATAATTTTCCCGGGTCCTGTGCATACACACACACACGCACACCCGAGGCTTAAGCAAATATTAAATACATTAAAACTGACATACGAGGCCGAGTCAAATGAGTAAACAAAACTCAACTGGAGTCGTATTCAAATTGGCCGGGTTTTGAGCCACTTAAACGGACTTTGATGTGGTCTTCCTCCGAGCTACAGGGTGGGGATTACCCAACGACATCTAGGGATTAACAATCTCACTGTGTGGGTGGCTGGAGCTTGAAACTAGTCAAAGCTGGTCAAACCCCGACTCTGGTTTTTATTCTCTTGGTGAGTCACTTAATCTTAGATAGGCCAAGTCCCACACTGATCTGATAAGTCACGCGAGGAGAGTATTTTTCTGGGCTTTCCTATCTATCGTGCACGATGTGAGTCACGCAGGGGATTTATATATCACGCAAAGGACTCAAAAAGGTTATATATAATGCAGAAAGGTTTTATTAGTCAAGGGTGTATGGTTTAAAAAGGTTTATTTTAAGTATTAATTAAGAGAACTATCACTTAGACTCAAACAGTGAATCCTTTGACAGCCAGGTGTTGGCATGGGTTTTCCGAAGCTCACGAATTTTCATTCGCGACCTCCCACCTCGATCTGGGGGCGTTTCGAGTGAGTGAATGAATGCATTTGTCGAACCACTTAACGGGGAATTTCCCCCCATTTAATAGCCAGACAATGCAATCTTTTCATTGGCATTTTCCAATCAATTTCATTTCGCTGATAAGAGCAGCTAGCGAAACTATCAAACTGGCAAACTATCAACCACCCAAGCGGCAAATCCGCAGCCAGCATATGCGACTATTCCCGGTGATGGCGAAAAACCCACAAAATCATTATTCGCTGTGGGTGAGACGAAATTCGCGGCACTTAAAATGCTTAAAATACAAAGCGATAAATACGGCAGCGACTCGGGCATTAAACCATATGCCTGCGATAGCACCGAAATGCCCTGATCGAGGGGGAGGCAGGACGAATCCTACCCCGGCTACCCCCTCGCGTAATTGTAATTAATTTCCTGTGATTTTCGTTTGTGGCAGCACCGAAAGGACTCACCCTGCTCCGCGATGCGGAGGAATAACTCGGGACAGCGTCAACGTCAACGTCAGCGCGGTCCTTGGCCGTTGGTCCTGGATCCTTGGTCCTTGCTGTTCCCTTTTAATCGCCAATCGATAAATTTGCGTTAACTGTCAGCAGACTGTTGTTGCCACTCGGGCGATTTATTTTTTGCTGGTCGGGACTCCCGCTGCTGCTGCTCATTTAATGCGATTAGATTTAATGGCCGGCTCGGGTCCTGCTGGATGCTGGCGGATTGCTTTTTGCCCGAGCAGCAGGACATTCGCCCCGGTCGTCACTTAAAACTACTTATTAGCCTCCATAAAAATCGCCTTAGTCTAATTGGCTATGATTGGTTTGGGGGCTTTGACTTTGGCTCCGGATTTGGCTTTGGCTCTTGCTTTGTCAAAGGACGATCCACTAATTTGACTCAGGTCCTGGACAAAATATGTTTTTAATATGCAAAAACTTTTAGCCAAATGGCTTTTAACTGTCATTAAGCAACTGTTGCCCCAGCAGCAGCGCCAAAGCCAGAAAATGGCCAATGAAATTTTTATGACCACCAAACATTTTGTTTCCACGTATCCCCCGAAAAACGACGTCATGTGCCAGCTGTTCGCCGGCTGACTAGTTTCAGGGACACCGCCTAACTTATATGTATACACGATATAGGATGGGGCTGGTGGGGTTTTGCAAAGAGCAGCTTGTAGGAGACACACAACAAATAACGCTTAAAAGTTCTTGGTCGCTTCACCTGGCCGGTTGTCCTGGATCCCTTCGGTGCTGTCCTTTGTTGTGGCTCTAAAATACTTTTTAATTTTATCAGCAGCGCACAGAAGCGTTTACATGCTAAATGAATAGCTGCAGTCGGAGAAAATGGAAAGCTATGACCTTTCGGCTTTTAGATGGTTGGGGATCCAATTATTATTCGATTAGAGCGGCACCACCAAACCTTGGGCCACTGGAAGGGCTTTAGGGGATTCGAAATATTCAATTGGTCACTAAAAATGGGAAAGCATAGTGGGAAAAAGGATATTTAAATTTAAAATATATTTTTGAAAATGTATTTATTATGGTAAAAGCAACTAACCAGAAAACTACTTTCGTTAAGTCATAAATAAGTTAATAAATAAGCGTTTTAAGGACTTGATGTTATTCAATTTCTCTCAGTGCAGCTAAATAGGTGTACAGAACGTGCTCGACAAACTCGCTCCGTACTTTGTCATCAGAGCGTCATCTGTTCGGTCTCCGCTCCTGACCCTCCGCCTGGTCTTTCGCCTGGTTCTCCTGTTCCTCCCTTGACCCACCAGTACCTATTGGAAAAGTGGCCAACTAATCAACGACCATTCCGTTGGCATTTCATTATCATTCGCAGGACGTAGAATCCGTTTAGCTGCACTCCACTTCGCTCCACTGCAAATGCTCCCCTTTGGGCCCCGGCAAAACACCACAAAAATGGCAGCAGTTGGCAGCCATTGCAAAGTCCTTACTGCTTTCCCTTCGCTGCATCGGAATTTTAATTCGGTTTCATTTCGGTTTCGGGGCAGCTGTTGCACCGAAGGACCAAGGACACCGGGTACCAACAAGTTGACCAAGATTTAATTGCATTTTGAGTGGCCTGCAATTAATAATTTATGAAAGCAAAAAGTGCAAGAGTGCAAGGAGAAGTTTCCAAAGTTTTTAATTATTTGCGCTTGATTTTGTTTGTATGTGTAACTATGAAAAAAGCAAATAAAGTGTTAAGGGGTGTATTTTTAGGGGTTGGGATGTACATAAGTAAGGTATTTTGTATTTTTTTCGTAGGGCTGCAAGCCATTTCTTTCGGGAGGGTTGCAATTGCTGACAAACCGCACCGAATTGCTAAACACGTGCCCCTTTCTGGTCGCCCAAAGCACCCTGAATGGGGCAATGAAAAATTGTAAATTGAACCAGGTCCTGTTCTTCGTGGGGGGGAAAATAGCTACAGGCCGATGGTGTGGGGTGTGGCAAGAAGCACGTGCAAAAATGCGTTAAAATTGCGCATTCAACATTTGAACGCAAACACAAACGCAATTAAGCGCGGCGTCAGTGTAATGAAAGTGTCGAGAAGGGGAGCGCCGCCAGAAGCAAGGTCTTCTTGCACCGCACCATCCAGCCACCAAGGATAACACCACCCACCATTCACCACCTCCCACTGCTTAAGCGCTAGCTGAGGCAACGGAAGCGGAAATAACGCAACAGCCTCAGGACGAGCACAACGACCAGTATGAAGACGAGGCCTTAGGACGTTGATGGTCGGTCAGCCCGTAAGGCCGTGTGAATGCATCGCTCCCGGTCGGGTTTTCAGGGTTTTAGGAACGGGAATTGGTTCGGAGGCCACAGATGAACGATTCATTGGCGAAGGGTATATACATTATGCGTTCAGTCATTACTTACATTCTAAGTACAATTTTTTGATTCTTCATTATTATTTTATTGGGTTTTCTTACCAAAATCCCTTATATTAACCTTTAAGTATTAATCTCTCTCTTTAAAGGGTATCTTCTAGTTTGGTTTTCCCTGCGATTTCCTCATATTGTTTAGCTAACATTGGCCTACCGAATTGTGATGTGTTGCTGCGTTTTCCCTGTTGCTGGCCAATGTTTTGGGTGGCTGGGCTGGGCATCCGGGCGGCTGGCCAGACGGACCGGTCAGCGCGGTTTTGTAAAACGTTTAATTGCAATTTGAAAAGCAGCCTTCAAGTCCGGGACTGGGGCCACACAAGGGTTGCTGTTGCTCCTGCCGTGGCTGTGTTCAGGATTTATTGCTTTTGGGTCTATTGCAGGTCCCTCTTAACCCCCAGAATCCCCCGCAACAAGCCCTCTTCGGAGCGAGTGTCTGAGTACTGGCGACTGCAATTGAGGAATTTCATTTTGAAACATTTAATTTCCAACGTGCAACCCTTTTCCGGGGGACTGGGGATTGGATTAAGGGCTGGGGGGGGGTACTGATGCTGATAGCCGGAAACGGATATGGGGTCGCACTCTGCCCATGCCGCTGCCTCTGTCTCGTTCTCGCTTGTTAAACATATGTTTTCATTTGCAATGCAAAGTTTAATAATTGACAATTCTTTGGGGTTGCTTTTTGTCAACGGAAGTGAATTGTGGGGGCTGGAGACGTGTGCCGCGTGTGTGAGGTGTGTAATTGCCAGATCGTTGGAAATTTTCGCTTTTTTTTCATGTAAAATGCTCTCGGGCTCGTGACAAATGAGCCGCCAGTCAGACACCTTTGAGGGAGGTAGGAAAATGAACCAGTATTGGGGATGAGTGTAACTGTGGGATGTGTGAACTGCTACCTTCTGTCCTTTCATTAAGTTTACATTTTTCGAAAAATAATGAGATTCTTAGTGGGGTTGATTTTGTTTTCCAACGATTTTGGGGTTGATTCTGGCCAAAACAACGTGAAAATTCCAATTATTTTCAGAGTTAGTTCATCTTTCTTTTATGAAGAAACCAAGGCTCTTCCTAAATGGCATTTTAAATCAATGGAAAACCTTGCTGTCTTTAAATTACGTTCAAGATTAAACTCCTCCCATACAGGCTCAACTTTGGCAAGAAAAACAAAACCCAAAAGTACCATAAACCTTCATTATTAATGCCCAAAGATATCAGTTCTTTCCTCCCATTTTGGCCATAAAAAATTTACAATATTTCTCGTGCCAATTTGATTACAAAGCAAGCGTTAATTTCCATTATTTCTTCTTTTGCTGATTGTCATTGTTGTCCTTTGCAATTTGTGACCGTTATTTTCCCAGCTTCTTTTCGGTCATTTTTAAACCTGATTACATGCAAACACAAAAAAAAAAATATCCCTCGTCCTCAGCCTCATCCTCGGGCGGCAGCTTTCACGCGGCATTTTTTCAATTTGTATCACGAATAAAAAAGAATGCCAGAAATAAAGGAGGAAAACTCATTCAACTGTGACATTTTGTGTTTTGTTTTTTTCATGCCCCCTTTTTTTTGGGACTTTTTTCTCGGTTTTTTTTGCATAATTAATATATGTATATCTTTTGATGAAACATATTTGGCAGGCAGAATGGGTAATGCAAATAAATGCTTTGGGGTGAGATAATGCCTCTCGGTTGGGAGTATAATTTATCAAAGGGCTGAAGAGGGTCGACATGGTAAGTGAGCTCTAAAAATAATCAGTAAATTTAAGAATATTTGTATAAAAGTTCAAAGTTTTTTCTTAAAATTTCTTAACTGAAAACTAAATTTAGATATTTGAATTCTTCTTAAGTTTTATACAGAGCTAATTAGTTTTGTTAGAATCCATTAACCCATTGATCTCAAGTGATCTTACAGTATTCAACATTCCATTCGAAATTCAAATTTATGGAATAACCCGAAAAAATGTCAAAACCAGCCAAGCCTGCTCCTCTTATTGTCACTGTCCTCGTCCTTGTTGTCATTATAAATGTGCGCTCATTTGCCTTAAATATCCAGGACGTTTGTGCACCACTAAATTAGGCAGCAGCGTGCCTCTATAGGGCTATGTGGCTGCAGAGTCCGCTACTCCCGACCTCGTTGACCTTTCGGCCATCAAGTGGAACCAGATGATGGACAAGCGTGAAAGGGTTGCGAGCCGCGAACCGAGGGACAGGCGACAGAAAATGTTGACAGCTGTTTGTTCGGAATTAGTCAGCGATGTCGGGTCGGAGATGACAACACACTCAGGCAACATTTCTTAGCCATGTTAACAGGCGCGAGGGTGAACCCTTTAACCCCAATTTATACCCGACAAGCGAGTGTGCGGGGGAGCTCTTCATTAGGGTTTTCTGATCTCTGCACTGAGAGAATATAGGAACCTTTCTTTAATAGTTTTAAAAACCATTTAAGCTATACACTTTCTAAAAATATCAACAGAATGTAAGATATTTTTATAATATATCGATTAAGTTTAAAGAACAACAAATTATAAAAGCAGCCCACATTCTTTCAAGTGTTCACCAGCAGCTCCTTCCCTTGGTCATTTTCCTCGAGCTGCATTAACGCTATTATTGCGTTTTAATTTGCCTTGTCCTTGTCAGTGAGGCATGCAGAGACATGCATCCAGGATGTGGTCTATATGGGGGCGCCTGCTTCCCCCAAAATGGTGCATGTTGACGGCCTGTCAAAGGCCACTCTCGAAAGGCCCCCACTTGAGGGAAAGCCAAACATGACGGACCTGACAACCGGACAAGGACATTGACACCGACACAAGCCTGCGCCCGAAGCCCTGCATCCATGCACAGGATGCAATGCCATATTGCAATTAGTTGCAGGTCGAGACTTGCGGCGTGTGTGGTCAGCTAATAAGCAGGATGGGATTCCCCGACAGCCCGCCGGCCTGTTATCCTTTTGCCTGGGCACGCAGACTCGCCCAAATGGCAATAACAGCCGTCTGCAGCTTAAAGTAATTAGAATGCCATTTTCATGGGCTCCTCCCTCGCAGGACTCGGCAGGACTTGCCTCCACTGCCCGCTGACCCTCCATAAATTCATTCAAGCAACTTAAGCCGACTCCTGGCCGCTGCTACTGTCCCGAAATGTATAAAGGGACACCCATAAATGCGCAGCTTAAAGCCAAGAGGATTCGAGGCCATGACGCTCTGGCTACTTGAATGCAGCCCGTCCTGGGGGGGGGGGGGGGGGGGTTGGCTGGACTGGGGGATTTACAGCGAGGACCCCGGCAGGACCCAGCTGCATTATTACGGTCAAAGTAAATTTATGTGCTCTGTTAATTGAATGCTGCGCCAGCGCGGGTCGGGACACCTCGAGTATCCTGCTGATCCTCGTATCGCTCCTTTGCTTTACTTTGCATAAATCCCAAATTTATTTACAAAAAATAACGAGCTGAAAATGGGTTTTCTGTCGATACTGGGGTACTCTCTTTAAGAATTTACCCGAAACATATTATTAAATCAAACCTTTATGAATAATCATCGATCACAGATGGAATTAAAATTTGTTTTTTTGCAATAATGAATTCAATGAAGTAACTATTAATTTTTTAATTTTGAATAATGTAACCCATCACTATTTCTATATGCTGTTTCACCGAAAGTGTATACCAACCAAGGGGGGGATATCGATAAATGCATGTAAATATGGCAATGGCAGGGGCCATTGTCATAGCGTTGGTCGCACATAAGGAGTATGCAGCTCATTGTTGGCCATTTTTCATACATTATAATCAGAAAGGATAATGTTAACGCCGCCAGCAGGAGGCAAGACCGCAGATGAGGCATTCGCCACAGCAAGCAACCCACCAATTATGGAAAACTTTACTTACTGTCTGACCTTAAAGCTTATGCTTTTGTCAAAGAAAATGAAAAATTTCAATGGCTTTTATTTAATAAAATTCCTTTAATAATTTTTAAATACGTTTCTCTGAATTTTTCCCTCGATTAACAGAACACTGATGTGTCTATCTTAACCCATTTCTCCTGTTTTCCTTCAGGCACTATTGAAACCACTCCAAGCGTAGGCCATAAAGCTATTTTATGGCCGGACTCCTGGCAGGAGGAGAGCCAACCGCGGACTGGGAAAATCTCGGGCAGCGGTGAAGTCAACAATTTCCCCAGAAACATTCCCCACATGCCAAACTATTTGATAATTAAGTAGATGCGCGACCTCGAGGAGCATAAATCACTTAATTAACTTGACGACACTTCCAGACAGACAGACAGGCAGGCAGCGAGCCGAGGGGGAACGGAATGAATGCATCCTTGAAAGTATTCCAAATATCTGAAAAGAAAATAAAAATACAAACCATGGAGAGAGCTCATGAGACTGAAGAATGAAAATCGATGCAAATGCGGCGGCTGAAAAACTATCAAATCTGAGGACGGCCCACTGGGGAGCCATCAATTCATCAAAATGCCGGCCTCTATAAATAGTCCCACTGAACTTTAATAAAATGCTAAAAGTTTCCTACACATCGGCACTTCAAAAGGCAGGCATGGCTGTGTTGAGATCGGACAAACAAATCAATACTGACAGAGGCTTTACAGAGGAAAAACTAAGGAGATCTTTAAAAAGATCATTTCATATAAATATAGCTAACATTTTGATTCTAATTTTCTTTAAAATTATACAGAAAATATTCCTATAAAATATGTATATAAATATATCCTAAAATAGACTTTTCTTTCAGTGTTTCCCATAGACTGCAACCAGGGAAAACGTTCACCGATCGAACCACTCGAAAGTGTCATCGACTCCGTTCCCCATCACGATCATCAATGGACCTCATTACCACGCCTATTTTGTGTTGCCACCAATGTGCGGTAGCCGAAAAAGGCCAGGGAATGAAAAGCAAAATACGAATACGCCGGCACTCAGCCGTGGCACCTCCACACATCTTCCCAGGCCGCCTCGCCTGAACTCAACTCTTCCTGGGGGCAGGCACGCCCCCTTTTACAAGTGATCGCAACTGTTCCAGCCATGTGTCTCTTCTGGCTGGCTGAAATATTTTGTGGCTGAGCAGCGGCAAGTGGGCGTGGCCCGAGACGCCCCCATCCCCCCAGCATCCACACATAAATAACCAAAGTTGTTGACAGTCTTTGGCACTGAAAAATATCATTAAAAGTGTATAAAATAAACGACTGCAATGATTTACTGGACTCGTATGTCAAACAACAAAATCTGAATTTAGTGGTGAGTAATTTGATTTGGGATCGCCCCAAGCATTTTATAATAAAATGTTACAAGCTGATATAAAGATGCTTTCAATGTTTTCTGAATTAATGAATCTATAAAAAGATATATTAATAATCCAAAAGTACCTAGCACAAGTTCAATTTCCCCCATATTGAGCTCAATCATAGCCAATAAATCAGCTTAAATATTCATAAGCGAAGCTTAGCAAGCTAATACTTCTTCAAAACAAATTACGTCACTTCCCCGGCATGAGATAAATATAATGATATTTTCACTCCCAAAGGAAGCCGTAATCAAATTCCCAGCAATGACAATGAAACACCTCCGACTCAGTGGGCCACGTGATAAGCTAATCCCCGTCCTGAAACTGACAAAACCAGCGCCTTCAGACAATGAAATTTGTGTGCAGGCCCAAATTGAAATGAGAACGAAAATGAAAACTCAAGAACTTATAAATTTCTCATGTGGTGCCACTGTCAGATTCGATTCCTTGGATGGCGGGGATCCTTGTCCCAGTTTCAAGACGAACCACCCACCGAAACAACCTTCGACCCACCCGTTTTCTCACCCTCTGCGATCCATCCGAGAGTCTGCAGATGACACCTCCGCCCGGCCGAATACGGTGGCATAACTGAATTTATCTACATATAAACAAATATTTTTCTTAAATATGACAGCACTTTGGGGGCGTGTCAATGGAAATTCGGGGGCGTCGAAAAAAGTGTGTTGGAAATTGAGTTTTAGAAAGTTTTTCCCATCTCTCTCGCTCTTGGATGGTATAAATTTTTGATTTGTCTGCCTTGTTCTTAGCCGAAAGTCCCTCAATATTGTTGTTGTTGCTGCTTGGGGGCGTGGGCGTGTGTGTTTTTTGGGCAGGGGCGTGGCAGAGTGTGTGTGCCCTGCTGTCATTGCTTGTTTTGCAGTTGACATTGAGTGGCGAACGGAGCCCGTCGATGATATGTTGTGCCGTCTGATGAGTGCCTGCCCATAATGATAATTCCGAGTGTGTGTGTAGGTACTATGTATGAGTGCCTGTTTACAGGCTGCTTATGTGGGAGTGCTTTTTTTTGGGGGGAGTGGGGGGTTGGTTAGCAAAGCAACCCCCTCGGAAAAATATTTAATAAAATGCCGGTAGAATTTAATTAGATTTTAATTGCATTTGCAACCGGAACAGAGTGACAAAAGCGAAATATCCAAGTTTCTGTTGCTAACAAGGAATCTGTTTTTGAGCGATGATTACATGGGGGTTGTTGACGGCCCTTATGAGGGTGGTATTATGATATATTGTGTTATTAACAAGGTATAAAAGTCAATGGGAATTTATTTCAATTTAAGCTCGCGTCAAAACACACGTCTTCGTCATCGAAGGAAAATTAATCCTATTATATCACCAATTAGCTTTAAGAAAATTCCTTTGATAAGAAAAACTATTTAAATTGTAATTTTTATATATTTTAAAGTTAAGAAATTAAGGCATATTCAGTCTCTAAAACCCAGTTCTTGAATTATTTCCATCATCTTATTATGTTATGCAGTTAAGAACACTTACATTCATCATAATTACTTAAGGTTACTTTCTTCATTAAAATTAACACTCGAGAACCCTTTCATCTTCGCCTCTAAGTTCAAGATTTATATTGAAGCCATTATTCAACTTCTTTTGATCTCGTTACCAGGAACCGAATCAAAAAAGTCTTTCCCAATCTCCTCGAAAACATTTCTTTGGCCTAAACCTTTTCAAGCCAATTAGAGCTGCTTCGCGTCGAGGCGTTACGAATCGGAAGTGATACAAACACGAACACAGATTCTCTCCGTGATCGAAATCATCATTTCTGATCTCCTCCGAGCACCATGAACCTTTTGCCGCACGACTTTAATCGCTTGCCGAGTCATCAAACGAGGTGCAACGGAGATGACACCTCTGGAAATGTGATTCGGAATGCCGAAAAGGGGGAGCGAGCCTTTGTGGCACAGAAAAATTGGTCAATTTAACACAATGATATAACGAGCTGAACTTGAAAATTTTAATGCGCTCGTTGAAGATGAATGCAGAGTTCACTTATTAAGTCATTACCTCAATTAGAAGAGGAAGTACTGCTGCACATATGGGTCCTGTGTGATGTAATCGTTCGAGTTCTACCCTGCATGAGGGTATGGCTTACTAATTTCCTTTTAATTACAACTTTCCAACGAGTTGTTTTGAGCTGAACAACCAAAACTCATCTGCAATTACTCCTCCAGCGGGGACGGGGGTCATTCACTGGCCTGGAGATGTCTTTTCGTTGTCGTCTTTGCCTTTATAAATATGCAGAAATTAGTGGCGAACAAATCTTGGGCAAGTTTTTGGCATTAACACCTTTCAATCTGAGCGAGTTGCAAACAACATTGCGAATATGACAAAATGGATTTGAGATGGTACAGTGGGTATTGACTGGGAAGGAATATATATAATTAGGATAACTTTACAAATATTTGATTTTTAAATCAAATTCTATAAAGAGAATACTATTTGAAGTGACTAAATATTTGTTAAAAAGAAACATATTTTAAACACCTCAAAATTTAAGTAAATAAGGCAATAACTTCATATTTCCAACAATAATCCCCAATAATTTGCTGTCCCTTTTAGCCAGCCTCCCCTGCACTTGCCTCACTAAGCAAGCACGCAGGAAATGTCACGACATCCAACTGCTCCGGAGGAGACTTCAGGTTTTTGCCCGCAGATATCTTGCAGTTGCTTTTCGCACTGCACTTTTGAATATGCATAAAAAATTGGTATTAAAACGTCGCATGTAAGACATTAATCAGCTGGCAAAGTGGCAGCAGCAGCATCGGCTGCAGGAGCACCGAGACAGACAGGAGCTGCGGGGCCAAGTGAGAAACCCAATGCGGTGGCTAGGTGAAGTCACTGAGCAGCAAGTTGAGCGCTTGCATCATGCGCTTGATTAATCTGCATTCCCCCCGCAAGCCCCAAACCCCCGCCACAAAATCTCAGAGTCCTCGGGAGAAATCCGCGCATAAGCAGCTTGACTCTTGCCAGATTGGACGGATGGTTGCCTGGACGGAGGGAGGGCGGGAGGTAGGTAGTGTAGTGTAGTGGTGGGCAACCAAACTTAACCCACTCCACGCAGCTCTTCTGGTTGTCGGGTTTTATTTTCGAGTGCCCACACAGCACGAAAAGCGACCGCAACTCTTTGCCTGAACAATAAATTCACATTAAGAAAAGCCAACAAAAAAAAGTATATACATACATGAAAAGTTTGTTTCATTAAAAACATTAGAATGAAGCGAACGGAGAATGGGAGGCGACAGGCGAGACAGGGCCCTACCATAATTTTGCATGCCTGCTGCCGGCTGAATAATACGAATGTGCCTGTTGATTGTTTTCAGCATCTGTAGCATTGAGTGATGAGAAATATTCCCCACTCCATCCGAATCCCATTCAAGAGGCACACATGGCTCTGCCTCGGTTGCCACAAATATTTCCCCCTAGAGTCTCGGGCTGGATCTGTGCCATCGGGCATTTCATTTGCGAGAAGATTTTCCAAAACATTTACAATCCTCAAGATCTTGCTAAGGCCAAATGTTTATTAAAAGCGAAGAATGAACGGGTCCCTGGAGAGGGGTTTTTACGAATTTTTACTACCCTAGAACTCTTTAGTATTCATTACTAATCTACAATTCATTTAAATTGTTGAGTAATCATTAAACGGAATTATTTAGTAAAGAATAATTAATCTAGATCTTAACTTAGATTGTATTAGTACATTGCAGTCGTGAATTTAGTGAAAATGTTAGCCAAAACTTTACCATTTCTTTCTTTCAATATAGTTTCCAAAGATATTCCCCTAACCCAACCCCACCAAGAGTGCTTTCCAGCCACAGAAAATACGAAAAAAAAAACAGACTTTCAACACTGCAGACATTGGGCCCCCGACTAGATTCCGATACCGTAATTCAAGTGGCCAGACTTTGACTACTCGGCGGCTAAATGCAGCGCATAATTCACAATGAGTGATTCTTAAATCGTCCATTAAGATAATTTTTATGGTAGAGCGAGCCCCAAAGGGGGAGCTTGCAGCATCAGCCCCTGCCGAGGCCGCCAGCTCCTTCTTCGTTTATCAATTAGGGCGGCAAACACTCGGCTGGGCCGCTCGCTAATTATCAGCAAAATGCCTACACATGGCAAACCTGAAACGGGGATCTGCTCTGGCCGTGGTCCAAATTTAGCAATGTCTAAGTGCATCCCATGGATGTGTGGATGCGTTCCGGGACTGCGTCATGCTCGACAATTTTTCACGCTTTTCTTGCGCTGCTTTTCCCGGCAGCCACAACAACACTCCCTACCATTTTCCGATTGCCAAGACAAAGCAATGTCTGGGCCCCAAGTTTGCCGGCCTATGATTGATGTGCAGTTGATGACTATATAACTTTGTATGATTTTTCGAGTTTCCCCCGGGACGAGGACCGACTTCGGGAGCAGGCCTGGTTTCGTAGGTGGACGAGTCTTTAATTAGTTTGGTTTCCTCGAGGAGTCGAGGGGGGAGACTTTTGCTCATTTGCCTGGCGTTAAAAATGTTGAATAATTGAAATTTCTTGGAATTTTTCATTACTACTCGAGCGGGATGGAGCGTTAGAGCAAAGTAAAATTTGTTTTGTGGTCGCGTGGCGGTCTTTGATATTTTTTTTAAAGCATTTCCCAGCTAAGTCTCCCTTTTCGGTCGGCGATTTTCATTGGAAATTGAATTTTGTGAGGCTTTCCTGCTTAAAAATTAGTGATTGTGACTAATTATGCTGTCGCTGGCAAACTAAAGCAATTAGAGAGATTTGCTTGGGGAGTAATTTGCTTTGAAGTTGAGGAGGCAGCACGCGATCGAAAAAGAAAAATAATACGTAAGGAAATAAGGTTTCATTTTATAAAAAAGCAGAAGTTAACACTTAAGCAACTTAATAAAAGAAACTTGGTAGCAAAACCTTTGCTAATATTAACTTTAAACTTCCTGAAACATTGTAAGGATACCTTTAAGGAGAGGAATAAATCCCACAAATGTCCCCCTGATGAATTTCCTGTCCTCCATCAATATATGTCTCCAATTGTCAATCGAAGCCAAATGACTTGACCGAAAAGTTTAAAGCTGATCAGCCCGCTTCCTGCACTTTGTCTCTGGGCTGCATTTGACGAACAGGTCACGTACGGCGTGTCATTGCTGAGCGGCTGCCAGCCAAATTGGCTACAGTAAAGCATCCGCCGCATTATCTTCATCTTCATCACCGAGGCGACTCGGTCTGTTCCCGCCTGCCCCCTGACCGAAAATAAACTGAAACGAGGCGCCCACAATTACGTT
Organism: Drosophila kikkawai; assembly: GCF_030179895.1. Classification (NCBI taxonomy): domain Eukaryota; kingdom Metazoa; phylum Arthropoda; class Insecta; order Diptera; family Drosophilidae; genus Drosophila; species Drosophila kikkawai. The sequence goes on along the minus strand of NC_091731.1, from coordinate 26,538,059 downwards.
TGAGAACTGCAAACTGCAAATGGACAGCAAGGTTTGTGCAATTTTTCTATTGAATTCTCGCTGAGAGCTCCTCGCTTCTCCTTTTCGCAGCAGCTCTTGGCCGGCAGCGAGGCACGTGCTCGGAATGCTAAGGAACCCAACCGGGGAGACGCCAACAATGTGGCAGCTTCCTCTTTGGAGAGCTCAAGCATTATGATTGATAAGTTCGTTTTGTGAATTTTTCATAAATTAGGCAACAGCTGTGTGCCATCGGGGGGACCGGGGCTGGGTGGCGGCGACCCATCATCGAGTGCCCAATCGTGCGCCATTTGTCTATTTTAATTAAAGGAACTTGGCGCTGATCTCATCCCGTCCCCAGCTAAGCCCGGCTCCATCATGGCCGGCTCCTTTGTTTGGCATCACGCACGTCTGGCTTTCCTTCGGCTGTTAATCAGCTGTTAAGCGGTAGGGGAATGAAATTTTAATAAGAGCTTTAACATAAATCAAATCAGATCCACTGACCACCAGCTGCCGCTGACTCCACCGAGGGGAGGGATTCTGCTTTGATTGGCAACTCATTTGCCAGCGCAATTACTTAATTATTTTTCTAACCGATAGATGGAGGGGAAAAATTGGAACATATATTACTTATAGAACACAAAGGCTATGAAGAATGGGTCTATATTAATTACACATATAAGAAAAGTAGATATTGACAGTTGTTAAAGGAAAATCTTTTGTAACTTATCAATTTGATATCTGTGGAATATCATGTTTCTTTAATTCCAAAAGAGTTTTTCTATGAAAAAGACTCCAATTATCATCTCCTGTTTTAGGCACCTTTAACAATTTTCCCCCAAATTACCCTTTAACTGCATCTTTCCCTTTGAATATTCCTATCCCACTTTTTCCTTTAATCCCCATAATTCTTCTCATAGCAACCCTTTCTTAGGGACTCTCATTCTCACATTTGCAAATAATTAAGTGCCTTGCTGGGGCAATTTAAATCGCGTGCTGTCCAAATGCATTAAGCCACATCAAAACAGAGATGGCGACATCAACGCCAGCCCCACTCCATTGTCCTGCCGTATTCCCCCACTTATTAACAGCGCCGTAATCTGAATGCGAAATCAAGTCGCAGTGCACAGCCCACAATAACAGTTGACAACTGTCGACGGTCGTCTGGCAGGCATTTAAACGCTTGTCAAAATTATATAAACTGCTGTCACAAGTGCCGGCGGGAACTAGGGAAATTTTTCCCGGCACAGCGTTCTTTAAAGTGCAGCAGGACACTGCTAGAAAATATGGGAAACTGAACCGAAATCTAAGATATTAAAAGTAATTTCTTATGCCTTGTATTATTGGCTTACTTACATATCATATTGTGAAATTTAAGAAAATTTAAACATATTTTATTTAAATAAAAATGGTTTCTTTCAAGTGTAAAGATGGGATCCTGGATCTGCAGTCGGAACTCGTCGTTTCTGTGGCAATTAATGCGAATTTCGACATCATAATTAAAGCGCTTGGTGACGACGCTGGGTCTCGTCTTGCGACCGGGTCCATTATATTTAATGAGTGAGCCAACGGAACCAAGTGAAGCCAGAAGGCCCGCGGAGGGGGCTGAGTGCCAGGCCAGACCAGCAGAAGTAGACCGACCCAGACCGGTCCCAGACCCATTCATTCACTTTTGATATTTGCATATTTTCACATGTCATTCGGCTTTTTGGCATTTCTTTTCCGCCTTTTGTGCGCCGCAAATGCAATTGCGCTGGGATGTGGCCCGTAGTCTGTAGTCCGCAGTCTGAGGCGAGATCTTCATGCGGGAAGATGAAGTGGGGGCCGCGCATAATTAGCCGCAGACTTTTGCCGGTTGACAAACTCTTTGAAGAGCTCCTCGAACCGCAGACACGTGTGCATCTCTCTCCCAGGGACTCCGCCGGTTGGCTTATTTATTGTTGGCTGGATGTCTTAATTTATGAACGACTGTCACAGCGCAGAGACCTGCCATCGGTCGCTTGTTTGCGATGAGATGGCACTGAGATCTCGGCAGACAAGCGGATCCATTCATTGTCCCTATATGACTCAACTGGAATCAGCTCCCAAAGCTGTGATTCATCCGGCATATCCCAGAGAGTATTGTTGTTCAATCGCGATAAGCTTTATCTCCGGCATTTGGCATTCAAAATTTATGAGTGCGACTTGCAAAACACTTTTGGCCTCCCCGAAGTTCGCCGCCCCGCTGCCAGCCCTCAAGTGCAATCAAATAATTGTAATCTCTTTCAAATTGCAGTTAAGTTTTACTTCCACTTCGCAGCCAACTCCCACGCGCACTTGATTATGCTGATGAGCACGTAGCTGTAAGCCGCAATGCACTTCTGGTTTTGGTGGGCCAGAGCCAGCAGAAGAGTGCTTGGCAAACTGACTTTTCGGCATTCTTAATTAGAGTAGATAATGTGATGGCTTTGGGGGCTTTTCCGGCTTGGATTTATTTGCCCAATTCGATTATAAGTAAGTGTTGGTCAGCGGACCGAGGGCCCAAGAGCTGGTTAAATGCTGCGAAAAGATTGCGTGATTTGAAAAGTTTGCCGAGTGAGTTTCATAGAAAATTCATGAGAGTTTAAAGAACAGTGAGGGAACTGGATTGTTTGACTATTATTATACCCTGCAGATATAAAAATTATAGAAATTACTCATACGACAAGTGTGCCAGATTTAAATTCTAACAAAATATTTTGTCACAACATAAAATACTGAAAGTTTATAAATAATATACCGAAATTTCCATGAATATATAGCAAGGTATAATAGGTATATATCTCATCTAGAGATTAACGAATGTTCATGAATGCTAAGACCCACAACGACCTCATAGCTCGTTACCAAAATTCATTGCTTTGAGTACCCAGTAGGCTTTGCTTTTAGTTTCAAACTAACTAATTCTTTCCACCTAACCTGTCACAACGGAATTCAGAATGAGCAACACCCAAAGACCAAACGACAGTATTTTGATTAATATCACCGAAGATGTACTGCGAGCCACGGACGTTTTGACCCAGAAGGGTCCAGTGAAGCAGGTGCGAGGCGACTCGGATCTTTTCCGCTGGGTTCGGTCGCAGGCCTACCGTGATCTGATCGCCTACATAAACAACACTAGCCTTGCCCTTCAGGGTCGTCGCCTAACCGAGAGCTTTCCCGTATCAGAGGAGATGCAACGACTCTGCGACATGTTTGATGACCTGGAGCGTCCTTTGGCAAAGCACACAGACACATCAGCTTCATCGAAGGTAAGCGTCTCCTACCTGGCGTGGCTGCGGCACATGTTCCAGATCGTCCTGCGTCAGCTGGCCGGGGCCGTCAGCGGGGAGAAGTGCATGCACATACATGAGCTGGGGGAGTACCTTAGGCGCTCCTTCGGCAATGCCACTACTCTGGAGTTTGGCCCCGGGAACGAGCTGATGTTCCTGTTCTTTCTCTGCGGCCTATTTCGGGCTGACATTCTACGGGCCAGAGACACCGTGGCCGCCGCCCTGATGCTCTTCTACCGTTACATACACCTGGTGCGCCGCCTGATCGCGATATATAATCTGCCCATATCCAGGAACCCGAGGTGTGCCATCGAAGACTACTTTTTTGTGCCCTACCTTTGGGGAGCCGCGCAACTGTGCCTGGACGCGCCATTCTCTCCGCCGCAGTGCGACCAGCCAAAGGCGATTGAGAGCTATCGGCACGACTACATGATGGTGAACTTGATCGAGAATCTGCCGGAAAAGAGCGGGCCGCTCAGCCACAACGCCTTTCAGCTGTGGTGCATCCTGTCCGCACCAACATGGCCGGAGGTGTACCGAGGACTCGAGCGCTGCTATATTAATCACATTCTGTCATCATTCCATACCGTTGAGAATGCGATCTTCTGGGAACTGATGTCCTTTGACATGGCCCCGGCGGAGGGGCTTTTGCATCGCCCATCTATGGGCCAGCGGGAGAGGCGGGTATCAGGAGTGATACAGCAAGAAGAAGGGCCCGTCCGTCCGTATTCCAGCCTGGGTCTTTTCACTAGCCTCCACGAGCTACAAAAGACGTCTGAAGAGGAAACGGATGACGACGACATGGGAGATCGTCTGGTAATGCTCCACCCAACGACCGAAGTTGCAGCTGGTTTGGAAGATTTGGAAACTGGCGAAAGATTAAGTGATACTTCTACTTCCAACACCTCAGCTGAAACCCGATTCTTTATGGGCAAAGACGATTGAATTAAATTTTCAATAAATTATTGTCATAAATGCAAATAAAGTAAAGAAAAATAAAACAGTTAAGAGCTAATCTATTAGGTATTAGGGTAAACTCTTCTACTAATGTGGACACTTGTCTGGAAATTTCCTAGGCCTTTGCTCAGCTTCCCCTGATCTGCGATCCGCCAGCGGAATGCACTTGATAAATTGTTTACTTTGGAATTAATTACTTGACTCATTGTTTGCTTGGTTGGCGGAAGTGCCAGCCATTGACCGCCAAGGGGCGTTGTGTTAGCCATGTTAGGCCTGCTCCTTGGTGCTGCATAAATCAAGTTAGCAGCGCCGTTTCAACACTTTTGCAGCCGCTCGCTTTTATTGCCCACCTATTTTTTGTGCCCCCGATCGTGGCAATAAAATTGCATTTAATTACACGAGTGCAGCAGGAACGGGAGGGATGCCAAGTGGGGTTGGCCATTGGGAAATTGGCCTTGGTTTGGACCCAGGCCAGCTCTTCATTGTTGCGCGCATTTTTGAGCTCATTAAACCGGCTGCAATTGTTGCCATGCATTGCGTGAGCCGCTTTTGTTGTTCCCTCTGCCGTTTCAGCCCTTTTGTTGGCCGGCAATCAATTTGCAGCCAGCAGCAGTCTGCCGCTTGCGAAAGTTGCAGAAATGCAAAAATTAAATTATATTTGTGGGGCCCCGGCACATCATTAAAATGCATCGACCTGGGAGCAAACGAGGCGAACACCTCTTGGCATGCAGCTCTCCTTCGTTTGGGTGGAATTTCAAAAATCTCCCATCGCAGTGGAAGGAAAAACCCAGGACCGAAGAATGAAGACCATAATGTTTATAATCAGGCTGGGGAATGCATGAGTTTTCTCCCATTTTGCAAAACAAACATTGAACAAAGGAATAACAAGCCAATGGAGAGATGACTAATCAAGAGAAAGAGTCTTTATGATATCGGAAAAGGTTAGATCCAGCAAGGGAAGGTATCAATTTACACTTTCATTTTATTGCTAGTGTCAGCGAATAATTTTAAAAAATAATATTTATATAAAGATTAGATTAAAAAGGGTTGGGATTTCAATCCAAATCTCTGGAATAGAAATTTAAACTAAATTTGTAGAGAATTCTCACGAAACCGAAAACTTTTGCCACTACTTCTGCCTCAATGATTCTTCCCTTTGAATTCCCAAAGAATTCTCCCACTCTCTTGTCAACTGTAGACCATGTTTTGTTTTGCTGATTGACTTTCGCATGCAATTTCCATGTTTTCCCTTAACGCCTCAATGATTGCCAACAATGGCGGGAGAAGTGCAGTCCATAGATGGAGATGGAGACGGTGACGAAGACATGGCAAGATGGCGTGTGGCAGAGCCATAAAGCTGCTAAAAGTGCCCTGCCTATGGAGCTTATAAAATACCCAAACAAACACACTGGGAATGCGCTAAATGAATGCAATAAACCAACTGGAAGGGTCCCCAGTCTTTGTTTTATGGCCACGCTTCGCTGAGTTCTAGGGGAGGCTCCATTGTTCCATCTCGCTTTCTCCGCGGCCATCTACCGCTCGCTCGGTCTCTTTTCGACCTGTATCGGGATCAGATCGCTGGCAAATGGCAACAATCAGCGTCTGAGAATTGCCAACTGCAACGGCAAAGGCAGCAGCAATGGCAACTTCGACTTCAACTTCAGCTTCAGCTTGGACTTCAGGCCAAGTTGGACGTTCTGTCCGACTTTGCTGCTTTTGTGGAGCGGGAGCAATCAACGCATTGTCGACAGGTGGAAAACTTCATGGCCAATGAATTGCTGTTACCATGTTTTAACCCTTTTAATACCCTGGATAGGGGTACTAATGAAAGCCTCTTGACGGAGGAGTATATTTGTAAATTTAAAATACATTTTAAATATAATATTAATAGTCAGAATATCAATAGTTTTTATATCTGCAAAAAAAGCACTCTTAAAAATTTCTGAAATAATTTTTAATATAATTCCTGGAGCATCTTAAGATTGTTTACAGAAAAAGTAACAACATCTTCCCAAGTTTTTATGCTTCTAAGAGCTTTAAAATTTATTGAACAAATTTTTCTATAGTTTGTATAGAGTATTAGGACTTCGGCTGTTCAAAACTATCATGTCTTTTTCATTTTATTCCGCTGCCGTTGTATTTTGCATGGCCTGAAGCTGATTTTGCTGCTGCCGCAGACTGACAGCAACAGTTTCATTTCGTTTCACTCCTTTTTTCTCCGTGTGTTGACGTGGCCAGTAATTTGTGTTGTTGCCGTTTGTTGGTTGGTTGGCCAAAGGGAAGAAGGGCCCACAGCAGCGGCAACAACAACAATGGCCGCAAACACACATGCAATTTTGTGCATTAAAATTTCACACTGCACTCGCTTGTTGTTTGTTTATTTGTTTGTTTGTTGGCTGGCTTGACTTGGCTCGGTCGGGTTGGTCGAATGCTTTTTTGGCTTTTCAGGCTTTCGTTTATAGAGGGGGGAGCGGAAATTCCTTTTGGCCCGGTGCATTTACTGTTTAATTTGGCATGCATTTTGCTGACTCCATCCTCCTTTTTACCCCTTTTTCTGCATTTTCTGCTGATGTCGCCTGCCACAAGCAGCTGACAACAAAATGGCGATAGTGTCCTCCTGCTCCTGCTCCGGCTCTCCCTCCGCTGCACACCTTGTTCATTGCACCTGGCTGAAACCGAGGACGTCATCGTCATCGTCGCCGTTGCCTCCTGTCAACAGCCACGTTTTTTGGCCTTCGTGGGCGTGGTCTTGAAAGCCCGGTTAAGAACGGGTTAAAGAGGCAAAGTCCGCATTTAATTTGGCTGAAATTTAATTAAGGCAACTCAACTCAACTGTCGGCCATGCCGACTAAGAGGCATCGGGCGGATTTCAATTAACCAGGTTGAAAGGTAAATATTAAATAAGTGAGTTTTATTTTTTATGGCGTTATTAAATGCATTGATATTTATTTAATGAATACAGTCAGGTAATGCAGACTTATTTCTACTTTTATAATTAGCTGTTTACTATTCTTTTGAAATATGAATTAATTATTATTAAATATAATTGCTTTGATTAAAGGGATATAGTCAGAAAGAAATCAAAGATTCTAATAGTTTATGCTTTATAAAGGTTTAAGTTGCCTAAAAATTAAGCAAGCAAAAAAATTCACTGTATTTAATAATGTTATTTAACTTTAAACTCTCACTTAAGCTTTTCCCCAACTCACTCGTTGAGTCCTCCTTCAATTTGAACAATTTAAAACACAAATCGCTGGCCGACCCGGCATTGTCATCATGCAAATGCTTGCCATGCATATTTAATGCAAGTTCTCCTCTCTTTTTTTTGGCAAGAAAAAATGCGGAAAAACTCTGGGCCCGCAGTAAACACTTTTCACGATCAGTGGGCCATATAAAAGAAGTCCTCCTGTCCTGAATTTCCCGGAGTGAATGCATTACGCTAATTAATTCTTGATATATGGCGGAGTAGCTGTGGCCAAAACGAGGCCACAAACCTGCAACTGGCCATAAAAAGGAGACGCCGGCAATAAAGGAAACCAAAGCGCAAAAAAGGAGAGAAGCAAAAAACAGTAAGCTAAAAAAAAGGAGTAATATCTGCATTTGCTCCAGTTATTTTCTTTTTATTTTCTGCAAATGTACTGCCACTGTTGCCGCTGAAGCTCGCTGTAAATTCACGAGGGCAATTAAAATTTAGCAGGCTTTAAGGTTGTGCTCCTGCAGGAGCAACGGTGACAGATGCCGCGGTTAAAGTTTAATGACAAAAAGGAAAAATATTAAGAAAGAAACCAAAAAAAAAAAGGAATATCAGGGAGTAGGACGTGGTATAAGCAGCGAAAGTGAACAGTTGCCAGCGTCTGGGATGTGTATCCTGGCAAGGATGCAGCTTCCTTAGCTTTTTTTTACATTTTGTCCAGCCACATGTGTTTCGCTACACTGTGGGTTAAATATTATATATAAAAGTATATATCGGTGTAATGTATATAGAAAACTCTATTTCAATCTAAGTTGAAGTCTACCTTTAGATAAACCCTTAACCCATTAGCTTTTAATTTAATTTTAATTTGTAATATTATTTAAAAACTTTCATATTCTTTCAGTGCTTTTATACACATGTGGCACAACGCATCTCCGACAGGAAACCACTCGCAGCCACCGCCAAAATGTGGCAACAGCGCCAGAGACAACAGAGGATGAAGGAAGCTTACTTCCTATTCCTATATGCAGACCCACCCCCACCACGTATCCTCCTCCCGCTGCTAACCAACTGCTAAACGCACTGAGAACTTTCCCACACACATACTCGTATGCAACATTCTGTTGCTTCTGCCGCGAAGCGAAAGTGCGCGGAAGTAATAAAACATGCGGGAGGCGAGGAGCGCGGAGGCTGCAACTTTTGCGACGCTTGTTGCACTCGCTGTTGCAATTGTCTGGAAAGTGTTGCGACACTGACGGCGAAGGCGAAGGCGAGCCAGGAGGGTTGCCTTGCCCCCAGTGGGTGGCAGCATTTGTGCTTAAGTGCCGCAATATTTGCAGAGCGGCGAATATTTTTCCATGAGATTTATGTCTGCGGCTAGACCAGCATATGGAGAGAAAATTATAACTGCCACCTAGGAGTAGTGGTAAACAGAGGAAAATGGAGCTTAAAGAATCTATAATTATAACGAATTTAAATCAAAAACTTATTTTCCTGGAAGTGCTGATCCCTTAAAATAATATGTATAAATCACTCCATAAAATTGGGTAGTCCCTTATCGAAACACAAATTTAAACTGACTGGAGTTTTGGCAACTTTTAAGACGATAATTGCCTAATGACCCAACTGCATCAGGTGCTATTCAGCATGATTTGTGTTGCAAAAAAATGCCAAGACGCAGTCATCGAAAGTGAAGTTAATGGCTGGCCGCAAGAGTCAGGATACACCTACTGGCGGGTCAAAGGAGAAGGAGGAGCTGTATCCTGACCAACAGCTGCCACACAAGCACCCCGAGCACCTATCCCGATCCCGATCTCGATCTAATTTAGGCGTATTAGTTGCCCCGCAACAAAGGGCGAATTCAGACAAAGACAAAGACAATACTTAGACAGACCTTTTGTGCCTCGCTCGTTCGGTTTCGCTCCGAGGATCCTTGAGCACGCCGATAAGGCGCTGCTAATGGCTTCATTAGGCTGTGCAGGTTCAACTGAAGGTTCATCTTGAGGTTCTCATCTGCTTGCCACATGCCGGAAGGCAGGAGCACTGCGATCGGGCGATCTCTATGCGGACTTTGAAGTAACCGCAGCGCTGAAGATCCTTCGCCTTGCGTCTGTTTAGATACATTTCAATGATTACGATTCGTTTCGTGAAATTGCTCAAGTGGCAGCAACTAATATTTTGGCATCACTTGAAGAGCATTTTTCATATAGGAAAAAATAAAATGGAGAAAGGAAAAGATTTTGGTCTTAGGAGAATTTCCCATAAAAAACGTCTGATGATACAAATCAAATTGCCAACTCATAAAGTCCCTTGGATGTAACGAAACATTTCATTTCGGGAATTTTTTATTACAGTTTTCGTTTTCCTTCGCTCCTTGAGCAGGGAGAACGGCTGGAATTCACACCTTTTGGCCACAACAAGGGGCTTGGCCTGATCTTTTCATTTTATGGGCCCCCACACTTGACTTTAATGGGCAGTTTTCTTATGAAAAGAAATTAAAATTATATAACCACATATACGAAATATATAAATACATTAACCAATAAAGATATGACCCAGGGAGGAAATCATTTAAAGAAAAATGCACAAATTGTGTTTGGGCTTTGAGTGAAACGCATTCCTCGACAAGTGTCATTAAAAGTGTGTTCTCAGATATACTATATACGAAGATATAGATGTCGAGAATAGTATTTGTATGCAAAAGCAGTGCCTGGGGCCTCGTAAAGCATCGGGTGAAGTGCACATTAAAATTGTAATCGCTCGGAGTACTTACATGCATAAGAAATGTTTCAGTTTCAGTGTTTTCCTTTTGTTTGAAGGGTTTTCCCCCAACCTTCGGTCATGTTTCTTGATTAGACAGCAGACTCGTTAAAATTGCTCATGAACTTGAATCGTTAAATCGTATATCGGAGCAGATATGCGCAGCTATATCATTTGTTTTCCTAGAGTTATGATTTCTCGTGTTGCTGTTGGGGAATAAAAATGGAAACTTGAGAGGCAATGAATGCACTTGTAAATTAATAGGGTTCTTCCTTCATTAAATATTTAGAAAAGCAGATGAAAGAATTTTACATTTGCTTAATTTTAAAAGAGTAAATTAAGCCTAGTATGTTTAGGTAATTAAATTAACTCATTTCTCAAAATTTAAACGAATAATCACACATATAAATAATCAATCTTTTAGTGTTCTATCCCAATCAACACTTTCCCCGTTCCTGTCGGACAACAAAGATATTCCCAGCTTGAAATCACATTGCTAACAAATGTTCTTTACAAGTTCACACCAAATGTTCACACTTCAGATCAGAAGGCAGTAGTGAGTGAATTCCTGGCAAGGGAGAAGGGAAAAGGTGCTAGAAATCAAAGAACTTGGCGCCGCCTTTAAAGACCAACTGCCAAGTGAATAGCATGTGTCGGCCACATACATAATTTCGTGTAGCGACTCCTTTTATGGCCTTTAATTGCATTTCGATGGCCAATAAAACGTTCAGATTCAGCCAAATTAACGACGGGAAGTGCCAACAAAGCGTACATAATTAGCATCTCTCGCGGCAAGATCCCCTCCAAGGCGGGACCTTTGAAGGTCCAAAGGCCAGGTGGCGCCTAAAATGCAACTCCCAGGGATAGAAGGGGAGTTGTGGCTTGAAACAAATGCTGGAATTTCCATTTAAACCTTTTTTGCATTGCAAATCCCAGTCGATTAATTTGTAATTTCAATCTCTGCTGAATTTGTAATGCGTAATGTGTAAAATGCGAAATTCAGTTTGGTGGAAAATTATAAAAATAATATTTCCACGCTCTGGGCTGCACTCGCTCCTCTATGCCTAATTGAATATTTATCAAACGGTTTGTTCGGTGGTCTGTTTATGCAAATAATCGTGGCAAATGAGCAGCGAATGCTCGGCATTAAATAAATAAATTGTTGATTTCGATTGGGGAATATTCGCCAACGGGGAATTCCGGGAGTTGAAATTGTTGTCTGTAAACTCTCGATGACAATTCGAGGCTCACATTGATTAGGGAACGGGGTCCTTCGATATGGGAGCAGCATTCATTATCTTCCCTCCCAGCTGCTGCACATGGATAAGCATCGCAATTAGCCTGTAAATGGTAATTGTTTTCCCGATAAGTTACCTCGCAGCCTATCTGTGAGTCTCCAAACTCCCCCTCTCGATTATTGCGGGCCTGGATCTACCTCATTAAAGTGCCAGCCTATAATGGTTGCCATCTCTCTTGGCCTGCGATGGCTCCTTAAGCGATTTTTACATAAGTCTATGCTCCGAGAATGTCCAATGTTCGCTGGCTAAGTGTCTGCGTTTGGTTACCTCGGCCACTCGAAAGTAATTAAGAATCCTTTAACATATTTCCTTATCGCGTTAAACGGCTTGAGGATAGAACGGCATGCCAAGCATGGTTGGCGCTTAAAGGGGATCGTCCTGAAAGCAGGGATACATCTTAGGAGTTGCATTTACTTAAGAGAATCATTACATATAAGATACCTCAGAGAAACGCTCTCAAATACAACCGACACCTGCCTGAATTATAGCTAACGGCTAACTGCTGTGTTTACCTTGACCAGCCCACACATTTTTCTCTCTCTACCGAGAATCCCCCTCACAAACAACGCCCCTTGCCGTGGCTGAACGTTCAAGTGCTCAATTGTGCAAACTCCTTGAATGGCCAGGAGAAGCGGCAGACACGCCTCTGCTTGGCCAGCTGCTCCGCCAGTGGCTCCTGTGACTTCTCCATCCAATGCGCAGGTTCGGGCTTAGTCTGTGGATCATTCTGAAACACACACTGAGAAAAATATAACTGAAATTGAACATTAGCTTGATTATACTTTTTTATATCTTTAAATGTTGCTTTGTTTTTACACACTTTTTATAATTTGTATATAATAAAATATGTGTCAAATAATTTCACATATAATTCATTTCAATACCCCTTCCATTATTTCTCTCTGTGCATTCTTAAAGACAGAGGCAGAGGCGCAACCCGACGCATCGATGTCGTTTGTCGTCCGTCTGGCTTATCGCCACGCACTTATCTTCCTGGCTGACGACAGGCGGATAATGGGGGAAGGAAGCGAAAGGGATCGGGTTTGGGAAAGGAGCATAAGCAGGAGCAGGAGCCAGGGCAGGAGGACCCGAGAGCAACGCTTGAGCGATCGTTGGCTAGATGCGATCTTCCCAAAGGCAAAGGCTCCGTGGGCATGTTTGTATCTTAATTTCCAGGCGCGCATACGTGGAATTCTCGTGGGCTGTTGTTGTCTGGCGGCGTCTGAGTTACGGGTTGATGGCGCTGAAAGTGACACAAGTCATAAATTCCTTTTGTTGTCCCTTTTTGTCCGGTAATCGTCCTACTTGAATATTTACCTCCGCACACATGCGATCGTTTATATCGTTGACAATTTCGCCTGAATGGAGTTGAATCAGTTTGGGCTCTTCGGGTTTTCGGGGACCTGTCTTATCTCCAGCTCGCTGCTCAACGATCTGGGCTCACTTCTGGATTGGGTTACCCGAGACGATCGATCGGTAGCAATGTCAGTTGTGGTAACTCCCTTGTTTATTCTTTTTATACGTTTTTATTTCAGTGATTTCTTTTCTGGGGTATTTTTTGTGGTCAATATTTGAATTATTATTAGGCGCCTGAAGGCGACAGGAAGTGAGGTTAATAAAATCATTTCTGAGCTAGGTTCGATCGAGATTGAAATGAAGAGGGAGATTATAGGTGAAGTTGATGTTTGCTTTATGGTTCAAACGTGCGGGTATCCGGAATTATCCCAGGAATTATTCACCTTGATTTTCTCAGGCGAGATATCAGCGATGAAAGGAGTTGTTAAGTTTATGCCAGTTGTAAAGAAAAGTCATTTCACTGTCCCTAACAAGCACTGATTGAATGTCATAGCGTGCCCGTACTAAATTATATTTTTTACAGGCACTCAACTTTTTTTCTCGGTTAAACCAATACACCATGTACCTGGGCCTGCTCCTCGTTGATCTATTGCTTTCCCTTCGAACATTATTCATTTCTGCACCCCGGCATCGCACTCATAAATAAGTTAAAGCCGAGAAAATGCATCCCATTGGCACCGGCTACTACTACAACTTGTTTACAATATCCAATTACCCCCAGAAAGGCCCCCCGAAGTGACAGGCAAACAAAGCAAACAAACACGAACCGATCCAATCCGATCCGAGGAGATCCCAGAGATCCCAGGGAGATTCCGACGGTAAGAATCTCACATGCAAGGAGTAGATGTCAGCAAGTCCCTTGACTGGCAGCTCAAAAAGTAATTGTCGTGGGGAATCGATGTTGGGTCCCGACTTCACCTGACTACCTTCTATAAATTATGGAGAGCAAGTTCGGGGCCCCATCGCGTGTCTCTCCCGAGGAGGCCAGACCAGACTCCCGCGATCGGAGAGTCCGGCCATCTCACTTATCTGATCATTGAGTGACTGCCTCCAAGTCGGCCGAGCGCTCTCTTATCAACTCGGAACCATCTGGGCATCAATAATGTCTTTGTTTAGGACAGCGAAGTCTCGTGACAGGTCCACAGGTAACCTGTACCGCCCCCTGGTCTAGAAACTCCATCTGCGATCTTCCTGCTTGGCGAGGAATAAAAATGCAGTGTTGACATTGCGCCATAAAAATAAAAACAATAAGACAGAATGAAGTTCGGCGGGGATTCCAGGAATTCTAAGGTCTGTGTAGCAATCTGCCCCGCAACTAGCCGTTGGATACACTGAAGAAAATGATATCAAGCTAGTATTTATTTATAATGTTATGTAGAGAAGGTAATGAACATTTTATAAATATTTTTCCTTTGAAGGTATTTTATTGACATTTTTATTCTCAGTGCATTGATGGACAGGTGAGCTGCTGAAAGGGGGGGAGTGGCCTTGGTTCTGGCGGTGATAAATGTGGATGTTGACATGTTTGTTTACACAAACTAATTTCTGGTTCTGGCTGCGGAACTCTCTCAACTGCAGCATTACCTGGATGTATCTCTATCTAATAATCGGCTGCCTCTTTCCCTCGGCATATGCCTGTCTCTTTCGACATGTAAATTGCCTTGGCTGTCAAGTTTTTTCCTTGCTTATTTCCCATTCGCGTGTTGTCCTCCGGCTGCTATATATTTTTTCTATATTATTGTGGTCGTTGTTGGGGGACCCCGGGTACTCTGGTTTATTAATTCGGGGATTTGGGGAATTAGCTTGGAGAGCTTGGTGTTGTTCTATTTGTTTGCATTCGAAATGGACATGGAGATACATTTTGCTTCATAAATATGCATAAATTTATGTATCCGAAATAAATATATTTGTCCAAAAACTGAAGCCTCCCATCTCGAGGGGATCAAATGAAGCGCATAAACAAAATTAATTGGCCCAGGGATTTGGAGGCAAAAATAAAAACTGGGTCGTAAATTGGGATAATAAGTTTTTGGTCAGGTTGAGGTTAATCAAAGGCCGCCCTCATTAGGTTTATTCAGCCGAAAATACAATTAGTTTTGGCCTAATATCATAATATTATGAACAAAGGGCCTTTATAACTTCTGCATCAACTAAACCAAATATGTCAATTCCTAAAATGCCAACAATAGAAAAGTGTAAATTATGATTCAAAATTTTCGAGTTTAATAGCCTGATTTCGTTATGTAATCAACTCATCAAATGGAGCCACTTAAATCTGAAATTAGTTTCGGATCACAAACAATTTTTGCTGCAACCGAAATTGAATTTGCATAAAATTATTCTCCTGTAAAATATTCATTGATGTGCGTATCGGTTATGAAAGGATACCGAATATTTGCCTGGAAAATTGAAAAATTGAAAAATTGAATTCAATGTGGCTTAATTAAGTTTCGTGGATGCTGGCCGGAAAAGTTAACTGCGATTCGGTTTGTTAGTTGGCTTAATTCAATTGAAAATGCGGATTGTGGTCCGCTGGAAAATAGTGAACGCGCGTATATCCCGTCTAATTTCCGCCACCTCCGGACCACAAATGACACAATTACTGCGGCAACTTGTCAAGCCATATGGGGCATACGTCCATATATCAAATCAAATGGCATCTCATAACTGAATAATTGCCCAGAGGAACCTGCCACTCCGGCAGTTGTGCCTAATTTAGCAAAAAGCCAGAAAACGCCACAAGTGCCGCATAAATGTCTTGTCAAATGATTCGACTTTTTCAAGGAGCAGCCAAGGGCCCAACAGCAAATTGCATTATTAGCTGCAGCCATAAAATGCCAGGCCCCAGCATCGCCATCATCATCACCATCATCATCATCTCCAACGCCATCTCCCGAGGAGAAGTGCAGTCCCCGGATCGCTCCTTTTCCCCGTCCTCTCCGAGGGCCATTCAGTTTGATGTCTGCCTTTTAACGCGAATGTCATGCAAAATACTTGCAGATACTTTGAATATTCCGTTTCCGCCGCCCGCTGCAACTCCTTTGCCTCGCTGACGCTTTGACAATTTGCCTCCATTGAGGCCAACAATGGATGCAGTTAGAGGAGCACTAGAAGCGGCAGCTGCCATCTGCCAAAATGCTTTCTCGCTGAAGAGCTCGGCGCAGAAATCAAATCATAATTGGTTTGCTCTGATCATAATGGGTTCCTATCGGAAATGGGAGATGGCGAAATCTTTTTAAATTATCGTAGATTTAAGGTTAATGTGATATTGGTAGATAACAATTGTTAATATTTACAATACTAATAAGGAATTTATTTTACAATATTAAAAACACCTGTATTTCCAGCTCAAATTCTAGCAAAATCATTCACAAGTCATTGAAAACTCATTCATCAAGACTGTCCAACTCAGAATTGCACGTGTTTGTGAGCACCAATCGGAAACTGAAGAATTCGATCTGAAAATTCCAACTGATTTCCAGGGTACTATAAGTGCCCCCGTGGATTGGAAACAGTTAGCCATCAAGTGCAGCCTACAATGTCTCAATTCCAGTGCAAGTCGCAGCGGGGAGCCAAAGGAACTGAGGAAGGTGCCGGCTGCCTTCACCCGAAAACCCGCCCAAAGCTAATGACAGGTTATCCACAAGAGATGCAAAAAAGAACAAGGAAAAAACTGAGAAACAACGCAGGAGAAGGCGATGCTGGTCCAGGACCGGCCATGATCTGTGTAGCTCCTGGCTGCTACCTGCTAACAGCAATTTTCGGAGAGTCCGAGGGGTCCTGCCCCTGTTGCCAATAAGTGGCAATGAGGGAAGCGTCTAATGTCTAAATTTCTGAGCAGCCCCGAACGCAATGGAACCTTTGGCTGGAAATTTTCTCCCTGCTTGGGTATTTTGCTTTTCCTTTTTTGCTTTTTGCCATTGCATAACCCATAATTACCCGGGGACTGGAAGTGGGATAGAGTGAGTGATGGGCTCCGACGCCTTTTGTTTTCCGAATCTTCCTTTTTTCTTGTCTGTCCAACTTTTGCCTGGTTTGGCTGGTTTTCGGGCGCTGGGCTGGCTGCTTGTCTTGTTTTTCGGGTTTAACAACTAAATTTGAAAAGTTGACACAAACAATGTCGGGATCTGGACAGAGCCTGGCGATCGAGCCTCTGCCTCCAGGGAGCCCGATGCCCGATTCCGGAGTCTGAGCAGGTCTGGGCATATTTAATTAATTTATTTCCATTCGAGAGTCTGGCCGGCGTCGTGCCTGCTTTGAAGTGTTTCGAAATTAATTCGGATCGTCAGATCGCCAGAGGATGAGGCCAAAGATGAGGAGCCCTAACCGCAGGGGTGCTAAGCACTCCACTCCAATTTCAGGCTCTCGGCCAAGGCTTCCTGCGAGGCGCGTGATTTCTCGGTTCCCGATCCCAATCCCGATCCCGGCTGCTCGGTATATATATTTTTCGATTGAATTTCTCGTGATTAGCACACGAATGAGACTCGGTTTTTGGTGGGGGCGTGTCTCCGCATTTTTTTTCCTGTCTTGCAGCTGGCAGGGATTCTCCAAGATCGCATGAATATGTATGCGATCGCCAGAAATTTATATGAGGTTGGCATAAAGGAATAAGTCAATTTTTATTGGTGTTACTTTATATTGGATTGGAGAAGAATGTATTTATTTTTACCCAATTAAAATCCAATTAGTTTTTTTAAGTCAATACGCCTTGTGAAATATACATAAAAGCAGTATTTACAATTTCCCATAATATGTAAGTCCTTCCTTTATGATTCTCAATAATCTGTATTTTCCCTTTTGGCAGTTTGATCCTTTGGTTTCCCCTCAAGCTACGTTTTATTTTTAATTTTCGACACAACGCACCTTGTTAGATTAATCCGTGTCACTTGAAATCCCCAAACTAATCCATACTTTTCCTTAAACGACAGCCCTTTTAATATAGAATATTCCCCCATAGCCAGCATCCACATCTGCTGGAGATTATATAATTATACAATTATATTTACATTAAAAATCTGTTGCTTTCAGTAATTTGTTACACAAATCGAGAGAAAACACACAACAGGCATAGTTCGTTGGGTTCTCGAGAAGTAAACACATGTTTTTCGGGAAGCAACCCCAACAGCGGGACTTGTGGTCTGTGAACAATTTATATTTTCTGTATTTTCAGATATTTTTGCTTTTTGTTATTTAATTTTCGAGCACGTTGACAAAGAATTCTGGACAAACAAACAGGAAACCTCAGAGAAGTGAAGACGTAGAGCGGCTCGATCGCCCTGGGGTGACATTTGTTATGTCAATTCCCGGTGACAGCCATCAATCCCGAATCCCGAGTGCAGTCGTCGCCGGCTGTCAGCGCTTTTCCCCTCGGGGGACCTCCCTGAATAGATCCCACCTTGTCTCCGGGAAATACTCGAGCTGCCGGCCGTATCTTAAGTGCTTTCCCCTGGCTGCGCTGAAAATTGATTTCTGCGGTTGCGAAAATGCATTAGTTCCATGCGGCATGCCTAATTGCGGGCCTAACTGTACCTACCTCACCTCCTGGGCACTCACTCAATCATCTATCGAACCGTAGCCTCTGCATATTTCTGCCAAAAACGCCACAGGTAACCGGCGAAACTGTTACCTGCTACCTGCCGCACTTGCCACTCAATCAGCAACTGCAAAAATTGTGTGAATTTTGGTTGGGTTTTCCACCACGGCCGCCTTTTGTTGCGGTTTTCCCAATGCGGATATAAAAATAATATTTTTCTTGTTTAATTTTTCAACAACTCGAATTTTTCATTCGTTTTTCCTTCGTCTCAACAACTCATCACACCAACTGTTGTCCTTCGTCCGCTCCTTTTTCGGGATCCTTTCAAACACATGTTGTCCATTTAATTTCAGTTTTGTTTTCTCCTCTACTGATGACAATTTCTGTTCTAGTTCTCGTTTCCATTACTCTGTCGTTCAGATTGTTATCTTAATGACTATATACCTTTTGGCCGAGGGAGCCACCAACTGTTTAGAGGGAAATATTTCATTTAATTTCGAAGCATTTTCGTATTTTATTTCAACAACTGTTCCCGTCCGAAATCCTTTTGTTTGGCACACATTTTCCACTTGGCCAGCCAGCCAGCCAGCCAGCCAGGGTTCTTGAAAAGGAAAATTCTCAAGTGCCTTGGTTTTTGCTGGGGTTTTTCTTATCCGCTCCATGGGATTTTTTGTCGGGATTGGATTATCAATAGGTTTAATGTAATAATTTGTTTCTAATTTGTGGTTTCTAACAGAAGGCAGGTAGTGCGAGTCAGGGATTTTTCGAGTGCTTCTGGCTACCACATGGAAGAGATCAGAAAACGTATAGGTTCTCCAGTTCATGGCTTAATCTGGGACTCATAGATTAACTCTGAGCAGAAATATTCATGGGTATTTTTGTTCTGGTGACCTGTCTGAGTTTTCCAGGCGCCTTATATCCTGGTGTCGACAATTAAACCCGACACTGAGCCACATTTATATGGAGCAAAAGTTCCATTGTTTGGCCCTTGGGGCCACACACATGCAGGAACCCATTCCGCTCCAAGGTGTCGGGGCAGTGGCGTCATCCATTGACACACACGTATACCCAACCCCTCCTGGTGGGTCCCCTTCCCTAGTTTACCCAAAGGGGAAGCGCTTCTTCTGAAAGTTCCGAAGGGGGAGAAAGCTGTTGGAGTCGCAGTCCCCCTTCATTTCTCGTCCTCTATCACTCACTGGGTTCCTCACTCACGCATTCATTCATTGCTTTTCGCTTAGGTTTTTATGCACGGTACTCACGGAAGGAAGGGTATATTGTATGGACATTGATTTACGTTTAGAAATATTATTAAGCAACCAGCTTCGACTTTCGTATTTCAATATATACTTAACCAACAAAAAATCTTCTTAGAATAAAGGAAATTGGAACAATATGAACAATAATAGTCACAAAACTTTCGCTCCCTAGTATCTGAAAAAAAGTTACAAAAATTAATGGGTATCTTATAGTCAAAATGTTTTTTTTTTATGCATTCTCACTTGTTGTTACTGTTTTAATTTTTCCTCCCGTATTCCCCTTGGAGCGGCAACAACTCGACGCACTTTTCCAGTGCGTTTTGACAAACGACTGACATTCATCAGTGTCAGGGCAGCCATCCCCTCGTTCCCCTGGAGCAGCGCCATCCCCGGCCGCCCCGCCCAGCTCCGTCGCATTGCGGAGCCCCAAACAAATCAAAGGCGCATTCCAGCCGCACTCCTCATTCGCTCTCTCTCTCTCTCTGACGAGTGCGAGTGTCTGTCAGAGCATCTGGAGCGCATTAATCGACACATTTTGTACGAGTTGATCAGGCTAAAGGGGCGGTGTGGGGGAGTGGAGGGGAGCCGCTCGGGGGAGACACTAAAAAAACCAACGCACATCCTGTACAAATGCTTTGAAGCCGCCTCAGAAAAAAAAAAGAAACCAAAACCGAAACAAAAAATTATAAAACATTGCCGCATGAGCCGCACAAGCAACTTTTATTATAAACAAACGGGGGCAGTCCCTCCAGTCTCTCGCCGCCCCTCTGGCCAGCCCCAACACCGACTTGGAGCGGCAGTAAATTTTTGCATGACAAATTGCCGATAAGATCAGCGGCAAGCAGCCAGCGACAACGGCATCACTTCCACCAACCCAAAAAGCACAAAAAGTTACTCGAGATGAGGCTGAGGCTGCCTCAAGAGTTCTTTGATACTCTTTCAGGTCTTAGATATCCTATGTGCTCTATCATTAATTTGATTAAATAATGTAAGCCGTTCCCTAATCATTTTATAATATTTTTAACAAGATTTTATGGATGCTTACTTTTGGTGAAATATTGTTTTAAGACCCTTACTTATACTCTGAACTAAGTTTTTAAGTTATCAGATCTTAAATAAGATTGATTTCACTTCGATCAGTTTTTATAAGATGAATAGGATAGGAATAGGATTTCCCTATATGTAATATGCTGCTGTTGTTGAGCTTATTTTCTAAGTAAATATTTATGGCTAGTATGGATAGTTATTTATACCAATTTAGATACCCTTTGCAAGGGTAATAAAATTATTGAAGAGCCAGAAAAACTCTCGGCGAGTGTGACGAACGATGAGTGCAAGTCGCCGCTGCCTTCACTTCTTCACTTCGCTGTCTATCTTATTCCCCCAAAAACCCCATCCTTTTATTTTGTTTTCCCTGCGAGGGCTTTGTCGTGACGTCGTGTGCTGTGTGGGGGCTTTTGAAGCCGGTGTTTCCCCTGACGTTGTTGTTATTATTGTTGATTTTGTTGCTCAATGCAAGCAATTTTGCAGCAGCTTGTTGAAGCACAGTGGTATGGAATCAATAAGTTTGTGATCCTATTGAATATGGGAAAGAATTTCATATGAAAAGTGCAGCAAATACATTATTTATTGTAAAATGCAGTATGACTTCAAAATTAATATCTTAGTTACTTGTATAATCTATATCTTTACCTTAAGTCTATCTAGTAAACTCATTCTTTTATTAAGATAAACCACTGTGCTGCAAGTACCGCCTATCAGAAAGCTGAGGAGCTACGTAACCATTTTATGCCCTGGGCAGGCGATGCAAAAGAAGGGAGCCCGACTCCGAAGACAAGACGCAACCCAAGCGAGTCGCGATTCGCAATTCCTTTTAACGATCGCTCATTTAACGCGTTTTGCTGTGCATCGTGGTTTTTGATGAAGACATTGAGACCCCTCCGCTGGGCCCCCTCTCAACGTATGCAGTCAGGCAGGCAGGCAAATTGAGACATTAAAAACGCCAGTTTCGCTCGTTTCTTCGGGCTTCGTGATGATCTTCGTGTGGCCAGGAAATTTCACGGCACCGGGAGGGCAGAGAGAGAGAGGGATCTTTGGGGAACGGAAGAAGGATGGCATAAACGAAGGGAAATTTAATTAAGGGCGTTTGCATTTCATTTGTTTTCATCGAAGCGAGATCTGCCAGGAGGAGATCCAACCAGTACCAGCTGCATCTTATCAGTGGACAGAGGCAGTTGCATCATCCAGGGCCACCGCGGCATCATACTCATCAGTGTGGTCATCAATATGCTATCAATGTTTACGCATACACTTAAAATGCATATTGAGTTACGCCACCCTCCATTACACAGGAAGAAAAAAAGGGGAGAATGGAAGTTAAACTAAAAGAGATTTTAGAAATACGCAGTATCTTTTAACCCAAGAAGAATGACTTTAAGAATATTCTTCAAAGAAGGATCTTAACTGAATATTTATTAATTTTAAACAGATATCTAAGTTAAAGGATGCTGTATTTTTTCGGGTGTATTCCTGATGAACTTCCCTGCTTGTTAGCCGCCCGCAGATCTCGCCTTGGTCCTCCCTTTTCACAGGGCTAGACATTAACAAATGATATTTGATTATGAGACAAATTGTATGATGCGCCGCCAATGTCTCTCTTTCTCCTTCTCTTTCTCCCTTGATATGTACCTTTCTCTCTCTTCTAATATCTCCCCCTCCCTGCCGCTCCCTTATCAGTCGAGTAGCTGCTCATCCTCGAGACGATTCCCAGCCTCCTGGGGATCATCAGACGCTGGATGTTTGCTTTTAATTAGGCAGCGTGAAATGCGGCGTTCGCGGGGATAGAGGGTCGCTGCCGCCGCGTTAACGAGAATTTATGGGAAATTATTTTTTGTTGTTAATTTTTAATATTTCCCTGATACGAGCCAGCGCTTTTCCATCTTTTGTTTGTCGAAGTTTTCGGGTTTCGGCTTTCGACTTTCAGTTCCCTCTTGGGTTGTTTGTTATCGCATTAGGGCGTCGACGGGGGCGTGCTGCTCGGCATTGTTTGGCTTTGCAATTAAATCAATTAACGGTGGCCCGGGTCAAATGATTGCAACTTGCAACTTGTTCTCGTTGCGGTTAAGTGTGGGTTTGTGCAATTGAATTGATATTAATGCTGGATTAATATCGCAATAAATCACAAATTAAGTGTAATGCGCACGCAGAGACAATAAAGTACTATCATTTCACAGACGATATGATAGAGCGCGAATTTATGGTTTAAATTGAAGAGTTTGAGGTCTTAAATATTTATTGAAGAAATGCAAGAAGCAAAGGGATGGACTTTTGGGCTACCTATAATATATTATTAAGATTTCTCAAGATCTCCCTTAAATTGTAACTGGCAATGTAAACAAACATTAGCATCTGTAAAACTATCTAGAAAATGAACAATTTCCTGGAACTTATTTACGCTTTAATAGATCCTGCAAACTGCCAATTCCCTTTAGTCAACCTTTAAAATCAAACCCCAGAACAGCGCGACTAACTCGAATTTGGCTAACCGTAGAAGCATATGGCACCCGGGTTCTTTTTGACCAGAGACTTGACCTTGTCACCTATGGAGAGGCCGGTGGAAAACCGTAACCAAATCCGCAACCAACTACCCAGCTGACAGGCACACCATATGATATCATACTGCCGAAACCGTCGATAATTTGTTTATGCTCGGTCATCCCAGCAACCAGCGACCATAGATGTGAGTTCCAGAGCCCAGCAGGTCGAGATTGAGATATATCTATGCCCAATTCAAGGCTGCAGTTTAGCAGCCGTGGCCCAAGGTCGTAAATGTGCAAGGGCAATACAAATTGGCAACTAACTGGGCTCGGGGAAACCATGGGGACTGGCTCATACTGTGCTAAGGTCGGATGGATTTACGATCTTTGCTACGTCATAAACCATTTTGCTTCTTTCGACAAGGCCAAGCGGCTACAATAACACCGAGCATAAAAATCAATTACGACACGTTTGTCTCTCAACTTTGACATGACCATTGAGGCCATAGAGAGATGTCTTCTTGTTGCTTGCCCTTTCTTTTCCCTGCAGTCCCTTCGTCTTCAACAGAAAATGTTCATCTCCGACGCTGACTCCGACTCTGACACTGAGGATTTTATGACAACTCATCATAGCGTGACATGCCTCGGTATATAGCCATGGCCCTGGCATAAAGTCCGTCTATAATTAGTCATTAAAGCGTGCATTGTGATCGGTTTCGGGGAGAAAGATCTCTTGCTTTCCGTTCCATCGAAGGAGATCTTGTGTGATTAGAGCGGATTGTAGATCCAGAAATCGAGTTGTGACAGCCAAGAATTTTAAAGTCATTTTGAAACACCGAAAGAAATAAAATAAACAAGGCATTTAGAATTAACTAAATTATTTGTGGGCTCAATTGTTTCCCTAAGATTTCCCCAAAAGTTAAACCTTTTAAATATTTTAAAATAATATAAAATGTATTAAGATATTTTAGAAATATTTTCACTCTGTGTGAGCATGCTTTTCTCGTGTCATGTGCTGCAATGAGGGCCAAGTTGGGGTTGGGCTCATGTTGAGGTTGTGTTGCGTGCTGAAGATTGCCTTGAAAATTCTTCACGCTACCATTATCTCGGCATCGACAAGTTCACAACTCAATTGGCGTTAGTTCTCTTCTCGGACGGTTTAGCCATGCTTGATTAAGTTACCAAACTCCGCTTGAGCTCTGTTTCGCCACGGTTCCTGTTTTATTCCTCTTGGCCAATATCCTGGCGAGCGGGGTCAGAGACTCAAATTTGCTGCTAATGACGTCGGTCGACCGTCGATAATTGAGTGTGAACATTTTCCCAGGTACCCGCGCGGTCAAGGACACCTAAAGGAGCCGAGTATTTCCGAATTCCCAAAAATTTCCCGCTGTTAGTCCGGCCTCAAACTCTCAGGAAAGTTGTTAAAAATCATTCTCTGGGTTTCTCACTCGCTAATTCGTTGCGGTAACAAGGTCAAAACGGAACCGACCCGCCCGCAACTGCTGTTGGCTGCACTCGAGAACTTAATTTCATAAATCCTGCGTCATAAAGTTATATTTAAACATTTTCGAACATCAAACTAAATCCCTGGGATCCCCTGGTCCCAGTGGGAGCCAAATGTTTATAGCTAATGCCACTTCCATCGGTGCCACAGCAGCAGCCCCCAAAGGGGTGTAATTACGAGCCATAAAAAGCAACCTAGCCGACCGTTGACTGAAGCATGCTTTTGGCATTTTGCGCCTCGACTGCGTCAAAATTTTCCAAATATTCTGACACGGACATGGAGCGAACATGAAGACTAAGTGGGATACACTGAAGAATAACAACTTACCTGGCAAGGAACTTTAAGAAACGTTTTTTATTTGTTACTCCTGGAAAATGTACACTTATAAATGTTTAAAAATCGCTTTCTTCAAAATACAAAATGCTTTCTAGCTTGAAATTTTCCTCAAAAAGCAATTCTCTTTATGGGTTAAATCTAATACTTTTGGTCAAGTGTACAATGGCCTCTCTAGCTCACCTTGCAACTGGTTGCCCCCTTAGCTTCTGGGTTGCTTTAATCAAATTATGCTACTGTAGTGAACAGCGGTGGCCTTGCAAGCGGCATTTTCCGCTTTTCGAGGACCCAACACATTCTCGCTGGCGCGGACATCAATTTTAATTATTTGCAGGCCCAGGTTTTGCATTTCACACGGAGCAGGTTAAGGCTGTGGTTAGCGAGCTTTTCCGCGGTTTTCCTTTCCAGGTTACGCAACATCAGCGAAATTTGTCGCAGGAGATTCCATAGAAAGGCCAAGATTTCCCAGGGAACCGAGCTGCCTTCTAAGGGTGCCGCCGCCTTATAAATAGTTTTGAGGTAACACAATTGTTTGTTTGTTTCGCAGTCAAGCATAAACATTTTGTGACAAACAATCAAACAATCGGACCGAGAATCGGCAACAATTTCTCCTTTGATGTTGGATCGGGTCTTCTGCTGATTTCTGGCGAAAAACTTCAACCTCAGAGAAGCCGCCACCGCCGTCGCCTTCGCCTTTGCCTCCGCTATCGATGTGACTTGGTTTCATGTTTAATTGTGCCAATTGCACAATGAAGTTTTAGCCGTCTTCTGTCCCTTTGTGCACTGGCCTGTGAAAATGTCCTTTGAGGTTTAGTTTGCTCGGTCGCCGTACCTGTTTGGCCTCAGATAAACGCCGCCCTTGGCCGAGATAGTGGGACGATGACAATGTCTCAATCGGAGCTGTGTCGGTGCTGTCTTTGACCCCTGAGCTCTGTATTGAGTCTAGTTGAGTTGTCTGGCGGCAGGTTAAAGGATTACCTGCTTATGTGTGGACCGGGACACCGGCTGGCTCCCAAGTCAGCATTTTTCCCGACCATCATTTGTCAGGGGCCCAAGCAGGCGAGCTGCCAAGTCGCCTATCACCTCCGCTGTGGTGACACCATAATTTCTCGGCTAACTCTGAATTGTGGCCTTAATTGTTTGACTGACTTGTGGAAATGGGAAACAGAATCAATGCAAGTTGCCCGGCGATTGTTTATTGGCCTTTGAGCCGGCCGACAAAGCCGATCGGGTCGATGAAAACTGCCGTTTAATGGGCTACTTTAGGGTCCACAAAGGATTACGGATGGAGCGAAGGAGCTGGAGAGGAGCACAAGGTTTCGATAAGGTCCCCTAATGAGAAGCGGCACCACCTTCTTCAGGTGACGGGACAAAATTCAGGTGATAAGCAGGCTCGAGCCGAGACACAATTAGGCGACGATTTCAGGTGGAAAATCAGTCGCATATAATTCATGGATTATTTTGTCTTTCATTTAGTCAAGGAAATGAGGGGAAAAGTGATTGGATTAATGGCTCTTTGCCAAGATTGGAGAGAATTAGTGGAATTGGAAAATTACGATGGCTTTGTGTGATTGTATTTATTACAAAAACTCTATAATTTAGTCAGGTTAAAGATGCAACAGAAGACAATTTGAAAAATACAATAAAGGGAGAAGGACTCTTCTTAAGTACTAGTACTAAGTGAATAAAGAATACTAATTTTAATGTCAATTAAGAGCTACAGTTCCATTTCACTTAACGCAATTAACCCAGCAGGAAAATGGAATGACACTTCCCCTGCAGACTTTCCCTTTCATATTTCGCACCCTGCCCTCTTTTCGAGAGAAACACTTTGTGCGATACTGTCTCAATTTGACACTTTGCAACTTTATTTCCCCCCTTTAGATCCACATCCACCTTGCACCCCTTTTTGGCAGTGCACACGCCATTTGCTAGTACAATGTAAAGTGCCGTTGGAAAAATGTTCGAAATTTAATTAAACTACGCTACTTGAAGAGTGTGTTTGCCTTGGCACTCGGAAAAGCCCGTTTTCTGTTGCCCCACTCCCGTCCCCTTGTCCGCCTTTCCAGCTGTCAGTTAAACCGCCCCCGTGCCTGCCCCCTTGGCCCCACCTCGGCAGCTGTTAAGTGAGCGTTGCCAATTTCTGCATGCGTCACTCAAAAAGGCAGCAACACCAGCGGAACCAGCCAACTCTTTCATTTTTTTCGAGCTCCCCCTCTGCCAGCCAATTTGCCGCGCTTTTGTTGTCCAATGCGACAGAAGTGGCAATTTCTAATTAAATTATTCAGTTTTTTCTGGCCCCGCCAGCAGCGAGAAAGAGAGACGTTTGTCGGGGCGGGTCTTCGCCGCGGGTGGTCCAACTTGCATCCGAGAGATACAGTCCAGCTGTTTGCCAAGTTTCCTTATTTTAATTTGGCGCTGTTCAAATTTTTATGAAATTGCTTCGTGAATATTTATCCCGATTGCCTTCTTTTTTTTTTGTTTGAATTTCTCAAGTTTTTCGTGTGGACATGCATTGTTCAAGCTTTTCTTTGGAGAAAATATTTTAAAGTAAACTTTTTGCTAATATTAAAGTTTTTACTAGTAAAAGAGTAATTAAACAATTTTAAAAGATATATTTTAAATGCTTTAAAGGAAGAAAGATACTAAAGATGGTCTCCATATTTTCTTACATCAAAAAAAGGCAGTAAGTTGGAAAGGAAACTATCATTATATCCTAATTAGATTGAAATATTTAACGATTTCCACCGCAAGCCGTTTACGGTGAAAATAAACTAAAGAAACTTTTCTTATCGCATTGCCAAAAGGGGGAAAAATCCGAGGAAAAGAAAGGAAAATTAAATTGGAAGAGGGGGAAAACGGAGATCGGATGGAGGCTAAGGGTAGAAATGGCAAAATAAAATTGCAGACGCAGTTGGAAATTGAACAACAAAAATGCATTTAGAAAATATGAAAAGAAGAGAAAGGGAAAAGGAGGCGGCAGCTCCGAAGGGGAGGCAGAATCCCAGCCGAGAAATGGCAGATAGACAGGCGAACACTGGGTGGAAAAGTGTGAGGGAAACTGCTGCCAGTTGTCAGATGTTGAAGGCCCAAAAAGTGTTTTCCACTTCTACTGGCTGCCGCTGTTGCTGCTGTTGTCTCGCCTTGGTGCGAATATTTCCGTTTCCGCATTTGCCAAATATGTTTGCCTTGGTCCTGCCACGCCCGTGCTCTCCCCGCCCCTCCGATGGGACACAACAAACACTCGCACTTTCAAACTTCCTTCTCTGGATTCGAGCCGCAAACTTTTATGGCCATGCATTGCACATAAATGAAATTTTTTTTTTTTTTGCCCTGGGTCCTTGTAAAATGTTGCCAAAGTGTCTTGCAAATGGTCATGTCGAAGTCCTAGAGCTGAGACGAGGGGCGGTGTTCGAGAGCGGTCTCTAATGTTAGTTGCAGTTGAGCCGAAGGGTCAGCGGTCAATGGGAGTGAGTGAAATCAAAGCTTTTGTCAGGCGAAAACAAGGAGACGGGGCTGGAAAAGGTTCGGAGTGTTGTAGAGTTTATAAAAGTAAGGAAGCAGGGATGTGTTGGTAGTAAGGGCTCTTAATTTTTATTAAGAGGTGAAGGACTTTAATATATTGTCTTTCTTAAACTATCTCTAATAGAAGAAGTTTAGCTAGCGCAAATTGCCCCTTAGATCAAACGTCAACTTCAATAAAACTGGCAAACTTCAAATGATTGCTTTTATGGCAAAGTGCACTCCAAGGTGCGCGCTAATCCATCCGATTGATTGGAAAACTTGGCTGATGTCATCACATATATCTCCCATGGCCATCGAGGTTCGCCCAGTCAATTACACCTATAGCTGGCACCTTAACTTCCTCTTTCTCTGCTTATATCCTCCTCTTTTCCCTCGACGAGTGCACTTCAATTACACGCCTACTCGACCTTATAAATCTTTAACACTTCCTTTTCCCGGCCAGGCTAAGAAAAGGTGGTGGGCTCCACCTCCGGCCACTTTCCCCACCAACTCGACTTGCTGCTCCATTGAGGCTTAATCGTTTAATTGCCTGGCATAATTACGAAATGCAGCTCATCATCAGATTTCAGCTTGATTCCTTTCCACTCCCTTTTTTTCCTGCTTCTCCATTTCTCAGGCTTCTCCTTCTCCTTTTCCTGGTCATTTCTCCACTTTTTCCTCCATTTCGAGGCAAAGTTGCTCGGATTGCAAATTGACCCCACAACTCCCACTTAAACTCCCCCTTTCGACCGTCTATTGCCACACCCCCCGAAAAAGTCATTGAGCTAAATTGTCCTGCCGCCTGTGGGCTTCACTTTGTGATAGAAAAGCAGGAGCTGCGGGAAAGGGGACTCCGAGGTTCATAACTCACGTCGATCGGGGAAAAGGGGAGTAGAGGCAGAGCTTATCTAACTGCAGCAACTATAATTTGCTTTCAATTGATTTTGTTGGCACTTTTTTCTCTCCAGCACATTTCTCTTCATTGATTTTCTTCGTTTTTCCCTCGGACATTTTCATAAATCGTTGTCATCCCCCGAAGTTTCCTGTATTTTTTTTTTCTCAGGGTGGGGCCCTGACACTTGTTACAGTGTGGCTCTTGGCCTGTGGCCATTCCACACCAGATTTCCCGGTCCGGACAAATGTGCATTAACGCCTTTGACCTGCATTTCCCAGCGCTCCTCTTGGGGGTTGGTTTTTCCTTCGCTGGCGGGGGAGTGATTGAATTTTGGTTGTTTTCGCCAATATCCTTTTGCCTTGTAATGCACAGCTGACAGCTGCTTTTTCTTCATTAGCCAAGTCAACCCCTCGGCCTAGCCCATCTCCATCCTCCATCCCCATACCCTACCCTTGGAACCCCATTTTCTTTTGCCCGCCCAACGTCTTTTGTTATTCTGGTCGGTGGTGATTTTGAGGCGACCTTTTAAATTAGTTTACATGGCTGCTTGTAATGGGTTTTTCTTTTTTTTTCGGTACTGCTTCACTTGCTTGGAAGGCAAACTCTGCTCGCCTTGCTGTAATTTCATATGTTGCAGCCACAGGCGGTCCGCTCCGTTCGCGGGTGGAAAAGGGGGTTGGGACCCAGGCCGATGAACTGTGAATAGTTTTGTGGGCCAAATGGCCAGTTGGTGTCGAATTTCCTTACGGGTAAAGGTGAGGGCTGTTGTCTCCTGGATGCTGAATAATTTTGTTATGATTCGTACTCATTACATGCCCCGCAGTCATAAGGCTGCTAATGAGGGATCAACATCCGTAGTTTTGGTTCTCTCACATTTCAATCGATACCTGTGATTATTGTCTCTAATTAGCGGTTACTAAGGTCAAGAAGTTTTGGTAACCATGGCTTAATATTTAAGTTTTACCTTGTGCTGAAGTCAAAGGTAGTATTAACCCTTTTCTGCTTGCCTTTAAGCAAATATTTAAAGTGATGAGAATTTTCGAAATTAATCCCTCCATAGGGAACTGAACAATTCCCAATAGATTACGCATTCAGCCAACTCTGGCTGTAAGCTGGCACTTTCTGGATTTCTTTCCAACCAAGTTCGCCATAAATACCAACTACTTACAGGACATAAAACACACCTTTGTGTGTGTGCCAGGCTGCCTGACCCCGAACAATTTATGGCCGCCACGATAGCTGGGAAAACACAAAAGGAGAGCTGCACGGGGGCCGAGTGGCGAGTGTAATTATCAACGGCATTAACACCTTTAATTACGGCCAACTGCAGCATGGAATGTGGGCCAAAAAGGACTGGGGCCTAACAATGGCTCGGGGAAATGGAAGAAGGAAAAGTGGGAGTTGGTTGGCGCTTGGAAGCTGGCTGAAAGTGGAACAGCCCAGTATGCAAATACCTCCCACACACACATATTTTCGCCCGCCTCCCACTCGCATTAAGGTCGCAGATCAAACAAAACAATAAGGAAGCCCAACACCGCAACCCATAGGGATATTAGAATAATGCAACACAACCTTATCAAGGATATGCATGCAAATGCAGAGTTGGCACAAGAAAGGCAGCGCCAAAGAAAAACCATTGGCAAATATGCTGAAAACTGGACACAGTTGGAGAGAGATTTCTGGCCTGGTCGAAGAATCCCCTCGACTGCCCCACAAAGGTGACACAGTTGGGCGCTGATTTATGAGCCACATATATCTGCAATATATAGGGAACACACAACTATATAATATAGGTAAGTGTGTGCGTCTATACCTAAGGAAATGCAGAGAGAAAATATGACTAAAACTGCGTATTTCCCATGAAATTCAATAAGTTTATGTAAAAAAAATATATTTTTAAATAATTACATCAAAGTTTTAGTATAATTTAGTATATTTAGGTTTTAAAATCAAGGAATATACAAATGGAGGCTAAAATTAACAATGAACCCAAGGCAACCTATCAAAAATAAATGTATAAAATTCAATCGAAAATATATGAAAACCCTTTTTCTGTAATAAATAAACTTGTTTACAATGTAAATGTATCCTTTTTTCTGCCAGTGTGCTTATGCTGCGTGTGTTTTTCGCTTTTTGGTGACTTTGCATATTCCACTTGGGCGGAAATTTATTAGAAGAGGTCGAAAAACTGTAAAGTCATGTGCCGAAGGACGTGCAGGACACACTTGCACACCTCCAGTAGGCAACCTGCCCCCACATCCTGCCCCGTCGTGCCGCGTATATCCTCCCACTCTTTGTATCTTCCTGCCACTCATGCATATGCAAATTGCACTGGCTGGCCATGTGACCCAGTTTGATTGTGGGCGTGTGGCCTCCGCCCCCGGAAAGGCCCCCACTGCCACCCCCAATTCGTGCCTCGTTTTGTTTGCGTATTTTCCCCATTTTCCGCATTTTTTTTTTTTCCTTGTCGCAGGAGCCTGCCGTTTCCCATTGTCGATTGTTTTTGCCTGTTGATGTTTTTGCATGACAAACAAAAATTATAATTGCACTTGAAATTGGCACAGGGGCTTTGTTATCTCCCACGGGGAATTGTGCGAAATCATTGGAGTTATTATTTCAGAGTTTCATTTTCATATATGGCTTAAACATGTAGAACATGCAGAACCTTGAACTATATAGATAGGGAAAACACTTCGTCAAGGTCAAAAAGTTAACGATAAGATTGAGAGGCTTTCGTTTGCTTTAGTTGCTGATATGCTGGAGTTGTAATCTTAAGGTGACAATTTTGATGACGAACTTCACTTTGGCAGTGAAGATACTGTTATGACTATGGATAATGTTCCTCACAATTCTTAGCAATTTAAAATAATAATAACAAGATTTAACGCAAAATATAAATATTTTGTTTAGGCCTAATGAAGAGGTTGCCATAAATGTCAAATAAATTCCTGCATTGCCCTCGCACAACAGCTGTAAAATAAGAAACAAAATTTTAATTATGAAGGGGATGCTGGATCCTCATTTTCAGCTCAATTCAATAGAACCATCAGCCGGACCTCAGGTTCTGTGCCCGAAAAATGAACCCAAGTCCAGTCTGCGAATATTTATGCAGATGGTTTTCGCTTACTTCATTTTTTCAGCACAGTTTTTCATCTATACACACGTGTGCGTGTACATATATGTGTTTTGTGTTGTGTTTCTTTTTCCATTTTTAGGCCGTATCACTTTGACAAACATGCAGATTATCCCCGAATTATTAATTATTGTATCTGCAAACACGAGCTGCGTCAGCTGTCCCTTGCTTCTCTACATGGTTTTCGGGGAGCGGCCATAAAAGAGCATTTTGAGTTTCGAATTTTTGGCAAAAGGCAAGCAGGTTGACTAATTGGTAAGCCACAAGAGATTTGTTTACGCTCGCAAAATATATATATTGCATATGGTATTAACGAGTTGAATTTTTTATAAAATAAAATGTTTTAGGAAGTATCTATAGATGAAATTTCGTCTCTGAAATAAATTTAATCCTGCGATTATGCTCTTAAAATATTTTTAAAGCAAAAAAATAGTAATCCTTTTCAGCTTGTTACGCATTTCTTAAGTTTTCAGGCATAAAGGATACTTTTGGTTACCATTGTACTCACGAAATGCTTTTCAGCACTCGCACTTTCATCCGAATGATAAATCTTAGCTTATGAGATTTTGGGAATCTTTTGGCAAAATGTTTGTTTTGCTTTATGAATTTTGTATCTGTGAGATAGAAAGATACTTTTAAGCTGCTCCACTTTTGTATCTTCGGTCTTGGCAATTTCTCAAGAATGTTGAGCGGCCATAAGATACTTTTTGTGGCTTCTGACTGAGGAAACTTCTTCGAGTTTTGCAGAATGTGCGTGTGGTCGTCATTTTTCCTAGAGTCCCCTCCACCCCCTCGTCCAATTTTCCCTCCCATCGGCCAATCACTTAATGCTCCTTTAATTTGCGTTGCCTTTGGCCGCTTTTGGCCCCAATGAGCCGCTAATGTGTTTCGGTTTGGTCCCCGGCACAAAAAGGCAAACATATCACTTGACGCGCCTAATGAGTTGTGGAAGGGCGGGGGGGCTTCTCCACCACAAGACTGGAGACGGAGAGAGGTACTGTGGCAGATATTACCGTTAGCGACTTTGACTAAGTTGCGGCTACAAACACTCGCTGCGGCTGCCGTCGACAACTAACAATTTATAAAGAATTTCCCTCCTTTTTTGTGTACAACTTGCGGGTGCACTGTTAATAATTAATAAACAAATTATATTAAGAATAAGTATGATTAAATAAATAATTTATGAAACGGCAATAGATAATAAAAAATGGAATTGGTTTTGAATTATTTTGGTAAATAAGCAAAATCAATTAAATCAGAGGAAATATCTATTTTAACCATAAATTGTGTGGGTAAAATATGCATTTAAAGCATAATTTATATTGCATATACGTTTTTTATGGGACTTCGATTAAAAATAAATTATAAATACCAAAAAACACTTTAAATTAAGTTTTCTTAAACAATGTTTAACTAAATTATTGTCAATATTTTCAGTGTAGACAAGCAGAGAGATGTGCCCCCTTTTGCACCACCCCCAGCTGCTCTCCTCCCCCCATCCTTTTTGTTCTTTCTTCCCATCTTTCTTTCAGCATCTCCGTTTTCAACAACTGGCACAATGGAATTGCATTGAAAACAAACAGGCAAGAATGTTTATAAACAAAACATACAAGGAATGCAGTGGGCGGTGGGCGGGGCTGGGGCCAAAGTAGCGCAGAAGGTGAAAGTACAGCGTAAACAGTAAGCAGAGGTGCGAAAAAAATTCGTAAACAAAAATTGCATCCCAACAGATAAATGTAAAAAAAAAATGAACACACACAAAGCCAGCAACATTTAAATAAAGAGCTAGCAACATGTTGCCAAGTGCCCCTGCAACATCAACAAACAACAAGAGAGCCAGAGAGAGCAATTACACACAAAGAGAGTGTACTTGCGGGAGAGAGAGCCAGTGTTCATTTTCGAAATTC
Source organism: Drosophila kikkawai (assembly GCF_030179895.1). Taxonomy (NCBI): domain Eukaryota; kingdom Metazoa; phylum Arthropoda; class Insecta; order Diptera; family Drosophilidae; genus Drosophila; species Drosophila kikkawai. Next base: position 26,503,607 of record NC_091731.1, on the reverse strand, counting down.
GAATTTCGAAGTGAGAGCAGTGTTTTTATTGTGTGTGTCTGTGTGATATGAAAAATAACATTGAATTTTCATGCCGGCTGCTGTTGTTGTTGCTGTAACTTTACATGCAGCAGGAAAAACAGCAGCAAAAGAAGGAAAATACTGAAAAGCACCGCCTGCCGACCCCCGCTTTTTTTGCCCACCCCCGCCCGCCAGACATTGACCTTGATCATATTGCGGCTTGCGCTAGTTGTTGTTGTTCTTGGTTTTTGGTTGATTGAATGGCAAAAAAGTTGTTCTTTTTTTGCATCTGTTAGATAGCAATACCAATATCTTCTAGGTACATCTATTGTTTACCTTAGTATGCTTAATATTAGGCTGTTGCATTTAATATGCCGGTGAAGGTAATATGATATCTCTTAATAAAAATTAAATTAGTCTGTTCTTTTCCGGGAAAGACACTTGCGATATCTGTTTTGTAAGGCAATTAATTAGTCATCGTTTTTAGCAATTATACTGCATCTGCAGTTTTAATTTTTATGTGTAGGTGAATGACTCTTTTCCGACAAAAATGCAAAAGAAATAAATAACAAATGTGTATACATATGAAAAATATATTTATGTTTTATTATAATATTTATTGTATTGCACGATTAAAAGCCCAAATTTTATATAGCCAGCTGGTAAAAAAACAAGACGGGCTTAACCAAAATACTCCTAATTAAGATTATATCATCTTAAAAAGAAATTTGGGCATTCCCCATAATCTTAAGAAAATATTCTTTTCCTACTTATTGAACTTCAAAAATAATTCCTGTATTATATTTAATTTTTACTTGTGTCAAAAGTAGGCTATCAGAATCTTTGTGAGTTAGGAAAAAAAAGGATTGCGAGCGCACAAAAAAATTGTATTCGGCTAAATCCAAGTGCCTTTGATCTCTCAAAAACTTCCAACAAAATGATCGATTACTTTTAAATAAATAAACAAGTATTTTATATCACAACAAAACCCCATAAAAAATTTAAAAATAAATTGTCGTAAACTGGAGAAAATTGAGAGCACAAAACTCTATATGTTAAGAATGTGTAGACATGAATAATTTCGCATAAACATGAGTTCAACGACAGCAATTAACTGCTATGTTGACAATAATTGAACATTCTTTGAGCCAAAGAATTATATTGCCTAGCAACATACATAAAATACTTAAAAATTCGGGTAAAATTTTAGTCAGCTATAATTTTATTATATTTTTGAATGCTTTTTTTTAGGTAAATTTAGCAGCGACATCAACAAACTCCAGTGCCAAAGAATTATTAGCGACTGCAACGGCTAGAATACCGATTAGAGGACGTGCCAGAACAAGTTCATTCCATTTATTCGCTCTCGTGCGTTTGAATACTCTCTCGGAAAACCCCGGGTGGGAGTTCTTTTTCTCCGGAAACAGTGCCGAACGCTCTCTCGTGTATCTTCGGGAACCGGCAGCCGAAGTTGCTGCTGCAGATACAGATAGTGCCTGTTTCCGCCGTCAACTACAGCTCGAAACGTTTTGAAATTCAGTTTCTGACTCGCAGTCGCCGATATCGGACGTGAGCGTCTCGCGTGTTTGTCTGTGGAATCGAACAAAAAATTCTGAACGGAATACGAGACTTTTTCAAGACTGAGCATGTGAATCGCCAAGATATATGAGCAAATTATATTCGAAAATACAACAAAAATCATAATCACTTCGCGCGCCGTGCAAAGCCCCCACAAATGTTTTGAAAAACAAAACCATATAAATTCAGTGTTCAGTGTCAACAAAAAATAATAAAAGTTATCAGCAAGCAAAAAAGGAAATTAATAAGCAATAATTTCTTGCAAATAATTGGCCCGATTAGTTAGCAAAACAGACAGAAATAAATCACATTTTATTCACGAACCTCCATTGGACTACGCATAAAAAAAGAAAAGCGGGTAAGGAAAAGCTGAGAACGAAAATCAAGTGTGGATTATGCCGCAAAGAAATTGAAAAGTTTTACGCAGCGGATTACTCAGAGATTCGAGCTGAGTTGAGCTTCCGTAGGCGAGTGAAAATCTGCTTAGCGGAGATCAACGGAATTCCCTTTGATTGGGGAATTATCAATGAAACTTTAAAAAATATATGCCTTAAAATGCGTTTTCTAATCTTCAAAGTGCGGTGACTAATTGAAACCAACCGAAAAGAAAAACTTCCAGAGGAAGTTGGGCAATAAAAAGCAAAGATTTATGGGGGGAAGTTGGGCAGACGCGCCGGAGAATTATTCAAATAAGCAAGTGAAGGATTGTATCTGATTCCAAACAAAATTCCCAGAAAGTGTGCGATGTATCTCTCTATCTATCGGGCAGATCCATTGTTTATCCAGATAGAGTTACGCCCAAGTGATGAGTGATTCCTGTGGAAATTATCTGTCTTCGGAACTCTCGTGGCGACCCGGGCAGCTCCAAGAGAGTGTGTAAACAAATCATCTCCAGGGGCTTCGGGGCTTCGCTGGGGCTGCGGCTTCTACTCCGCTTCAAAGCGAAGAAACCGACAAAAAGAGCCCCAAGAATTGTTCGGAGAGAAGAACAGAGAGACCCCTAATTATAACCAAATACTAGTTGAGGCGACACCTTTGTTTACCTGCATTTTTCCGCGCTGTGTTGTGTTTTTTCATTTCGTAAATTTGTTTAAATTATTAGCAACGGGCGACGACGAGCAACAAGTGCACCGCAGCGAAGTTCATTATTTTTCCCCGATTCCCTTTCGAGTAAATCCTTTGGTAAATAAGAGAATCCCCCGCCTGTCCGCGGCGCAGCTCATAAATTCACGCAAAATAAAATTTATGCTTCGGCCGGAGTTGCCCCCGACTCCCCGAGACTCCAAGAAGTTGGTCGAAGATCTCGTGGCAGATCGCAATCGCGATAAGATCGGGTCTTAAATGAGTTGTTAAACGGGAATCGTGGCCGCCATGGATATAAATAATAATAACAACTCAATCTGGAGTGGCGTGGGTAGCTCGAAAAGTCCCCGGACAAGTGAACTCGTTGCGGTCACAGAAGCAGAGGTTCTTGAATCGAAATCGGTTTGGTCGTGTGAACCTTTTTACCTGTTTGGCAAATTGAATTTTAATTCGGAATTGAGTTGTACACATGTCGGCCCTTTTCCACAGGATTTCCGCTGGCTGTTAGCCTTTTTTCGAATGAAATCCCTTGGCTAATTAGTATGCCAAGCGTGTGCCCATGAAATTTATAAGCCAGCTCGGTTTTAGCCATAGTTGAAACATAAATTTCAGGAATAAGTGTCGTCTGTGCACAGAAAGAAAATAAATGATCTATCAGTATATAATTTTATTAGGTAAAGAAGCTAGTGTATTGAAGAAAAACCCAGATTAAGTATAGGCAGGACGTTCATTTGAAGACTTTTCACCTTCAAATAAAATTAATCTTTGAGTACATCAATATTTTCCTCTGTGCCTTGGGTCTCCATCAAAGAACTCGCCTCATTGAAACGACCAACTTATGGCATACGCCTAAGCTACTTACAAGGTAAACTCCGCGCAAGCCTCCAACAGAAAGTATCTTATGCAAATAGGTCTATATGGCGAAAAAAATTGGACGAAGAATATTAAGCAGTAAGAAATTGTAAACACAAAGCAAAATATTTGTTATACGCTTGTAAATTTATCGCCGGCCTGGGCAAAGGAAAGCGTGGGACAAGCGAAAGCAAAAGGAAAAGCTGCAGGAGCTCGGGGAAATTCGGGAGGCTGTTTTTCACGCTCAGCTGCCCGGCGGCCCAAGAGGAGCTGGCAAAGAGGAGAACAAAAAAAAAAAAACTTATCGCAGCACTCGCAGGACATGAATTTCCCCCTCTTCCTGCCTCTTTGAGCCTTAATGCTGAGTGACATTGATGTGACATGCCGTCATCTTGCCCTCTCCCTCTGGCGCGTTCTTTGCTTTATTTAAAAGTTTTTTCTTTGGTTTTTTTCTTATGCTTAACGCCTCGGGGGCGTGGCAAGTTTTGTTTGGTTAGTGGAGCACACACACCTTGTACAAAACAACGGGCCTCAGGACTCTTGGCCCTGGCAAATAATAAATGATATGTAAACTAAGTCAAAAGTTGCCGTAGGTTTGGGTAAATCACAACTTAGGGGCTTATGGGGAAAAGTGGGGGCTAGCCGAGCCCAGATTCGAGTAATTTGTGCGTGCGGAGCAATGCTCGAAGGCATTTGCTAAAGATTAAAGATGAAAAACTAGGGAAAGTGGGCTTTAATGTAATCTAAAATATTTCCCAGAAGAAATTTTTTGAGATAAATAACAGTTTAAAGGCCAACATAGTAAGAATGTGACTTCCTAAAATCAGTTCCCACAAAAGGTAATTAAAATTGGGTTAAAATATACCATTCTTAAATTAAGGAAGACACATTTGGATTCAGTTCCCAAAAGTAATTATTACCTCGTTTTAGTTTTACGAACCAGATAGCCGGTAGTTATCTTAGAGACATAAACCCTTGAAATAAGATTTTGCAACCATTATTTCCAAGGATAATTCCAACTGTCTGCCACATTTGTTCCACTTACGAGTCCGACAATCCCCCGTCGTGATATCAATACCCAAGCTATAATGTCTCAATATGCGAGCACTGAAAGTAGAAAGAAGAACATAAAACCAAGAGACTGTAGAAAAGAGAGACTGAAATTCCTACCTGAGCTGAGTTTTTCCAAACTACGACGCACCCATATCAATTTCCTCTATGCGACCCAAAACGAATTAAAATTACACATTGACTGGCGGTCAGAGGTATTCAGGAGGGATTTCGGAGATCCTTTGCTTAGAATCCGAAGGTCTGTCGCCAATGCCGGGAGAACATTTATCATTGTAGCTAATAAATGTGTTTCCCTTACCTGACCGACACGAACCCAGTTCCAATTGAGTCATTTCCATGGCCTGACCATGCAACGCGTAGCAACCCCCGACCGGAGGCCTGACTTTTGGGCTGTGTCCACCTAATTTTACTTTCTTTCCTTTTTTTTTTTACAATTTCCCAATCAAACAATTCAATTATGGAAGTGTATAAATTTCAGCCAGCTGTTCTTGTACTTGAACCGCAATTGTCTTTTGTCAAGTACTGCAAGAAGTTCTCCCGAAATAAATCAGCGTCGAGTTGAAAGTGCGGAAAGTGAAAGGAAGATAGGGAAAAATTTCACTTTTGTATGTCTTTGGGGGGGGGGGGGAGAATGGAAAACCCTTTAATTGGCTTGAAGTGTTTGAGTTATGGCTGGGCTGGCCTAAAGTTAGGATTATGCGAGGGGCTGAGGCTGTGGATTCTAAAACCAATTCAAGGCCAGGCAGCTGTCCCCGGAGTGTGCCCAGCTTTAAGGCAATTATCCAAGTGTGCCCAGCTTTAAGACAATTATCTAAGTGCTTTTGGGCCTGCCTTTGATTGCGGATCCATCCGTTCTTATCGAAACGAGTTGCCCACGCTAATTGCCCCCGAACTGCTCCACCTGATTCGGTTAGGACTTTGATTTCCATTACGCTTCCTTTCGGCCCTGTCCATAACATTTCCGTTTTACGCTTCAGTTAAGTCTGCTCCTTGGATGAAAGCGAGACGGAGGCCAGAGAAGGGATAAGGAGGGCGGCAGCAGCCGACTTAATCTCAAAACAAATCGATTTCGTTGACTGTCTGTCTTGGGTTTGGGTTTCCTCGGCCCTTCTTGGGTCTTTTTCAACACGATTTATTTCATTATTCTCGACCGTTTCTTTTTTTTTTTTAAGTTTTTGTCTGCTCAAGTTAATCACCCAGGCCAGACAATTCAATCGATTTTCAAGAGACCGAGGTCGAAATAAAGACAAGTCCAAAACTAAAGCTTTAAGTTCGGTGCGCGCATTTTCTGGAAACCCAATCGTGGCTTTGGAGATTTCTTTCCGCCTTTATTTTGGCTTTACTTTTATTTCCCTCCGATTTCTTTGTTATTTATTAGTTTGGTCTGCGCTGGACTTCAATTCAATTCAATTTTCTTTACAACATTTCATCTTTGACATGTTTTGTGTGTCCCTCCGACTGTCTGTCTGTGTGTCATTGTGTCCACATCCGAGAGTCCCCACTCGCTCTCGTCTCTCGTCGCTCGCCTCTGTCCTCCGGCTTCCTCCTCCGAGCCGGCCCAGGCCGTTGTCGTCTTCGTTTTTAATATCTTTTAATCTCCAATGTCAACAGCGGCTTACATTTGATTGCAAGACAACACACACAGATACTGCACATTGTGTATATATTTTATGTGAGATCTTATCAGGCTGCCGGGCGAGTCTCAAGTCTCGAGACTCGGCTCTCCGCCGCTCCTCTCCAGAACTGTCAGCTAATTAAACGAAGCCAACTGGCAACATATGTTGAGAATGGGAATCCAGCCTCGAAATCAGAATCAGAATCACAATCCCGATCCCGATTCCAACCTTGGACTTGGACTACCCCACACAGCAGCAGATGGGGAATTCTTGAGCTGTCAGAGTGGCTGAGAGACAAGTCCCACAAGCGGCAGCCAAATGTTTAAGTTTCGATTAAACTCTCCGGATTCATTCCTACCTACGGCGGCTCGTAATATATCGGGTTGCCTCGCAGGACCATCAATCATCCTTCCTAACTCAATTGAACCCCGAAACCCTATCGCCCGAAAAGGTTTCACCAAGTCAACTGTTTTTTCTCAATTATTTTGTCAGCATATGTGTGAAGAAAAAACACAACCGCAGTCAGAAAAAAAAGGATAATAATAATAAAAGTATTGAAAATAGAAAATAAGGAGCACACACACACACACTCCACGCGCGGAAAAAAAACTCGGGGTAAAACAATTGCCAGTGAGTCGACAGAAATCAGGGTGCGCAGGGATAAAAATAGGAATAGGAAAAAACGGAACGAAGCCGTGGCGAGCAAAGTAAATAAAAATAAATAGCAAAAAATGGAAACGCATTAAGCAAAATCAATAAAAATTAACATTGGGTCTAGGGGGTGGTTAGGTGACGCCCAGGGGGAGAGACATATATATATTTTTTTCATTTTTTGGTTGGGCGACAGGCGTGCCATGCAGGGCAATGGCCAGGATCAAGCTAATTACGTATAGGGAACCCAGTGTATGTTACGTGCCAGGACATCCATGTGGGAGATAATTAGCACACAAAAGGAACCCAAGGACACATGCTGGGCACAGAGAGTATAGTACTTTTAAACTCAACTAACCAGAGAACCTTTCCTTTCTTTTTGCAGCTCAAAGGCCGCCGATGAAGGCTGTCCAGATGACAGCGATCGGGCAGCGAATTTGACACGCACCCAAAACTTCAAAGCGACTCGAAACCGTAGCGGGGAAACCCCATAGATAATCCCACGAAATTCGAAGAGCGAGGATCCCCCGACAAGCCCAAGTCACGCGAATTCAATGTGGAAAATGCTGGATATGATGGACCTCTCCGAAGCCGAGCTCTTCATGTTCGACTGCGACGATTGCTCGGGCATGCCCCTGGCCCCGCCGCCCCAGTTCCTCATCCCGCCGCCACCCAGACCGCCAGCCCTGGCGGAATATACGGTGGTGCCCCAGGACTGTAATGAGGAGGCACTGGCCCAGCAGCAGTGGGACAGCGATGTCTGCCAGGCAATGCCGGTAAGTTGAAATCTCAGTTTAAGTGTTGAAAAGAAATTGGAAAATCTGGTGGAGTTCTGAACAAATCTGGCCTTACCTTGGAATTTTCTGTAGAGTATTCCGTCCAATTCTAGGTGACACCTTCTTCCCCTTCCCCTTAGGGCTGCTGAGCTTAGGCTGATTATAATTTTGAGGGCGTTGCAAATGGGATTTTCCAACCCAACCCCATGATGACGGGTGGATGATTATACAACCCTCTCCGCAATGCCATAATGAGGCCTGCATTTTGGCACAGCTGTTGGGATTTTCCCTCTGTGTGTTCCCGAAACGAGTTGCAAGTGATTTGGCTTTTTGTGAGAGGTGTCAGAAATTTCTGTTGCCTTATTGAATTATGTGCTATATGCATATTACAATAACAACAGCCTCCTTGTTGTAGTTCAAGTGGTGGGTAGTGGCGGAGGGCGTGGCGTTATGTTAACAAATGTTAACAGTTGAGTAGGCACTCGGAAAATCAACTGCAGGATCCGATTTGATTTATTGACAAGTCAAAATTGCGGCATTTGATTGAAAATCTGTTCGATTTGCGAACCAGAAGGATAATTGAAGGACTATCAAGCCTGTGCAGAAATGGGAACTTTAAAAACACTTGAGTTTACAGCTCAGTTTAGGCAAAAATCAAGCTATAACCCAACCACTTTAGGGTCCTTTAAATTCAAGTTTGCCACCCAAGCAAAGAGGAGACTCGATGAAAAATTACCAACAGGCCACGCCCACTCGCACACACATCGCCCACAATTCGGGTGCTGGAAGGAACCGCAAGGAATCACTTTAAAGCAAAGTGAAACAAATTTCTTTTCGTTTCAAGTCCTTTTGGCCTCCAGTTGCCCGAGCAACAGCTGTTGCTCCTTGGAGCTGGACCTCATCGTTATGATGATGATGATGATCATCACGATGGCGATGACCATCCCCTCTTTGGGCAGAGAGGAAACACAGTCACAGAAATTACAATAACAATGAAAAGTTAAGCGGCAGCAACACGAAAAGGACAACAACTGTAGTGGCAACAAAAAGCATTTTTCGGCCGACAGTCCTTCGGCAACATATGGCCCCGGAATCAACCCTCAACTTTAAAAGGTTGTCAGCGGTTACAAAAAGAAACAAAAAAAAAAAAAGAGAAACAGAAACAGAAAATGACAGAAGAAAAAATAGATATTTATATATATAATTTGTTGTGTGGCACGAACGAAGGACAGATAATTTTTCATGCGGAAAAACTGTAACTCGGCACTCGTCTAATCTGGGGCAAGTGTTTGTTTAGGCGCTGAGGCGATGTCCGGGGTTCTGGTAAAACAAAGATCAAATTCCACATATCAACACCGCAGCAGCGGTCATTGGTTAAATTTCACGTGCCCCACAACAACCCCAACTCTGTCTGCAGCTCCAACTCCAACTCCGAGACGAGTCGAGTCGAGTGTTTTCCACTTAATTTTCAACATGAAAAATTTAAATAAATATAACCCAAAACGAAACGCAACGAAATGGGAGAAAAAAATAAAAGACGAAGTGTATCTATATAAACCGGATCTGTGTGTGGTCCCCTCATATCATCTAGTCTCAGCGCAGACCCGTGTGTGGGCACTTGAGGCTGTCTCCGTTGATTTATGCTGACAAATCAAATGTTAATGTTAACATGCAGTTTATGTCGGAAACTGTATCTCACGGCCCTCGTCCAGAGATTATTTTGGATATTAGATTGAAAGGGAATTTACCAAAGACCTCTACGCAGAAATGCAATTCCATATAAATCGCAGGTAAACGCATTAAAATCTCGACGAAATCAGCTTAAAATCAATTTGAGCATCCGAATCAATTTAATGGATTAGCGTTCAAGGAATAAAATTCAATGGCAGAAAGCTCTCTCGCCCATCAAATTGATAAGTTTAACGGGAATTGTGCCAATTTGGGGAGTGCGGCGCGTGTGCCTTTGCGTTCGCGCTGGCGTGTGGGTGTAATTGTCAACTGCCAGAAGGAAAAGGAAAAACGGAAAAAGCCAAAACGAGAGGCAGGCAGACGACGAGAGGAAAAACCTTTAAAAGGCGAGCGGAAGTGGCATCCTCGCCAGACAAGCGAAATTAAATTTCATGTGAGCGAAGGAGCAAAAATACTTGACAAGCAGCTCCTGATTCGCTCCAATGGGCGTGGCAGCAAATAATCCTTTTTCCAGCTTTCGCTTCCTACTCCCTAGAAATGTCTCAACTTTTCCTTTAAGCAGACGACGAGAAACTGTTGAAGATGATGATATATGTATGTGGGGGGATCCGAGAGGGATGCCGGCGGGGCAAAGGACATCCAGACTTGGGTGTGTAGCAAATAGCATGACATTGATATCAAATGTCGTGAGAATGCGAAATTCCTTAGCCACTTCCTCTTTCCCTGTCTCTCTCTCTCTATATATAAATGTATGTGTATATATAGCGAATTGTTGTTGCCTTTGGCTTTTGTTGTAGTCTGCTTTTGGGCGCTTTGGCTTTTGGTTTTCCCGACATGGGTGGGCCGGGAGGTCCAGTGGGTGGTGTTGGCATAGAATGACAAGGCTGTTGTTGCTGTTGCTGTTTAGTGTTGATGTTGTTTACAGTTGACATAGCCAGACACAGCTGCAGACAGTCGCAGAAATCAGAAGGCAAGAGGGAGAGTGAGCGGGAGGACAATGAAAAATGTTTGGGTATGCGGACCCAACAAAAAAATTCAATTTTCATGCGAGGAAATGTATTTAAAAAGTATCTAGAAATATTCTTTTGCTTAAATAAATGTAAGCCAGAAAAATGCATTCTCTTTCACTTCATCTTAATCTCGGCTTGAAAATTCTTTACTCACAAATATTTAGCTTACATTTTAAGCTCGCACAATTTTCATTTAGTTGTTTCAGTTGCATTCCCCACTCTCTGTTGCACTTTTCCATTCCCCCATTATCGGCGCCATCTTAGCCACATCGGCCCAACAAGTTTCGCAACTCATTACGCCCTCCCGAGCATCTTATGGGAATGGGGCTCAATCACGAGCTGTTTCCAAACAATTGCACCGCCAAGTGGTTACAAAAACAGGGCGCAAAAATCGACGAGAAGGGGAGGCCGAAGGATATATCCAGCAGGTCGATTGCAGATATGCACGTGCAAGGCAATCGAAGTTCTGCGGCGGCGGGGGCTTTGGGGTGTTAAAAAAAAGGCGCCAGCCACACATGCATCGCATGTTCGGAAAAACTTTTGCCATGTTATCAAAGCAGCCAAGTTCTGGTCATTGTTGTTGCTGCTGCTGCTCTGTTGCAAAATAGTTTTCCTCCTGCAAGTGGCACGTGCTTGTTGCTAGCTTTTCCTTTTGTCGTGTTTTGATGGCGGGTAAACTTTTGTGTTTTTCTCATCAGGCACGAAAATGAAAACGCGCTCGTCGTCGTTGACTTTCCGAGAGAGAGAGGAAAAGAGAGAAAAGTTGTTAACTTTAAAGTTTCTGCAGCGGTGAGTAGAACTTTTCCCCCCCTTTCTCTCCCTCTCTTGGAACACATTTTGACGACTGATTTTGATGACTTGCCAAACGGTCCAACTCCCATTTCCCGCTCTACAATGTTGTTAGAGTTTTTTATGCACTTTGGCAACACTTAAAAATTGGGTCAAAGGCAAACGGCAAACATTTCACTTTATGGCCTACTCAAGCCGCATGCTGCCGCCCTTGAGCCTGGCGATTTTTCATGATTAAAAAGTTGCCACAAAAGCCGGAAAAACACTCGCCAGCACACACGCATAAAAGTAAACAACATTTTGCAGCTCCGGCTGCGTTAATCTCACTTTGCCTTATTCCAGCTTTTTATTATTATTATTCTTTTTTGGGGGGTGTAAACTTTATGCCATTATTTAGCATTCCCCTCGAAGCCCCCGCCGACTAATGGCTTTTGTTGTCTGCGACTTGAAGGAGGGCTTAATTATTTTATCGACCAAGTTGCTCTCTAGATGCACAAGAAAAAGTATTTGAGATCTCCTGGAAGTGCACTGGCACTCACAAGTATAGATTCGCCCGGGGATGTGATACAAAAATAACAAAGGCAAACATGAATTCAAAATTTATCTCATTTTCTCCCTGCGCCCACTGTGTGCATTTCCCTGTACCTATGCCTAGACATAAATCGTTCAAAGTGTTATCGTTATCTCTTGTTTGCATTGCCTACTCCTTTTTTTTTCCTACTTTCCTTTATTTAATTTAATTTATGGAATGCCCGGGGGCAAAGGGAGTGTGTATGTTGTTAAATACTTGGAAAGAGAGGGTTTGCTTGACGAGAAGCCTTCAATCATACCGGTGGCACTGCTTATCTGGGCAAACAGGGGGCAGCTCTACTTCTGTGGCTATCGATAATGCCGACCCTGTTTGCTTTCAACTTGGACTTTTTGTGTAGTTTTGTGTTTTATCTTCGGCTTAATCCGTGAGGCAGCTGGAAGCGTTTCGGTGGCAATCGACAACTGTCGCAATGCGTACAGTTATTGGCCCCAACCACTCCCCACTCGTTTATATTTGCCTGGCCCCAAAATGAGCATTACAAATAGGTAAACGCTCACCGAGTCCACACAGTAACACATGTATTTTAGATTTATCGATTATCAACGCACATACACGCCGTCGCACACAATGCAGTTCAAAGTTGACTGGGAAATGTGTGAAGCGTACGAAATGAAAGAGGGAAATGTTGCCAGGGCGAGACAAAAGGAAATTGTTTCGTTTTTCTTTTCACGAAGAAAAAAAACTTGAATGACGCAAGTGTGATTTCTATAAATTCAATTGGGAATATGTGCGGGAAAAGAGGGGGGAAACTTGTGTTATTTGTAGGGGGAAATATCTCTTTTTTTTAAATAGAAATGGAATGTTTAGAGTTATCATAAAAGTAAGAATTTATTTTATATATTTATATAATACTTAAAACCTGTTACAAAGAAACCTTTGGTGACATATAAGCTTTGTTATTTCTTTCCACATTTTTCCCCTGAGCTTGTAGGGGCCCTTGGCCATTCCCCCAAGTCATGCCACTGCTCTACATTCAGACGAAATCGAATGATCAGAGCTCCGAGAAGAAAAGACAGAGGGAAAACTCGCGTCAGGTCTCATTAATCAAATTGATTACGAGCATTGGAGCAGCATTATTGTTTTTGTTTGCCCGGGATTCCCCGCCTCCAGATTTTCAGCTTTTGGCGTTGCACTGAGCACACACGCCTGCCGCACATAATTGTTTAATTTATTATTATTTGTATTTGACTGCGTCGATTTGTCTTCGAATGGGTTTCCAAATACAAATTTCTTAATTTTCGGTGTGTTGTCGGGGTGCCGTGATAAGCGATCCAAATGGGAGCATTTCCCCCCCCCCGATTCGATAATTTAAACAATTTCGCCATTTGGAGGAGAGGGATGTCAATATTTTTATGGCTTATCTATGAAAATGTGCGCTCTTCGGGGACTGTTTGTTTGCACTCTCAATCTGCTGCTGCTCTCAATGAAATATTAATAATATTTATACTCGCTGCAAGCGCATGATTAATTACCCGGGGTAGATAAGCATTTGGATGGCTTTGTGAGGGCACTCGGCTTCCGCATTTTGGCGCAAACTGTGCCACTCGTATTTGTGTTTGAGCTGCGCAAATAAATCGAAATCGAAATTGAAAAGTTGGAAAAATGCTTTTAATAAATTAGTAAATGCACAAAATGCATTACGAATTAAAGTGTAACCTACATACAAACAATGACTGCCAGTTAAATACACACGCACACCAGCACCAGCACAGTTGCTGGCGAAATTATTTGCACAGCTGTCAAAGTTTGACCCCAATTTCTGTGTTTGGCGAAGCTGCCTGTGCTTCTCCGAGTCTCTCACTCTCCGAAAAATATTTTCCATGTTTTTGAGTGATTTATGCTGCGGCGTGTGTGTGTGTGTCAAGCGACAGGTGCATTTGTGGAGTAGTTTTCCCCGACTTCTTCTGCTGGTTGTTTTGGATTTTCAAGTTCGACTTGCGAGTCAAACGTTCCATAAAAATGAAATAAAAATAAGTAATAAATAAAAAGACTTTATTAAAAATATTCGAGATTTAGGCAAGCTTATCTAGTTTTTGACAGTGACAGGTGAGAGGCGGAAGTGCGATAGGAAAAGTTGTCAGTCAAAACCGAATGGTAGAGTCTTTCCCAATGAAACATTTAAAACAATATTTTTTTTAACATTTCAAAGGCTTTAAGTGAGTTCATTTTGCAGTTATGAATACTAGAAAACAGTCTTTATTAGGGATAAAGCAGTTACCAAGGATTTCCTTCCCCCTTTGCTCACTTTTCTTATCAACTGATTTTTTCCTATTTATCCCCGACTTCATCATTTATTTCGTAACTTTTTTTGCATGCCCAAGCATAAATTCAAAGGCAATTTGCCGGGCCTTATCCCCACTCAGCTGACCTTAATTTCCTGGCCCAGGTCGAAGGAAAAATTCAACAAAAAAAAAAAGTAAAAAAAGGTGAAACGCCTACACTTCCAACTTCCTCGAGATGGAGGGAAACCAAGTAACCGAAAGGTTAACAGCCCAAGTCGCGTGCTCTGCGCTTTTGTTTGCATTTCGTTAGGCATATTTACCAAAATATTTTCCTCCTTCGGCTTGGTTTTCCGCTTTGTTTATATGCAAAATGGCTTTGTGTTTGAGTTGAGCGTTGATTTACTCACATTTAACTTTTACTTTTCCCCGACTAAATCCCATCTCTCTCTCTATATCTTTGCAGATCTTGGATGCCAGCCTGTACAGCAGTCAGTCGCTGGCCACATCGGCCATGATAGCCGTGTTCGCGCTGCTCTTGGTCTTGATTGTTCTCATCTCGTCGCTGTTCGTTTGGAAGTAAGTACACTGAAAGGAATTACTTAAAAAGGGGGTATAACTTATGACAACTATAAAAATCAATCTTAAAAGCTAGGAGAAGTTCAAATTGAAGGAAGCTAAGAATATTTACAACTAGAAGGTACACTTTAAATTCTGAAAAAAGTTAGCTGATGTTTTTTTCAGTGCTCAGTGCAAAGATCCCCGCAATGACTCAATTACTTGGCTTGGCCCACACACACAGACGATATTCCCTCTGGAAATCGCCCCCTTTAATCGCCTTGTGTGGCTTTGTCTTGACTATTATCGCGGCTTGTCCCCTTCTGGCAACTATATTTTCTTTTTGTTTTTCTTTTCCTTTTGCCGCAGTGGAAGCTGCAGTCTTTTGAGGCTTTAAAGGAGGCGTCAACCACGGCCTGCAACATGTTGCATGCGGCGTGTTGTTGCTCTTTTGCCCCTATGATTTATGTGGCTCCAAACCGCTGGAAAAGAAGTTTCCAGTGGTAGATGGCTGAGATGCGATAAAGAGGCGGAGTTGCTGCATTTCATAGAAATTTTTTAGCGGCAGCAGGGCAAAGTTTTGGTAACATTTTCCACTGTTGATGGCTTAAAGAAAAGCTTAACTCTAGCATATAAAAATGATTATAGCATAGATTTAAAATTCAGCTAAATAATTCAACTGCCAAGCACCAGCTAAAAAAAACGTAATAAACTTGGTCAGCTCAGAGGATAATAAATTCACAGAATCCAGGTGAACAGGTAAAAAAAAGCGGAGGGCAAAAGTGTTGGGCCGCAAAAATGTTCGCGCCATATAAAAAATGCAAGCGATGCATAAACATTATAAAACTATATCAAAAATGTATGTAAACACGCGAGAAAAAATTCCACACACAAAAAAAGAGAAGAAAAGCAACCCAAAGAAGTAAAAACCCATTTGCCAAAGCTGTCGAAGGGGGACAGAGCGACAGGAAAGACAGAGAGGGAGGAGGAAAAACGCATTGCTAGCCAAACGAAAATTAATGTAGTCTACTTTTGAGCGGAGCCACACTGACCTATATGGCAATGCGAGTGTGTTAGTGGGTTTGGTTGCACTTAAAACCGAAACTAAATTAAATTGAAATTTTAAATAAATGTTGCTGCAGCGGCGGCTACAAGGAAAAAAGCACGTGAGAAATGGCTGAAGCACACACACCCTCACACAAATCAACTTTTAGTTGGTGAAAAAAAAAAACAGTAAAGATATAAAACAATTTACTTTTACGGTCCCCGCAAAATAAAGCAAGAACACACAACCGCACACGAACACTCGGAAAAAAAACTCAGTCAGATTGCGAAACGAAATGAAATCTGCTACAGAAATAAACCACAAAGGCGGAGCAGCAAAAAACGAGGGCGAATGAAACAAGCCCTGGACATTGTTTGCATGTAATGCAGTGTGGATACCAAGCCAGGAAAAGCTGGAAAAGCTGGCAAAGATTTTTGCACGCACAGCAGAGTGAAAGCAGGGGGGGCAGGGGGATGAAATCCAAGCTAGATAATGGTTATAGGCAAGGCCAAAGCTTTACACTCAGCCCGACACTGTTTTTTCTTTCTTCCCTCATGCCTGCCCGCAGCTTTAATGGGTTAAAGCTGCACCAAGGACGAGAGGCTTTTTCTGGGCTAGGATTTTTAGAGGCCGGAAAACTTCACCCATTCCCCTGCGCTCATTAACATCAACAAGTGTTGAAGTAACATGCTCTCCCCAACACACAGGCACAGGCACAGTCCCTTCCCGAAATCGATTTTCCTTTCAACAACAACAGAAAACTTGGACCGAACGGAAATATTCATGGGTCTTTGGGAAAAAGGGACGGAGATGCTACAAGCGATTTTCATACATATTCATTAAAGTTTGCTGACCGCACGCACGCACAGTGGGTGGAAGGCGAGTGGGAAATGGGAAATGGGGGCGGGAGTTGGGGCAAAAGAACAACACTGAACACCGAATGCTGTTGTTGTGCTTCATCATTTTTGAGGTTATGGCAAGCCAAACAAAGCCAACAAAAAACACAGGGACAAACGGGCATCTTTATTACATAGTTATCTATGCATATGTGTGTGCGTCAGTATGCTTTAAGTGTCTGACCTCCCCCCAGAGCCGTAGCTGTGTATATGTGTGCGTGCCATTTTTGTGGCATTTATGATGTGGCACATTATTTTTGCTTTTATGTGCTGCGTGTCCTGGACCCCAGAGTGAGAAAGCAAAGTGAAGGACGAGGCCCACACACAAACGCAACACACAACTATGAAAACACATAAATAAAATAGCAACTAATTTTATTTATATTTCTGTTCGAGCCTCGAACAAATCAAATAATCATAATGCCACCTCAAGGGCATCGGGCACAAGCACTGCGAGAAAAAGTCAGTGTTCATGTACATCCGTTTTGGGGGCTTTTAAATTCTTTATAAATAATTAATTAAATAGCTCCGGCGACTGCATGCCTCGAACCGATTATCGTATAAAATTCAAACCATAAATTGCATTTATTATGATGCATTCTGTCTTTTTTCGTTTCTCTTTTTTTTGTTTTTGCATTTTGTTTCGGTTTCTCCCCCATTTCCGCTCGTAATTACCTTAATTATTTTAATAAACCGCCAGAGTGTTTTCAACACACACTCACTTTGGCGCAAATGTTTGCATATTGGAACTTTATTAATTACACGAATGGCGAGTGTCGTCCCCAAAACCATATGCAACATGTGTGCGTGTGGCAGAGTAAAAAATCTGAAGCGCTTGTTATTAAAATTGTTAACATTGTCGCCAGTTAATAATATTTCAATAAATGTTCATGCTTAATTTGTGTGCAATTATAACGAGTCCTGGGATATTTTACAAAATTTACAAATTTAAGGCTGCTGCGGAGTCAAGGCCTTGTCGGCCCGGGCTCATTCATATTAAATGAGGAGGGGAAACCCCGGCAACCGGGGAAAGTAAAAGTTACAGCAGCATTAGCATTGTTGACTGCTAAATAAATAAAATCAATTTTATCTGACTGAGGCCGTGCGCCTCCCCCGCCGTCTGTTTGACTTCCTCTGGAGTTCCGGGATGTGTGCCATAACAATCACAATTTCAGCTTATTAAAGCCCAGAAGCGAGCGCTGCTGCTCATCATCATCATTACGTTCTGTCGTCTTGGCAATTTGGCTTTCCTTTTTTTAATCAAATGCAACCCCGTACCAGGAATCCCCCCAGTTGCCATGTGACTCACGCTGTCAACAGCTGTGTGTCCCGTCCTCCGCCCCAGCTCTTGGTAACTTGATGCCCAGTCGGTTCTTGGTCTGTGGCTTTGTCTCTGCGGTTTGTTTGCTTGTTGCCGCCGGCTGGTCAACTGCAGCGAAATTATGCAATGGTCATTCGTGAAGGGGTTTAGGGGGCTAGCCGGCTGACCACCAAAGTGGCGGTGTCGGTTTTGTGGCCTAAGTAAGCAGTCAAATAGCATTTACTTTGACTGCACTTCAAACGAAATTATTGGCTGGCAAAATGTGTTTATTAATAAGAGAGTAGGCAAGGGAAAAGGCAAGAAATTAGTAGAGTTTAAAATAAAAATAAAATACAGCAAGCTTTAAAAATGGTTTTCTTCTGATCACTTCTTTCCTTTGCTTGTTTAGTTACCTTGTTACAATATCTTCTCAAGATATTTCCATATCAAAGTCTTAACACGCCTGCCCTCTTTCCCTTTTCCCATTTTGCTATACCTGGGGAATATCCATAGTACTTTTCATTCTTTTCGTATGGTTTCATTTCTTTTGTAGTTTTGCTTTTTTACGTGCCGGGCTTTACTCCTTGCAACCCCCAAAAGTGTGAGTCTGAGTGTGTGTGTAGCTGGAACTTTAGTTCAGAGTTCATAAATAAAAGATTCACTTCTTGCCAGCCCCCCAACAACTACTCGTCTAACATTGTTGCCCCTTTGGTTGCCAGCTACTTTTTATTGTAAATTGCTTATGCCAAAGGAAAAGCCCCGTGTCTTCGTCTGTTTCTGCCCCCAAAGGTATTTCGCATTTGGCTTAAGCTCCCTGCCTCTCGGCCTCTTCAACCCCTTTTTGCATACGTATATCCAGCATACAAATGGTTTACTTTCTTGCCAAATTGTACGACACTCTGGGGGCCCAGCCTTTATGGCCGTCCGGCCATAACGCTTAGAAATCAAACAAGGCTCTCAAAGGGTTAAGCATACATACAGCACACATGCCGCCCCCAGCTCCCTGCCCATTCTTGATTTCGTTTTTACGCCTCGTAAGTGAAATGAAATGAAATGAAGCACACGCTCGCTTCCATGCCATTCCATTTCATTCCGAGGCGGAGTCAAGGGCCAAAGACACAAGTCGAGTGCGGAGAGCGGAGTGCACAGTGCTCTGGCTTGTGGCATGCCACATTATTTAATTTACTTTTAAGAATATTTTACCAGGCAGGCGCCAGGCCGCCCTCTTGGCCAACTCCTCCTGGCCTTGCTCTCGCCAGAAAGTCAACAAGCTGCTCTTCAGCAGGCTAACATGAAATGCGAGAGGCCTGATTGTGTGTGTGTGTGTGTTTGCTGTCTATTATATCCTGCAGGGAATCAAAGATGTTACACAGTATGAGGTACAGTTTGTGGCTTTAAGAATGCCAGGATTATTAGGATTTTAGAATTTAAGTTTCCTTCTCAGTATAGACTTTCTTAAGTCATCTTCTTAATCCCTTAGAAACTTAAAACATAACGTATTTTTTAGATTGAAATATAGGTCACACCATATTCGTATATTGTCAGCAATTCTCGTTTGGCCTCCGGGCAAATACTCCTTAAAGTAGGCAAGCATTTTTAATGTCCTCCCACAATCGGATTCCGCAAGCGGCAGTTAGCTCTCTTCCACGTGTGCTCTTCGGTATGCTTGTGTGTGTTTTGTGTGCCGAGAGTTTTTACGAGCGACTTCCGCCGGTCTGACATCGCAACATGTTTACCTACAAGACATTACAAGGATGTCGGGCTCATCCTTGCCCTGTTACGTGGCGTCAATTTAATTTCACATTTTTCATTATGCTTATGGTGGGTGGCAATGGCATACCCAAGGCTGTCTGTCGGTTTGTCTGTTTTCTTTGCCAGGGGCAACACTTAATTATGTTCATTATTTTCATGGCACGCGGTTGTCGCTTCTTGGGAATCCCGCCTGTTCTCCCGCTCGTCATCATTCTGACATGCTTGACGCTTTGTGCTCATTTAAATTGAATTTTGGGGGAGTCCTGGCTGTGTGTGTTGCCTGTTTCTGGCCTGGCTGCTTTGGCATTCTTTATTAATCAAATTGTTTTTGTGGGGCCACTTTCCGGGGGGGAGGTGGGGAAATGGGATGGAGCTCTTGGTCCTTGGCTTGTTTACCTGACATTTATCAAGGTTGCCGCTGGTCTGCCTGCGCTGCTACTCCCGCACTCTTGGTCATTACAAATCGATTTATCTTTGGCGTGGCCAAGAACTTATGGCTCTATTAGCCGGAAGGCGGTAGGCGGTAGGCGGGGCTGGGATGCTAAATGTCTGCCAAAGCCGTGCAACATCACCATCATCATCATTCTTCTTTAGCTATCCCTGAAACAATTACTAATCGCCTTCTTCTCTTTTCTTGCAGAAACAAACGGAAGGTGCAGAACCTGCTGCCCTGCAAGACGCCCACCCGCGGCCCCCTGAATGGAGCCATGCCTCTGGGCGGCGGCACTCTGGGATCGACGCATCATCATCACCATCACGGGATGTACGAGGATCCCGATGCGCATCTGGGTCACCACAGGCCGCTGGTAATGCACCGGCATCATCATCACCAGCAGCTGCCGCATCATCATCACCACTATCAGCAGCATCACTCCGAGGTTAGTATCTCCGCAGACATATATCCTTCCTGGCTAGAGAACAATACCTGGCACAATATTCCCACCCTCACTCAACTGCCAAACATTACGACAATCGCTGTCAAAACATTGCCCAGTCATTGTCTCGCGCTCGGGTTTCTGCGCACTGTTTTTGATCCTGTCACATGCAATTCAATTGTAAGACGAGACCACATTTCCTTCTCCGCGAGGATATCCCCTTCTGCATATTATTCATTTATGTCTACTGCTCTTTATGCCCATTGTACGCCTCAATTTACACTTGAACTTGACGTGGCAGATATACACTCGTTCGACGTACATATTCATAAGATATGGGCGTGTGTTGGTGCGGAATATCCTGTGTGTCGCCTACCCCCAGTCAGCTTAATTTCAGGTCCTTTTGTGTGCCTAAATATTTTACGACTCTGACGCCTCGAAGGCTTTTTCTGACCCAAAACGTGTTTTCTTTATGACGCGCTCCCCTCGGTTTTATTTCATTTTTTCATATTTTATGTTCAAGTCTTGCGCTTTTGTCGGCGCAAGTCTCCCTATCCCATTATTTTCGGGGAGTGTGTGTTTATTTTATTGTCTGATAAACAGCTCCTTTAGGGAAGCCTTTTCTGAGGTTAAATATGAACTGGCGGCTCAAAATAAATCCCTGTTCCAATCGCTATTTAGCCTACTTTTAAATATTCTCGTTACATTTCCAATTATTCGAATATTTCGTTCCGTTTTAAATGGAAATAAGAAACAACCCCTTTGACTTTTACTTTTAAAACTTTAACTGGGGCATTTCAACTTCCTTGTTTTTTTTCTTTGCATTTATTATTCATTTCTTGTGGCATTTTTAGCGTTTTTTTATTTATTTTTTTTGCCTTTGTCAGCTTTGTTCTGTTTCAACAACTGCTTACTGCTGCTTGGCTGCCTTCTGCTCCTTGCCCCTTTTTCTGCTGCCTCCTTGTCCTGTCACATTTCAAAGTCCTGCCCGAGGCTACGAGGCGGCTGTAAAGCGGCTTACTTAGGAAAACCTTTTCCTTTCCCGCAGGAGGGTTGCAATTGCACACAGAGCGCAAAACTGTCTTGTACTTTTTCTTTTTAACTTAATGCCCAACTTTATTGCTTTAAAGGAATTTGAAATTTGAGACAATAATAGAAATCCTTTTTAAAAATAGACTCAGAAGCTTAAAATTATTCTTAGAATATAATATTTGCCTCATATTTTTTTCTCTGTGCATTCAAGAAAGCGAAAGTAACATCAACCCTTTTATCCTCCCGCTTCCATAAATTTTTATGTTCCTTTAATCATAACTAACTGAATGTTTCTCTCCTTTTTTTCCTTACAGCTGCTCCAAGGCAAAAGCATTCACTACCCCAGCGGCTATCCCATGACGCGGTCGCCACCGTTCTTGGTCAGCTCTTCACCTGGACCCGATCCCTATCGCTCGAACGACAATGTCTACGAGGAGCTGGGCCCTGGACGCGTTGACTCCGATGGCGAATCAGAGCCCCCACTCCACTCCGACGATGACTTCGCCGAGGACGAGCTCTCCCTGCCGGGCGAGTGCAGTTTCCAGAAAGAGAATACTCTTCCAGCTGGCCCAGGTGCCACGCCCTATCACGAGAGGGCGGCGGGTAGTAGCGTCAACGGAACAGGTGCATCAGGCGGTGCAGTGCCAGCGAGTAGCGTTGCAGGCGCCACGTCATTAGTAACTCAGGAGCGGCACAGTGTCCTGAGCAGTGGCTCCTCGACGGGCCAGGATGCCTCTACGGCCACGGCTTCGTCGGCCAGCAACAATAATCACGAAATGGCTTCGGGCTCCGTTGCCGCCTCAGCTAGACGCACTCCCCGTACGCGACAGCCTAGGTGTTCGCAGGATCAGGATCTCAACAACAGCACCTCCACGGCGGAGATCGCTGACCTGGCTCCCCTGTACGATAATCGCAGTAATCTAATGGCTCTCGGCTACATGGCTCGGTCGACGGCCCCGCAGTTCTACAACACCCTGGAGCACGAGGTGGAGCGTCGCAACCGGATTAATGCCCAACTCAGCAAGGCGCCCACCCAGCCGCTCTCCACGATCTACAGGGAACGTATCCGGTATCCCAATGCCACCCAGCAGTACCCGTCGAGTGCGGCCAGTGGTCTGATGGCGGCTACGATGCGAGCGCGAACCCAACCGCGGATGCTTGACCGGCGACTGGCACCTCATCAGCACCAGCACCACCGCATCCATGCCGCTCCCCTGACTCAGGAGCCGGCCTATGGCTATGCGGAGCCGATGTACAATGCCAACTACTACTACGAGAGTGCCGGAGCGGCCAGGCCCTATGCCTCCACCCTGCTGCCCGCGACGGGAGAGTACAGACATCCGTATGGGGACTCCAGCTTCGGCTCCGATTCCGGATACAGCCACCACACGCCTGCCAGTTCGATTGGACGCCAGGACTACGACCTCGCTGAGCCCCAAATGCAAGCACCATCGCAGCCCAGCAAGCCCAGCAAACTGAGTTCAGCCCTGAATTTCAGTTGGAACCGCAACTCGTCGAGGGCCAAGGCCCTGCCGGGTGGAGCTGTGTCCAAGGCATCGGGAAACAGCAGCAACAGCAGCGCCGAGGCCACCAGTCCCAACAACAACAGCAGCGCCTGCTCCACCGTCACGTCGCAGTTGGAGAACAACAATGCGGCGGCCAGTCTCTCACCAGCGTAGATAGAGTAGTAGATTATGTCCTCCCAGCAGATCCTTGTAAATAGGGAAGCCCCTGTACAGTTAGTCATAGCGCGTAAGCTAAGCATACTGAATATTAAAACTGTCCTGCGTGTACATCGTCAAAGCAATAGCTATTTAACCGACTATAGATATGCTTAACTCGAAGCAGAGAGCCCAAAGTTACTGGATAGGTTTACGACTATCGAAGAGGGTTGCCGTTGCCATACCACCAAGTTTTCGCTCTGTTTCAAAAGCAAAAACTTGACGCAAAGCAAAGAACTTATAGCTCCTAAGTGTTTTTCCAATGTGATTGCCAAATTCTACAATATAATGCTAAACATAAATTAGGTCTACGAACATTATTTATAATGTATCATTAAGTTTACGCCTGTAATGTATTCCTAAGTTAAACATTAGTTTTGTTTGTTATTTTAGTTTTTAAGTGAAGCATTGAAAGAGGAAAACTGCTAAAGAACATGAAAAATGGTTTGGCAGGAAGGTCAACCGAAAATATACCAAAATATCATAAAAAGAATCAAGAAAACAATGAATTGGATTTTTATTTTTTGCTGAATTTAAATTTTTTTTATTTTGGGGCTTCTTTAAATGGGAAATTATTTTTATTTCCTTAAATTAGTGTTTATTTAAATAATGAAATTTGTTGTGTGTACATTTTTGATTGCATACTCTTAGGAGTGACCATTAATTTTTGTATTTGGTGTTTCAAAAATGTTGCATTCTTTTTGGAGTCACTCCAAATGTTAACTAACAGAGCCTGTTTAAAAACCAGTATTTTAACGTTACATTGCTCTCAAGAATTTTTATTTTAAATGGTTTATATTAACTTATTTGTTAACTTAAATCATTTCTAAATATAAATTGCCGTATGTATTGCATTTAAGCCTTTGAACAAACGACTACCAAAGGCTCTAACAAGACTGTTTACATATAAAAGAAGAAAAACATATTTTACTTAATACCGAAACAATAATACACTGTAAAGAATTAAATACTAGTCGATAGAGCGTTGTAAACTATATCTTGATGATAAATCCAAGCAAGAAGCGGAAACGAAAATCAGAGAAACACCCATTAGGTATATCGAGTGAACCAGTCTAGCAGGGCGCCCTTGTCAATGAACCCCCGTGCTATAGAAAACACTTCCTAGGTTGTATGAGATTTGTAAATAGCGGAAGGGGAGCGCTATCTGCTCCCCCTGCAGTAAAAATATATCCAATGATAGCCCCCTCTCCACCCCTTTTCCCCCCGGCGATGTGTGTGAGGAAGCGAAATGTTAAATTTTCTTATATGAGCACAATGCAATGTATCCTATAAACCGTAGTCTATACATACATACATATTCATACATAGAGTACATATAGCTTAGACGTGAGCCCCAGGACGATATGCTTGTATTGATAAGATCCCTAGCCACCTAGAGGATTATCCTTTATAACGTAGATTAACTTCTTCAGCCGTCGTCATATGATATGAGATATAATTGCTTTAGATCAAGTTCAAGTCGTTGTGATTTTCGGAAAACCCCCCTTAAAAAGCGAGGTCTATATCAGCAATGCAAGGCCCATATAGATATTGGTGTGGCAAGAGACCCAGTTAAATTAATGCAGTAGCACAATCATCGAGCGAGTGAAAACAGAAAGAAAATCAGCAGCTTACAAGGACTAATCCTAAACATTAACTAGATATATATCAACCTATTCTTTCTAAAGCCAAATACAGTTAGGAGATAGTACTTCATCCCGAATCTATACTTTCTCGAAATAGTTAGCTTAATTTCTTTGCCATTCTTTATTTGAATCTTACATATCAACGATCGTATTTATGTAATATAGCACACCTGGTTTCTAATACTATCAATATCAGTACAAAAACTATATTAAAGACAACAACATTTTATCCTAAACTAAACCCTTCAACGCAAACCAAACTCGATAAGAACTTTTTCTCCATCGCAAGTTGTACATACGGACAAGTCAATAAGAAACTTTTGCTGTAGTTCTTCCACGAAATAACATTAAACAATTAATGTAAAATGTTAAAAGAAAAACAATCTAGAACCTTGTGTTAGGCATCAAAATGAATTCAATTGAATTGTGTGTAAATAAACTGTTTTCCTGTTAATTTATTGATAACTTTTGGACCGCATATCAAGCCAATGACTCTATGTAAGGATCTTTCGTATACCGACTAAATAATTTTCTACAACTGCTTAGACTTTGTACGGAATACGTGAGGGATGTTTTCATTTATACATACATATATGCCTAGACGGAAAACGAAAACAAAAATGGAGCGATTTAATCGAATTTATAATGTTTAATGGCAGTTAATCGAAGTAAACAGACAAACAGTCGCCCCAGAGGGAAAACCCCAAGCATCAATATGAATATCAATTAAATTAACAAAACGATTAGCAATTAATTATGCCCCAAGAACTAGTTAGTTTATACATTTTTTGTAAAACCAATTTAACAATTAGTTTCACCTTTTTCTATAAGCAGATATGGATAATAATTAAAAGAATGAGAACGAAAAAAAGCAACTCAACATTATGAAATATGAAAGAAAAGTGTGTGCTTTATTTAATGTAACTATGTGGAGTATTTTATTTATAAGGATTGTTTGATTGCACCTGCAGCAGTAAAAGGTAGAGCAGCTCCATCAGGTCCATTATCTCGCTGCCACCTCTCTAGGGCAGGCCAGTTAAACGTTGCTGCCTCGCCCGATGATCCACCACCTCTTCGAGATACTAAAGCCGGATCCCAAGAAGCCACCGGCCTAGAGAAAGCAACCACCCAAAAACAAAAATGAAAGACCTATTTTAAAGACGAGACACAGAGGCACACTTACCACTTACTCACAGGAAGGCGAGGAAAGAGTAGAGCAGTTACAACCAACGACTGGCAAAATTTAGATTTTCATAAAAATGTTCATAATTTCTTTTGGGATATTTTTACGTCAGAGCTGATTAACTAAAATACCCAATAGAATCTCGAAAATTCCACTTGTTATCTTTTGTTGGAAAACACACGCAAATCAAGCCAAGGCTTAAATCTGCTGCAAATTAAATATGCGCGCGTGTTGGCCACAATGAAAGGGAGTGTAAGTGTGTGAGCCGAGTTTGCTTTAGCGCTTGTGCATGCAGTTAATGTGCTTATTTTAAAATTTAAATTGGCTTGCGCAGTGCGCACTTGCGTAAGGACTCCTCGTTCTGCCGCCCACAAGGACTACGTACGAGGCAAGGACGAAAGATTCTGGGGGGAAAAAGAAGGCGCTTACAGCATGTGTGTGCACTCTGCCACAGTCTTCGCTTTAATAGAAAGTTTGCGCTGCTCTTTCCTTTGCTTTTCTTGGGGTTTTGCATAGGGCTCATGGTGTAATTAACAGTCACTTGCAGTGGCAGATGTGTGAGTGAGTAAAGGATATGCCTGCATTAAGATAAACAACTTAATTATTTTACCAGTTTGAATGGGTTGCACTTCTGCTGCGGTTCCTGGCTGCAGCTGAAAAGGGAAAGGGAGAAAGGAGCCGCCGCTTGACAAGCATGTTTGCTGTTAATTGAAGGCTTCAAGGCTTCACCGGGGTAATTAAATACATTGGAGAAAGTGCGCGTTGAGTGCCAGCAGAGATTTATAATAAGCTCTAACGCAGGAATCACTAAAAGCAAAGCGACGCAAGTTATTAAGTTAAAAGCAGACTTGAAGGTTGAATTCTATTGTAAGGCTCCACCACGTGTCCCATTTAAGCAAAGCCCACACAATGGACATAAATAGATACATTTTTATAAGCTTAGCTTGAAAAAATTAATTGAAACCGGAATCAAGTGCCAAATATGAACCAGACAAATCAGGTTCAAGTTCATCTTCAACTGTCTGATAGTACTGACCTAGACAATGTGTACTAAATATAGAAGTGGCCCTAATATAGAATATTAAAATTATTAAAAATTTAAACAAAAGTCAAGCCTCTTTCCAGAATATCTTTTGTTTTCAAAGAGTCATGAAAGTTGTATTATTTTCTATTCTAAAAAACATTTAACTAACATTTCACTATTGAATGCAAACGCAATTAGTGTGTTCGCCTACAAACCTCAGCCTCAACTCTATCTTGTGTTAATCAAAAGTTTCAGAGCTACCAAGCAAACTCCAAAAGTTCTACTGCCAGTTGGGCCGGAGAGCGTTTTGTCATTCATTACAAAATTTCACACATGGCCCAATTAAATTATTTAGCCTCACACACACACACACTCTTATACAGAATAGTTTTAATTAAATAATAGATACAAGCTACCTTCGCTGGCAGGTTTTAGATGTGGGTGTGCCACCTCTTCACCAGCTGCTCTTGCATTTTTCTCCCCATTTTGGTAGTCAACTTTTGGCACTTTGAAAAGTTTGCCAGGCGGAACGGCTCCCGAGACAAAAGCCTATGGCCGAATAACGTTAAATGTGTGTCAACTATACCGGAAAATGTCTTCATTTCTCGCTCCTCTCTCCCTCGCTTACCTACTATATCCAACTCTTTCCCGGGGAGCTTGTGAGACATTTAAAATTAATGTGCTATGGAGGCGTTTGAGAGCTTACAAGACACGTCGAAGACAAGTCGAGGACACGGAGCCGTTAACATAATCGCTGGAGCTTAGCGCACACATATCCCCACCCAGGACATGGCGCTACTCAACACTGTTCGAAGTGGCTTGGAGCCTAGTATCTTATCTCTGGGCATGTTTCATTCAAATGCTGAAAGTTTTCTTGTGAAAACTTAAAGTAGGCCAGCTTGTGCATATTTGTTTTTCTGCGCTGTGTTTTCGATATTGTGGGTCAGTGTTGAACAGTGACCGGAAACTCGGGCGAGTACCGTTGATCTGGACAGTGTTTGCCAAGCACTTGAGAGGCGATAGAAATGTAGCGAAGGTCTTATCGGTTATCTATCAGTCGCAGACACATGATATACAATATGCATTTGCGTTGCGTTTTTCCCCAATGCTTTTTGCAATTGCAGTGGGCAAGGAGAGCCCTTAAGTCAGTTTACTAAAAAAGCCACAAATCATGGGACTTCATTGGAACAGGAAGGCCCTACAGATACTGAGAGGATATTTTGTGGATTTTGAAATTATTATTTAATTTAATTATTATTAAATATTTAACAAATTTTAATTTTTAATCTTAAATAATTTGTTTAACTAATACAAATTATAACAGAAAAATCCAAAAGGCTATGCTTAACTATAATCGATTTAAAATTCAGTCTCCTTCTAAAGCATAAAAACTTCGGCTTTTCAAGGTTCAGTCTCTGTCTTGTTATATAATTATTACGAATTATTTTAACATAATTTGTTTCTTCATTTCAGATAAGCTAAAGTGAAATATATGAAATTCTCAGGGGCACTTCATAGATAAAGTCATACGGTTCGGATAAAAAGAAAAGAGTATTCTTATCATTTCCAACCTGTGCATATTGACCAACCCTGGACAGCAATATTTATCATCATGTGAACACCGCACTCCCTCATTAGATATAATTTGATCGATTATTGCCTTATGTCGCATAATTATACACTTGATGAGCAACCGTGGCCTGTTGGCCACCTCAGTTCTTGATCTGAGGCCGTGTCACAAGCAACCCGTTTGGAATAATGGCACCAAAAATCCCGACACTAGGCCTGCTCTGCCTGTTGGCTTGTCTTTTAGGAAGTCAGACCGCCCAGGCCCAAGATGACGTTTTCCAGGCTTGCAATGAGACCAACAGCATCCCAGTGGATATAGATCTGGTGAGTATAAATCCACTGTTATGCTCAAGGATTAACTGAACAATTTTCCTCTCAGTTCTCTGGCATCTGGTGGGAGGTGGCCAGACAGCCTGCCGGAATTGATTTCTGCACCGAGGTGAATGTTACGGTGGTTGATCCCGACAATGATGTAGTCCGGATCGATACCACCTACGGAGTGTCGCCCGATTATCCGTGGGTGAATCAAACCATGAATGCCACCATCACCGTTAATAACTCTACGGATGGCTACAACTTCACCTACTGGAATCCACCCAGCTACACTCCCTACACAGTGTTTAAGATCCTTTACACCGACTACACCGATGTGACCTTCATTTGTGGCTACACAAATCAGACTGATAACTCGACATCGTTTGGCATTATCCTCACCAGGGATCGTACACCCACCACCGATACTCTCAATAAGCTGGAAAGTAATGCCAGTAGCCAATTTGTGAACTTCTTAAACGGCACCATGGCAGTGATAACTCAGGGTGAAACGTGAGTAATGCTTAGATAAGTATAGGAAAAGAGAGTCTGATGAATATTTTGAAATTCCCATAGATACTATAAGTTTATTACAATTATAAAAAAATAATTATGCACCCATAAAGTACATTTCTATATTTCTCCAGTTATCAGCAAATAGGAAAACAAATAAAAATATATATATGGAAAGATTATTATCTTATTTAGCGTTATGTTTTTCTTATGACTATAGTTTCCTTCATTTCAGTTGCTATGCCGCCGGAGCCAATCCATCCACAATCATCTCTTTGCTATTGATTGCCGTGGCCTTCGTTCTTGGACTCTGTGCTGATCGTCTGATAATTTAATTCATTCTTCGAAAGGAACAACACACAACCTTTTTCAGGAATACTAATAACAAAAAATCTTGTAAAATTAAAATAAATTTCCTATTGATTTTTGTAATTTTTGCAGTAATAAATAAATGCTTACATTTATATTTTCTCTCTCTCTCTCTCTATCCCCACACTATCAAGGTCTGATAAATAAAATTAAAAAATATATATATAAATATTCTTTACTTTGTTTTTCTCTTCAGCAAATGTATCTTAATCTTTTCTTGGGCTTACGTTTCCCTTTGTTTAAAACATTGATTGCAATTAATACTAAAAATAATGTTTCTTTATCATTTATCGAGCTTGTTTCGAATATTGTGCTGCCTTTTCTTACTTTCAGTGTGGCTTTCAATAGTGACTCAGTGTCTGGCAGTGATAAAGCAATTTAATCCAGAATTGTAGAACGTTTTGTTTTGTTCCTATATGTATATTCTTCTATAGGAAGATAGATCACCAAGAGCCTTAGATAAAACGTAATGTGGAAGATTTCAATTAATTTTATATTTTCCCCTTGTATCTAGAAAACTAGTGATAACAAAATTTACCCTGTTTATTACTTTGCTGAGGGCAAAGAATGAGTAATGGGAAAAGGTACAAGTACAGGTGAGAGGAAAACATTCGTACTTGTTTTATAAAAGAACAAAAGCCATAATGACATATTACGCCCGTAATTGAATTATAATTATCTCATGAAAATCGGTTTAAAAGTCTGGTGCATTATATATATTTTGAAATAATTATATTGTTACAAAATTAAGTACAACTTCTAAAATTTCGGACTGGTTTTATCAAAACCCTGACCTATCTTTCTAAGAATCTTTGCCAAGTTTAATTTAATTGCAGAGATAGTGGTAAAAATTAAATGTCAAAATCGAAGCACAGATAAGAAGTCGCCAAATCCTTGCCAAATTATTTTTGGCCAAAATAGTCATTTCCTGGAAAAGGCCTCTGCAGGTAAGACAATGTTTGTGTGTGACCGGGGGGGAGTTTTCAATTGCAAAAGAACAAGAGGCGAGTCCACCAACAGAGTGAACTGATTGCTAAAGCCAGAGAGATTAGTCATGCTGGACGATAACAGACGTCAGATATACGTAAATCACTGACAGAACCCAGCGCCTCCACATGTGCAGGCATCGATAATGGCTGCGAAAATACAGAGAAAAAGATACGCGCCTATAAAAGGCAGTGGCGGATGGGGATCGAGTTCAGTTGAACGACGCATTCGCAGCGAACCAAACTCGTAGACCCAGAACCGTGCAGCGGGAAGAAATCAAATTAAAAAATCTCCGAAAAAAAAAAAAAATCAGTGACATCATGTGCAAAAGTGTGATGATTTGTTTGGCCATCTTGGCTTCAGCTTCAGCTGTTCTGGCCCAAACCGGCAATCAGCCAAAGTCCTGTGTTGATGCCACCGGACTAGATTTCAATAATACACAAGTGAGTGAATGTAAATTTGTATAAAAAATACTAAACCTAAAAGGAATACAGTTACAACTTTTGCAGTTAAATGCAATTACCATTTTTTGGATGAGTGTTTATTTTAAATAGTTATTGTTTTAAATGTTTTCTTGAAAATGTTTAGCAATATATTTGGTTTATTATTTCTTTCACTTCTTCAACCCGGAATAATAACTCTTCTCCGCTCTTTAGTTCGCTGGCTATTGGCAAGAGGTGGCCCGCAATCCAGCCTCGAATGTGTCCTGCATTGATGTGAATATTGGCTTCTGGAACAACACCAACATGCTAGTGAATGTCAGCCACTCGGCCAACACTCAGTCCCTGTACCAGAATGTCTACGAGAAGGCCAACATCAGTCTGTCCGGAAAAACTTCCTACAACGTCAGCTTCACAGACGGCCAGAGGGAGAGCTTTGTGACCATCAAGCTGCTGGAACTGGTCTCCGACACTTACCTGTTGGGTTGCAGCTACACGGATGCCAGCAACGTCTCGACCAGCGCTGGCTTCATTTTGGCCAGGGCCAACTACTCGTCCTCCCTCATTCCGCAGGTCAATGCCAATGCCTCCGTGAACTACAGCAACTTTGTGAACGGAACCGTCCACAATGTCACGCATATTGGGTACGTCTTAGCCAGGAATGCCATTCTAGTCCCTTACTAACTGTGATTTTGAACTCTTACAGTTGCTATGCCAGCTCTGCGGCACAGAACCTGCCACTGATCACTGGCTTCCTGGCCCTTGCTCTGCTGCTGATCAAGGCCTAGAAAACGAACACGAAGAAGAGAAGATGCCAATTCCTGTGTGTCTTAGCCCACCCGACAGGAAATAGCCGAAACCAAAACACTTGCCTAAGTTATTGCGTCAGTATCTTTATTTAGTTTTTAGTTGGCTTTGCATTCCCCGCCCTGAAAAACGAGCCAAGGCAATGGCGATGATGTCAAATAAAAATAAACCAAAGTGGGTGAGGACCCATAAAAAAGCCCCCAATTTTCGATAAAGGCTTACTCAGACAGAATCATGTGTCTCAATGCGCTGGTGCAATCAGTGCTTTAATTTGTCGGCAACTTGTACAAGGTATGCGTGATAAGATAGGGGTAAACGATAAAAAAATATACTACTCCGCCACCAGTTAACACACACACACACTGCTCTTGTCTATTTCCATCAGTGCTAATATCCAACAAGCGACTCATAAATCAATCAATGGCCGCGTGTTCACAGGCAAAAAAAAAAAGAAATATTTGATACGTTCTGCCACTGATTAATTAATTGATTGACAAATCACTTCAGTTCGCCAATCGACGTAGGTATTATAAATGTTAATTACTCTGCTTGGAGCTAAGGTGCACTCCCTGATTGCCCCGATTTCAATGGGTTTATCTCTCTCGTTTATAAGTTCTAATGATGGTCATTATGCGATAAGGAATAGCACGAATGGGTTATAAGAAAATGATTTAAAAGCGGTGGCACCACCATTATTGGTAATATAAAGCTGTAAAAACATTAAATTTTATTAGAGGAAATTCAAGATAAAAGGTGTTTTCTATTCCATAAAAGCAACTCAAATACTCCATTGAGTTTAGTACAAACTTGTGTAGCTCTTATGTAGAAACGTTCTGATAACAAACCTTCCATTGTCAAAGGCAGAACAGATAGGGATAGAAACGAACCAACTGATGCCCTTAAAATAATCATATCTTATTTATAAAGGAAAACTTTTTGAGTTTTATTAATATGGCATGACACTAGTAAACAATTATAAATGATTCCCAGACAAATTTGATAAGATAGGAAATTAAGGGGGAAAATATACAAAAGTACTTCCTGATCGCGGACATTTTATTGATAATGATGTCGGCGCCAAATAGATAAAACAACCTTACCACTAAGTTGAAGTTAGACCATGATTATATTACAACATTTATGCTTATCAATTTTTATTGAGGAAGTTTTACAGAAAGATTAATTTAAGACCGTTTTTGTTATCAACAAATACTCTTACAAGTTTGGGAAATATATCTATGAATGAATTAAAAACTTTTTAGGTTTAATTTTCTTATAAACAAAAATTCCCAACCATCATTCTGGATATAAAGAGTTTATTTGAATGCACTGTATTCCGAAAATAGAGATACTCACTCAAAGGGAATTCAATCTATTCATGGCAAAACAATTTTATCTTGCACTTGCCCCTCTCATATCGCTTTTAGTCAGATGTCAGAAGAGTTGTCACCTTCAAGGAGAACAGAAAACAGAAAAAACTACAGGCAGACACTTAATTGTCAGAGCAGGGAAAAGCAAGTCACGAAGCCGGGGGAAGGCAACTCAGTTAACGCACACACTCGATGCTGTGATTTGTTTACCACCCCGCTTCCGAAAAGAAAACACTCGGAGTGCTGGCCAAGTCTCTCGAATCAGATACAAAATCCTCGGGAGCTTCGTCCTCTTACACACTTATCGGGCTTCGGGCTTCTGGCTGGCTGCTGCTGCTGATTTCTTGTTTATTTATTCGGCTTCAACCCAATCAACCCACCCTCACACATCCAGATACCGATGCAAACAAACCCACACGAATGTAAACACAGGGCCACTAAATCACTGAACACTCTCGGCTTTGGCATTTACACCACCAGCCCACCCACCAAGCCTGTCGCCCACTTGAAGGACGCCTGCTCCTGCGATTTCTTTTGTTGCGCTGCTTGACCCGCGGCTCCTGTCCCCTGACCTCCTCTTTCAGGGGTTTGTTTATGTTTATTTGTTGGCACAATTTGGTTACATTGTTTGCTTACAATCTACTCATTGTTTGCAGGGTTCGTTGTTGTTCTTCAAATCAAGTTTACATCGATTAAGTAGCTGTAAAATCTGTTGCCAGGACAACATAAAGGAAGCTCAACCAAAAAGTTGCGGGCTAAAGGGATCTACGAAATTTGCGTAAAACTTTATCTACCTATGAAGCTGAAAAATATTCAGACGTGTGAAATACACCATCAGTTCTGTATTTTAGATTCTGACTATATTCTGGCCTTAATCAAAATCATTTAAACTGCGATTTCCTTATCAAACCAGGGGTCTTTTTATGTATTACCCATTACAGCATTTCCCTAGTTAACCAAATACATTTCAAGCCAAAACATAATAATCTTTCACCTCAGTGGGCAAAGGATTTCATGAATATCTTTGCATGAATATTCGCCCACAAACACAGCCAGACAATAATTATACGCTCTCAACTAGCTAATCATCTAACGTTCCTTATCCAGGACCAAGCTCAGACCAAAGCCGACCGCAACAAAGTCCAGGACTGAGGGCTTTTGGTCAAATGCCAGACAAACAAAGGACGCCTCCAATCAATGCTAATAGCAATCGTCCTGCAATATACTCAAAGTGCTTAGGAAACCGAAAGCCAAGAACCACACGCCCAAGCTCAGAGCGGGAACATGGACGGCCTTTGGGCGAGATGCCATGGAGCTGAGCAGACAAAACTATTAATTAATTTCCCAGTCACTGCAGGCCATCGACTTCAGGACCCTGCCGCATGCCGTTGACATTTCAGTCAAAAGCAAAGCCAATACAATTTGGCCAACGGATTCCAATCTCCTCGGAGGTGCGACGGGCTAATGATTTTACCAAATGGTGTGAGACAAGTTTTTACCCATGTATAGGTACAGACATATCTTTATTCGGTGTCGAGAGGGAAATGAACATTTTCTAAGCCCAAGTCTGGGTCCTTCAAGCTGTAGATGTGTAATTGTTTAGGGGTGGCGGCACTGAAGACCGATGTTATCATATAAATTGAAGTCTTAGCCAAGTTTGCGGCACTCGAGTCTCAAGCACTTCTCAGTGGCAATCGTCACTCAAGTGTTGCTACTCTTAAGCTACTCAGGCACACTGGAAGTTAGTATTAACTATTATTAAAATTTAAGTATATGTATACCTGATGCTATAAAATAAGAGTTTAACTATTGATACAGTAAAAAATGATGAACTAATAAATTTTAAAATTATAGAAACACATACATACATTTCTCTCAGTGCCTCATCTTCCTGAAAACCTAAATTTATGCTGATCTCTGGCCCTTCGCCTAAGCGTTTTCGCATTTGCATAGATTTCCCAAAACTTGGCAACAAAAACATGATTTGATTTCCAGCCGGCATCGGATAATACTTCTCAATATGCGTATATATGTACATGCATGTGTTTATGCGGTGCCACAGGTGGGGGTAATTGAATGGAGGTCCTCAGTCATTTACATTCAATTAACAGTTGTAGGCCAAAGCGAATTGCCATCTATGAGATACTTGTACGGCTTGTCTGGACATTATTACTCGACCGCCCATAAATATTCATGGACAACAGCAGTGGCTTAGTCGGGAGGGATTCAAGAAATTCCACCAGTTGGTTTGTTATCTACGTATTTCTTCAAAATAGAAATGATCGTATCTTAAGTCATAATGATTATACTAATAATTCATAAAGATAAACAGTCTGCGACTGATATTATTACTGTCATAGTACGAAAAAGATAACAAAAACTTTTCCAAATAATAAACAATATTTGTAAACAGACGTAAATTAATTAAAAAAGTTGATTCATTCATAACGTGAGCTATCATAAAGATATATACATAAGAACTTTGATGATTTTTGCCCCCTTTGAACGCTGCTCCCTTGCTCTTCACATTTCTGCATAATTTATGCCGCATTAACTTCGCCCTTTGTGTAATGGAACTATGTCTTGTCTTTAGTTGACTTTAGGCTAATGCATAAGATAATTACACTTCCAGGGAAAGTGTCTTGCGGATTAGAATTTCATTAGGTTATAGTAGAACCTTAATATAGGAAATATGAAAGGGAACGAGCTTAGTGCCGGCTGCCAGGTAAGATAAAGCTTTAAATTTAAACCAATTAAAGTTCTCTTAATTCCCATTATTTTACATTAATTCAAAAAGGCTTTTCCCGATGCCACTAAAACTCACCTACCCTCTTAATGGATAATGATTCCCTCGTCTTGAGTGTACTTTCGGCAGACATTAACCTTTCCCTACATACATTACACAACTTTTCCATAAACTGCAAACGTGTGAATCCCCTTTTGACAGCTCGTCACATCTGCAATTAAAGCAATTAATTAAGGCCCAACTCTGGCCCCCAAAGCCGCAAAACTCGAACTGTAAAAGAAAACGAACTGGAGAAGAGCGCACACCTTCCTTCCATCCATCCTAGAGCCATTATTTTAAATGCCAATTACAGGTGGAGCAGGAGCAATGCGGGGGAGTGGGTATAGGAAGAGTGTTGGCGCAAATTGCTGCAAATCCATTGCGGATGGCTAACCTTCGCTGTCGATTTCCCCATCCATTCCATCTCTATGTGAGTGGGTTTCCTGTTGTTGGCACAGGCATTATTCGTAACGAGCGACATGATCATAAAAATAAACGCAAAATATAACACAAAATGCAAACACAATAATGGCCTGGGAGTGCCTTAGTTTTTATTTTTACACCTGTTTACAAACAAAGCAACAGCGAAAGCGAACGAACACAGGACGACCGAATTTGACTGCGCCAGCACGCACACAATTAAATTTCCGGTACAACACCTACACGGGAATCCCCTGAAAAACCCTCGAAGCCCCCCCTTAAAATACACTTTGATTTCCGTGCGAGTTTGCGCCAGTGTGTGTTTGTGCAGCGTGTTTGAGCCATTAAAATTACGCCTAACGGAGTTGCAAACACACCCAAACAAGCACAACCAAACACACATTACAGTGAAACTAAAATGTGAAGAAAGTATTTTATATATTTATTATATTAAAGAGGTAAAAAGGACTTGACTAGATCGACTCAGCTTTGACGCTGATTCAGATCAACTTCTGACAACCCTGAAAGAGTTTAATACAGAAGCTTTTGGCTAAGATATTTTCAATATTTCAGTTTACACCATCTAACTTATACCTTTTTAAACTAATAGACTAGATTTCTCAGTGCACAAATAGCAGAAGTAAAAATGTGCAAGGCTCACGCGGCGTATGAGTATTTTTCTGACTCACTCTAACTTCTCTGACACGTTTCATTTGAAATCCATGGCACGTTTGCTCCAACAGCAGGACCAGAACCCGCACCCGGAGACACGGAGCAATTTTCAATATTCCCGACGCCCGCCCATGCTACCACCAGCCGCTCGGCTGGTGGGCGTGGCAGGTGGCGGAAATAATGCGGCGGCAGCGTCGGTGACGACAATGCCTGAGTTGCTGTCAAAATTGGCAAAAATCGGCAATGCTGCCGCTGACGCCGCTAACTAAAAATCAAAGGCGCCTTTGCCTACTTCGATTCCTTGGAGGGCAGCTACGTGTGGGAGCCATAATATTTTCTGTTCCTGCACAAACACAGGCACGCACTCTGGCAGCAAACTTAGACATACAGTCGCACACGTTGCGTATACGTAATATTTGCTCGGGATTATTACAGCCAGGCACTTGAGACGCGCACACGTCGCGCCTCCAATAAAAATTTATATATGTTTATGTATGTGCCTGCATTTAATAATAAAATTTCGTTTAATTTCGAGTTTTGAATTTCATTTTTATGATTCCTTTCGCTTTTTTCATCTCCTCGGCTGCTTATTTATTTTTTTCCGCCAGGTGTTGGCCGTAACGTGATAAAATTTTAATTATATTTGCTGAGGAGGAGAGATTTGATATATATTTGGTTTTCCTTTTTGCATTGTTGCCGAGTAGCTACTCATTGTAATTTGAGTTTTAATGGATTTTGTTTCTGAATTGGGAAATAAGAAGAAGAATCGAGTGTTTAGCGTGATTACCAGTGTGGAATAAAGAATAAGAAATATTAATCATAGAGATAGAAAAGTGAATTTCAAAGGTTTATGGTTAGTGTCTCAGCAACTAGATCAGTTGGCACTTTCTTAAAGTAAAATGTTGACACAATAGGTATTCAAAAGTGTTAATTAGAAAAGGCTTGGGTTAACATTCGTCATTTCCGTATCTTACGATAACTACAGCTTCGGGGGAATTTCTACTTTTTTTAAGCGCTGACATCCGGCAACATATCATATCAAATGTTAGAGAGGTCTCAGATAACTCTATAAGCAATCGGCAAAATTCCCCGAAATGGGTTAGATGAATCACCACAGAGTAGAAGAAATATGTATACATACATATATAATAATTCTCTTCAAGTACTTTTAAATTAGATCCACTTCATGGCCAGCGTCAGCTGACCTTTCTGTGTATGCACTTGAGGGCTTATAAATTTCATTAGGGAAAAGCGAAAACATTCTGACATTGATGTCGGCTTAGTCCGTCTAAGAACTCCACCGGACAGTCGACTGTCTGCCTTCCTCTGTGTATTTGCTTGTCTTCCCTTGGCTTTTGCCTAATGGACGCCTGCCAACAGCTGGCAGGACACTTCGGGCAACTCAAAATCATCCAACTCCTGCTGCCGCCAGTGGTAACATTGTATTCGAGTCAGGTGCGTGGTGAATTTTGCTGCAACAGTCATTATAATAATGCCACAACGAAGTGTGCTCGGAAATAATAATCAACTTGGCCGGGAGTGTGAGGGGAAAGAGAGCGGAATAATGGCTGGATGGAGAGGCAGGGAGCACAGCTGCTGGCACTTGATGGTTTCATGTAGGTTGTAGACCAGCCAAGGCACTTAAAATTTCATTTAAATATGGACTCCTCGTTGAATGTGCAATCGTGCATTGTTGCACTTCTGCTGGTCGTGTTGCAGTCGCAATAATCGCCTCAAATAATAACTTTAAGTGCATAATTTTATAAAGTTCTAGCCAAAGCTAGTTATAGTTATTCTTGGTTCAGAAACTACGTGAGAACGTTTAGCACTTGGCTTAGTGAAAGCAATTTAGAAATTGTGCCAAGGAAATGCACCTTTGAAACTCTTTTTCTTATTCTGCTGAAATTTTAAAGAAAGACTAAAAAGAGTATCTCTAAAGCAGTTTAAATAGCTTTTCAGATCTATGACCGATCCCTTCATCAAGCACACCTTAAAGCCTTTAAATAAATGTATACGGATAAGGGACTTGGCAACCCATTCTCATATCCAAAAAACGTGAAACCTAAATCAACTTTGGATAGATTCAGTGTCTGAAATCCGCTTGTATTCTGTCTGTTGCCATAACATTCGATTAGTCCTGCCGCCTGTTTCGAGTTACTGATTTGGGGCTTTCCTAGCATGTTTCCCATTTGCGTTTAATTGATTTTGTGCAAATGGTGCAATACGACTAGCAAAAGTCGCCCCCTCTCTTCAGAGCTTTTCACGCAGTCGTTATGCAAACGCATTTAGCGCTAATTGTTCGCATATATAAAGTATCCTTTTTCTATCGTTTGCATAACAAATCGGTAACGGAAAAGGCAAATGAGTAAGTGGTAAATACTGGATGCCAGACAGTTTATCTGTACATTCTGACACGCATGGCACAAATGGCCGGCTCTGATTAAAAACAGATTTGTTCAGATTGGTTTTGTAACAACCTTTCCATGCAGACAATTCAAATTGTCAGAGTTACAAGCGTCAGACTTTGCAATTCAAATTTTTGCGATTAGTGAATATGTTTTGAAAAGGGGTTTTTCGATTTTCTATAAACATTTTAGCTCAGTAATTATGAAATCAGAATGCATTATATCATAGGTAATTCATTTGCTATTTTTCAGTTTAAAAATATTCTTGCCTCGAAGAGGCCTAAGTCAATCAAACTTTTTAATTTTCATTTACATTAAAATTATGCTGGCATTTATTTGCCTTGCCTTGCCATTTGTTGATGTCGCTTGGCTCTTTCCATAAAAAAGAAAACATTTGCATATAACAATTTTTCTCACTTCACTTTCCGAAAAAGTTTACTTCCCTTTCATTTGCATAACTCAACATCTAGACAAATATACAACTGGGGACTCTGGAAACTGGAAACTGGGAGCAGAGTGATAACATTAAAAGGAAAAGTCACGGAGAGCAAATATGAATCATCCGCCATGTGTGGCAAATGCGTTGAAACAAGCATTTCAAGTGTGAAAGTAAAAAATAATCTGCAAATATTTACATACAAAAATTAAAAGAAAAGTTTGGAAGATAAAAATTAATGGGGCTCTGAAATAAAGTGCCAAGAGTTCAACCCAATGAGAAATAGAATGTGATTCCAGCGTTCTTAGAATGTAATTTATATATGTATATTATTATTTATTTTTGGTGTACAATTTAATTTAAATAACAGAAGATAATGAATTAAAAATTAAGAAATTATTAATTTAAGATATAATAAACCGCAAGTAAGTAAAATGTATATACTAACATTTTTACCCTTTATTATAAACTTTATTTAATGATTTCATTTAACCGGTTGGATCAATACCAAATACACGGATCAATACCAAATACACGTGTTAAAATCTTGGCGATATCGTCAATTGTTAGCCCATTTAGCACTTTTTTTGTGAGATTAAATATTAGCTTATTCCCATTAGATTGTAAAAAATAAAAATATTTGCTATAAAGTCTAGGCTAAGGAAAAAGAAAAATAATTACAAACTCTATTATGAGTAATTGTTATTCATTCACAGATTTCCCTCCTTCTTTGTTCTTTAAAGAATCTTTTGTTATACGTATGAGTGTTCCTTTGAGCCACTTGGCTAATAAATAATTCAAGTGCTAACAAACCTGGCGATATCGTCAATTGTTACACCTCAGATGAACAGACTTTTTGGCACATTTTTCCAGCGTCTAATCAAGATATTATCCAATTAACAGGTCCGAGATAATTGAGGTGGCGTCAAATGTGATACGAGCAGGGAATTGAACAATCAAACAAGGGGGTTTGAACTAGATATGTTTTATTACAGCCCAAAACACACACCCAGCGGCCGGAGAGCGAGTAAGTCGAGCGAGGCGCGAGATCCCGGGCGGCAGCCACCAGTCACAATGTCAATTGAGGCTCTGATGTGTAAGGCAAACAAGAGACGAGCAATCTACAGTCCGCGATCTGCGATCTCCGGATCGTTATCAGTGGGATGAGCTCAGCCGGTGCTATCATTCGACAGTTGCGATTTGTGGCGCACAGACGTGCGATTAACTAAATCATCTAACCAGACCCTTCAACCTAACACCAACTCCTTATCCATGTACCCGCAACTGGAGACGGAGGCTGAGGCCCTGGAGAAAGCCACGGCGCGGGCCCTTCTGCCGGGGGCCATCAGCAAGCCGGCGAGTGAAGCTGGCAAGGCTCCGACCGCCAGCAAGTGGAAACGCCGCCTGCACCGCCATGTCCCGGTCTTCCAATGGCTGCCACTGTACTCCACCGAATGGGGAATCGATGACTTCATCGCCGGCATCACCCTTGGCCTCACCATCATTCCGGAGAGCATGGCCTGCGCCCTGCTGGCCGGTCTGCCGGCTCGCTATGGTCTCTGTTCGGCATTCATTGGACCCCTGATTTACCTGGTGTTCGGGTCCATCGACAAGGTCATCATCGGTCCCACCAGCCTGGTGGCCCTAGTCAGTGTACAATTCACGGTGGGGCGACCCATAGAATTCGCCTTCCTGCTCACCTTTCTCAGTGGAATTGTGCAGATCATCATGGGAACGCTGCGAATGGGTAAGTCAAGATACACTGCAGGAAATAAGCGTGACTAAGATCGGCTTCGGTGTAATTTACTTACATCAGGAAAAGATAAGTAGAAGTGGCATGGAATAATTATTAATCATTACAATATAAATTATATAAATTCAAGATAATCAATATTTATATTCCATTAACAGTTTTATCAGGAGAACTAGCTGTTTTTTTTCTGAAGAACTCGATTGCTTCATAAAAAGAATTACTAGGAAGTAATAAGATAAATTATATGATACAACAGTCTTCAACATTAACCACAAAGTGTTATAATATTGAATATAAATAGAAATTTCCACAAAGAAGATTTGCGGCAAATTCTCTTAGTGTCCAGCTTTCACATATCAGCTGGGCTTCGTGTGATCTCATTGCTAAATTGACTCAAGTGCGACATGTGTTACTTCCCCCATGAACTTGGACTCGGGCGGTGCCAATTGGATTGAAATAGATCCGCTTTAGAGCTCGCTTTAAGCACCTAATTGAGTGTGCTGCGTGATAACTGTTATGCGGTTTGACCGCGATTAGCACCATTTGCCTCAATTAGCACTTCTTCGGAGGAGATTCGGTGTTGTGGTTTTGTATGCGGAACTGGACTAGATCTCAGATAACATTGATTGTGGGGGAGGTTTGGGAGTGCAAAGGCAGGTGTCATTGAAGTGACTGGAATATTGGCACCTATGTTTATGTTTACCTTGGGGCAGTAATTGATAAGTAAATGGACGTATGGATGGAGTTTGAAGCTATTATTATTATTATGAATCGCTTTTGAACAGCTCATATTTAAAACTAATACATTTTCTTCCAGGTTTCATCTTTGAGTTTATATCCATGCCAGTAATCAAGGCCTTCTCCTCGGCCACAGCCATTTTGGTAATTGAATCTCAGTTAAAAGTACTCTTGGGCATCAAGTACTTAGTGGCTGGTCTCATGAACTCCGTTGGAATGCTGAGTTCTCGAATTGATGAATCAAATATGGCGGATCTTACGGTTGGCGTTTGTGCCATTGTTTTCCTGCTGTTACTGGAGGTAAGCTTTCAATTAATCCCTCAAATTATTATTATTTAATCTCACATCTTTTGTAGTTGTTGGAACGCGTGGCTCACAATGAAAACAGAAACAAAGTTCTGAGAATCTGCTGTCGCTACTTGTCCACCTCCAGAAACACCCTGATAGTGCTTATTGCCGGCATTGTCTCCTATATTTGGATACACAACAGTGGTCAGGTTCCTTATGCCCTCAGCAAAAATGCCTTGGCCACTCTGCCGAATTTCACAGTGCCCAGCCTGGATATTGTTACTTCGGAGCGGAGCTATAGTTTCTGGGAGGTATTGAAGGAACTGAATATGGGCATTATTGTAATTCCCATAGTTGGAATACTCACGAATATATCCATTGGAAAACTGAGTGAGTATGGTGGTGAAACAGAAATTAAAACACCAACTTTAATAACTCTCTATC
Source organism: Drosophila kikkawai (assembly GCF_030179895.1). Classification (NCBI taxonomy): domain Eukaryota; kingdom Metazoa; phylum Arthropoda; class Insecta; order Diptera; family Drosophilidae; genus Drosophila; species Drosophila kikkawai. Next base: position 26,460,341 of record NC_091731.1, on the reverse strand, counting down.
ATTTTTTAGCCCCCAAGGGTTTGGTGGACACAAATCAGGAACTGCTTACCGTGGGGCTCTGCAACATGTTCGGCTCCTGTGTCCAGGCAATGCCATCCTCGGGAGCCTTTACTCGGTATGCCATCAGCACTGCCTGTGGCCTCAAGACGCCCATGGCCAATCTGTATTTGGGTGAGTTTCAATGGAAAAACTCAATAAGCCTTAAAAAAGAAATTCATAATTAAAAAAGGGTTTCATTGACATACATTTAATCCTGAATCCTCGAAATTAAATATTTAATTTTCTTTCCTTGCAGGCATCATCGTGCTGCTGGCCCTGAGCTACCTGAGTCCGTACTTCAACTACATCCCGGAGGCCACGCTGGCAGCCATCCTGATATGCTCCATATTCACGCTGCTGGACTTCAAGCTGCCACTGCGGCTGTGGCGCGACTCGAAGCGCGATTTTGCCACCTGGTTGCTGTGCTTCTGCGTGTCCGTGCTGTTCGGCGTGGAGGTGGGCCTGTTTGTGAGCATCGTGGTGACCGCCCTACACCTGCTGTTCCTGTGGGCCCGACCCGAGATCCGGGTTAAGATCGAGCAGCTGGAGGAGATGCAGTATATCCGGGTGACGCCAGGCAACGGAATCTACTTCCCAGCCATCAACTACCTGAGGGAGCGAGTCCTCAAGGCCTGCACGCAGGCGGACTTCAAGATCACGGTGGTGATCGATGGACAGCGCATCAGCGGGATGGACTACACCGCTGCCCAGGGCATTTCCAAGCTGTCCAGCGATCTGTGCCGCCAGGCAGACGCCTCCAGCTCGACCCTGCTAATCCTGTTCAGATTCCCGGAGCACCTGCAGCGGTTGATCGACCACACAGACAACCTGGTGTTTTGCGAGAGCGAGGGCAAGGTGAAGGAGTTCCTCACCCAGGAGTCGCTGCGCAATGGCTACATCAACCTGAAGGAGCACATAAGGGCCTCCATCGATCTGGGCTATAAAATCGACATCGATTAGGGACAGCCTCGCCCCCTAGTTAGCTGTTTGTGTTATTTATTTAAGTTTAGTTCGAGAAATTGTCGTCGATGGATGGAAATGGAAGTGGAAGTGGAAGTGAAGGAAAAGTGGAACAAATGCCTTGATGGCAGCAATTTATAAAATCACCCTGCACCCGCGCACCCAATCCCCAAGCCCAACTGACCTCTCGGAGCAAGGGCGAGGGCGCGGGAGACAGCAGGATGCGGTGCCTCTGGCGACGCCGTCAATGATTGCCAAGCTAATGGATTTCTGTTTACTTTTTCACTTAGAACGGGGCGCCAAGGAGGAGAAGCGGCAGCAGCAGCAGCAGCTGGAGCATAAGAAAAAAACAACGTTTTGAAAAATAGCGCAAAAGAAATTAGAGGAAAAGCGAAAGCGCACAGCTAACTTCTCTAACCAAAAAGAAGGAAAAAAGAACAAGGTGCGCTATAGAAAAAGGACGAAAACACAGCTAAAAAGAAACTGCAAGAAATTAAACTAAAATCCAAGCGTAAAGTGGATCAAACGCAGTAAAAACAAGCCCAGGCAAAATTAAGTTAGTTCAGGTCGAAAATGGGATACTCTTTTATTGAGAAAATTTTAAATATTTGAAAGCACAACCTCAACCAGAGTGAAATAAGTTAAGTACAAATTAAAGCGAATAAAATGAATACATTGAATAAAATAATTATATTAAAATGTTTTATAAATATTTCTTAAAAATTAATTGTGTGGTGAAATATTGTACAGTGACGCAATTTCACGTTTCAGTTTATAACAAATTTATTTATCTAATTAAATGTCTGTAATTTCGTAGGCTCTAATTTGAAAGGCTCTAATGAACTAAATGTTAAAATTCTCCCTTGACGTAGTTTCTGTATTAATTATCACTTGTAGAGCATTAAAACAAATGCAATAAGATCCAGAGTTGAGGCGAGTTAATTACAGAAGGTTAAGAGAAAGAGAACGGGAACGAAGGAGAGAGAGATGGAAGAAAGCTAGTTAGACAGAGCAACTAGAAGCAGAGCAAGTCAGGCCCTTAAGTAGATTTCAAGCACTCGAGGCGGTGTAAATGAAATGCGGTGCTTCCCCCTCCAGAGTCTTAGCTGTTGTTGATTGCATTGGCAAACGAAGTGAGCAGATTTAATGAAATTTAAAACGCTGTCCGGAACTTGTCCGAGGGCTCAGGGCCAGAGCGGCTGGCGAGTGCGGTTGGCCGAATGCAGATTTGCAAGGTGGCCGAGTCCGGGAGCAGGTGCAAATACAAATCCAGGCCAATGCAAATTTCCCGGCAAACGGCTCGGACTGTTAATTATTTCAATGGACTTTATTTGCCAAGCTTTTCAGCTTGGCTTCCGATTTTCTGCATTCTTGGGCTAATGAGAATTTCGGCCTTCGGCATAAGAATTCCAGGGGAGTTATAATTAATACGGTAATCAACCAACCGATGGTTAAATCACTTAATGGCCCAAACCAATGACCGCAAGAACGTTAATATCCCGACCACGTTCGTTCGTTCATGTGCAATAACCGCAAAAGCCGAATATCATTCAAATTGCGGTTCATGCAATCAAATTTTCACCCACAAAAAAAAATATATGCACAAATTGTCAAAAACGCAAACATGTTCAGTATCATCCACTCGCGGCCATGGTAGTCAAAGGAATACTGTTGACACAACCAGGCCGATATCATCACTACTCCCCATGACAAACAAATACAAAGCCAAAACAAGCTAAACCACATTTGTTCTGCTTCCCTGTTTTTCTGCCTGTTTATTGCTAAATGTGCAATAATTTCTATTTTTTTTTTCTCCCATATTTTTCAATGCAAAATGGCAAACCAGATACAAATTTGGTGGTGGAGAGGGATAATGGTAGAGCAGTCTAATAATATTTATTTTCACATGCGGTTGGCAGCACGAAAATCATTTGCTTTGTGCCTACTTTAGCCAGTCAGGTTTTGTTAAATAAAAATAATTATCTTTGTCCAATTAAAGAGCAGAAACGTTAAAGAAAAAATGTATTCTTTGTATGGACGTTTATGTTTGCTTTAATAAACAAAACAATTGTTTACAAATGAAGAAATATCAAAGTTTTTGTAAGTTCAGAAATTGCATTTAGAAATGCATACATAACAGAACAAGTAGGAAAGTGTGATCGACTGCAAGATACCCGGTATCCAAAGCTATGTGATCCTTATTAATATAAAGCAAAGATTATATTTTTAGGACAGACTGAAAGTATGCACTTTTTAAAATAAAAAAAGCGTGATTATTGTGCATTTCAGGCCTGACTTGCCACCAATTACAAGTATATACTTTGTGTTTAGTAAAATCTTTAAAATCCAAAAATAATCATAATAACTTATCGATTTTCCTAATCAATATAAATGGGATATATAATAACTGCCTTGCTATGCAAGCATCTTTTTCTTGAATGCCAGTGTAATCAATATTTTGTGTACATATTTTTTTTTAGATGCCAATTCCAAAGCATTCACATCCAAAGAGGAAACAGACACCCAGCAAAAAATACAAATTAAATTTTCATATGAATTATTTTGCTGGTCACGTAACAACAGGAGTTGGGGCAGTTAGGATAGGATATGAGAACTGGCAGAAGGAAGAGGGTGTCAGGCGGGAATTGCCCATTGATACGTATTATGTGACTGACCAAAGTACAGGCCGAATTTCATTTCCTCAGCCTCCTGCCAACACTCCTGCCCTTTTTGGCCATCTCTCCTCCCCCGCTTTACCACCAGCAGCAACTTAATTGCTCCGCCTACGTCAATGCGACAAAACGGCAAAAGACATAATTAATAGCAGCGGAGGGCAGGGGGCCCCCCCAAGTCTCCCGCTTATCGATTTTCGGCCCAAAAAGGAGCACTGCCAACGGCAAAGGACTCGACTGCGACTCACTCAACTCGCTGGCAATTGGCCTTTGGCCATAAAGCGTTTTAATATGCGCTAAAGTAGTCAAAGCTGAAGCGGGGTAGCGGGCCAGCGGGGAAATGCGAAGTAAACAGCCTCGTGTTTGCTCGCTTAAATTGTTTAAAATGTCAACTTGATTGCGCCTAATTAAATGCCCCAAATCCTTAAGGACAACACAGAGACTCACAGCGCAAATTCCGTGGGCACAACGAGGCAGGGCAAACAAAAACTTTCATAACAAGTACAATGAAAATAATTAACAATCGAGAACGATGTCAATGAGACGGGGGATTAGGGGAAATAGCTCAGGGGTAATTGTCCGTCTGGCATTGGTTTCACTGATTCTTCATTTGTTAAAAGGAAAAGCATGGCTAGAAGGGTTTGTTCGCTTAAGTGCCTTGCCACAGGATCCAATCAGACATTTAATTTCAATTACATGTCGATTTCTTTCGCAGGCAACCAAGGAGTTTACCTATTTGATTGATTTCAACTCAAGTTACACAAATTATTGGTTCTTTAAACGTAGTTGAGAGTTTTCTTCAATTGTCTTGGCTTTGTATGTATTAATTTAGGATGCAAAAAAGTATTTTAATAAATTTACATCATCTAAAATAACTTAATTAAAAGGCGTTACTTTTATATTTTATTTTTTTATTAGCTTCCAGGCAAAGCTCAACACCAAACTAAAACCAAATACACATACAAAAACACACACGCATTCATCAATCAGAGTGGCAATCAAAATGTTTGCCAAATGTGAACAAGCTGAAAGCACTTGAGTTGGGCTGAACAGCTGCCACATTATGAGTCAAGACCTTTCAGATACGAATTGCAACAGCTTGAAGCGATTGCACTTGACTCGAAGGCTCAGTTTCAAGTTGGAGTCATTAAAATCATTCAAAACAAAAGTGGGGCAATCAAAATGTGGCCTAAGATAAAAGTTAATACCAGTAACAGTTGCACTAACACTTACAGTTACTCACTCGGCTGTTTGAACGTTAAGTATGTACACATGTGTATCTCAAAGATACTCAGAGGCTTGAAAGGCTTTATGACTGCAGCCACCCGCCGCCATCTGCCATAAATTCATGCTCCTTTATTCGGCCTTCTTTATAGGCCACCTCTGCCACCATTATTTTCTTTGTGGTTCGGCTTAAAGCAGCCAAAGTTAAGCGAACATCAAAAGCCAACTAATTTGGCTGTAAAAATAACATTAAATCACATTCAAGAGCAACGAATAAAGACGGAATCCGTATATATATGAGTATATACAGATAGTGGAAAATCGAATTGGGCGAGCACATGCCCACATGTCGGGGTTGCGCCGAGGTAACCGCCAAGGTAAGGGCACTCCCCTTTTCGCTTTCGCCCCATCACGATTTGGTCTTTAAGCTTATGTTGCACTTGACTGAGTTTTATGCTTTGATGCTCAATGATTTTATTATTAAAAGCAACTTGCCCTGGGCCAAGGATTCCCCTCACATTGCTTGTCTCCCTTTCGGTTATTCCCCCTTATGACTATTCTTTAAATACTCTGTAATCTTTTAAGAGTATATTATATTTAGGGAAAAGTATTTGAAAACATAAGAGGTTTTGAAAGATTTTAGGAACTAAAAACCCTAAAGAAAGTTTGTATAATAATAGAGCAAGTTTTTAATTATAAATAATAATATTATGGTTAAAAAGAATGGTGATAATATATTTTTAAGATTTTATTAAAGCCAAATTATCCTCTAGACACCAACCTGGGGTATTTCACAGTCGTTACTCTATCCCAAGACATCCTTTCTCATTTTGGGGTTGTATCAGCCACCCTTGGTCTAGACACTGGAAATTGCCAACGGCTTTTCCGGCTGCTGCTGCTGCTGCAGCTTCACCTTGGGAGTCGCTTAGCTGTCTAAATATGTCACTTGAATTTGATGACGGCCACTTGCGTAGCAAAAAAAGAAGGAAAGAAAAGAAGCTGGAAAACTGTTGCCTGTTTTCCACCCGCCCATTACACCCCCCTTCACACATGCGATTAAGTTTCTCCCCTTGCCGGCGTACGTTGTGTTTTCTTAAAATATTAGTTGCCTTTTCTTTTCCCCAGCGTTTTTTTCTTTTTTTTTTTTTTTTTTGGTTCTCTCGGCTATGGGGAAATTGTTTTGCTGCTTTTTATTGTCATCTTTGTTATTTGTTATGGCTACCCCCCGTTGCCGCAGCTCCCCAGTTTCCGTATCTGTATCTGTTATTTGCTCAGACTCAGTTACAGCAACCTCGGGCTATAGTCGCACATACTCGCATTCGAGGGGACCAACAGCCAGTTGTCATGAATAATGAAAAAGCAACGTGAATATATTTCCTTCGGTAGTTTGGCAGTGCCAAGGGAGAGCAAGGGAAGAGTGGGAAATGAGTGCACTATGGAGTGTACTTCACCCTGAGGAAACTCGATAGGAAAGAAGTAGCTGCAGAAGTTTCCCCATTCCCCAAGCATAATTAAATAATAACTTTGGAGAAGGAAGAGTGCAAAAAATAAGGCTGGATATTTGTGGGATTTGCCTTTAAACAATAATATAATAATAATAAAATCTTACCATAACCAGATATTCTTTAAGTAACTATTATGTCCGGTTTCTCTCACTGTTCTACTCTGCAGGTTACCAATTGCTAATTCACTCAAAAGAGATAAGAGTAGCTAAAGTTCTTTGTCTACTGCCAACTCATCTCCATCCACAAACAAACACATCCTTCAATGGAATTCCCAAAAGCTTCCCAATCCACTTGTTTCGATTTTTTATCTGCTTTTTTCTAGAGACTCAAGACATGTTCCGTTTGTCCTTTCGATGGGTTCGATGCTGTTTGCATTCGAAATTCCTTTGGCCAGTCGTTGGGAAAATAGAAATCAGCAAAGCAAATAAACCCTCAATAAAGCAGCAGCCAAAAGTGTCAATCGATTGGGATTCTATAACCAAGAGGGGAGGACTGGGCAACTAGATAAATCTCGATGCTAATTAAAAGAGAGCTGCGTAAACTTTAAATGAACTGCCAGCCGGAAATGGCAAATGACAGTCAATGTCAGATGAATGCAAAAATAAACAAAAAGCACGGAATATTTTCCGCTTAATGAAAAACTTGGCCCAACGCAACGAAAAGTTCAATTCGGGCAAATGTCAGCACAGACAGCAAAGGCAACAGCAGCAGGAGCAGCAGTTGGAGGCCCCCCAAACCCTCAAATGAAAAGTTTTTCCCCACCCAAAGGCAAGGCGATGAGAGGAGAGCGAAGGACTGCAATTTTAGCCTCAAACCGAAGACAACCAAAATGAGTCCCGGATGTGGTGCAAACAAGGAAAACAAAAATGCTAAACCAACAGAATATTACAACAAAACCGAGCGAAAGATGTTGCTTGTTTGGCCCCCTGTTCAAACCGCAATACAGATAAAGGCCAAATTACTTTCTGGCCAAGAAGCTGCTGCCGCCACGGACCGCAACTTGAAAGCCATCGGACAAACAAGAAGCCCCAAAAACCAAGGGTCGCCTGCTTGTACTTTTTCACGAACGCCTCCTCCTGAGTTTATGGGCGGCGATCCTTTGGGGAAAACTTCTTTGCCAGCTGAAAAGCCGACCCTGGGGATCGGAAAAGCGGAAAAGTCTGACGCCGATGGCTCTAGTGTGTGTGATTCATAAAGATCCTCGTTGAAGTTGACTATATGCCATGGGGGAATCAGAGTGACTGGCACACACGAGACAGAAAAGTTTACCTAAAGTTAAAGCGTAGACAAGGAGTATTAGCTGAGCATAAAAATGGGGTTCTAACCTTTCTGGCATCAAAATGACTTTAAAAATATATTTATCAGAATTTTTAAATTTATTTCCTACATATGGGCAGTAAAATCTGTTAAATGACTTCACTTCCAAGTCGGTTTCTGCAGCAGTTGTGAGGTTTACTTAAAATTAGTTTAAGGTTTACAAAAACCTCAAAAGTTTAAGCCACACGTAAACCACTTTTAATCACTTTAAGAATCGAAAGTTTTTTCATCCGATTCGATAAGAAAAGTTTTTCCTTGCAGCTTAACCTGAGCTAAAAACTTCACCTGCAATAATCATTTGCTGCTGGCCATATAAAGCAGACATTAAAGTCACCTTACAATCCTGGTCGACCCGCTGGTGACCACAAAAACTGGCACACAACCGACAGAACCGAATTCCAGCAGTTCTCTATTGCAAAAAGCCGTAACCAGACAATGTTCGTAGATGCGAGGACAAGAAACTTTCCCATCAGCCAACTCCGGGTGCGCCTCCCATCCGAGATTCCTGTTTCGGGCACAAATTGTAGTCGCAGAGCTCGGTGACAACCACAAAAATAAGTGTTTACAGCATTGATTACAAGGAATGGGCGGTGGCTGAGGCCGTGCCACTAACATCACCAGCAGGAAGTGCAGCGTTTGATGTTGATTAGAACCGCAGCAAGCCAGAGCCATTTTTGCATTTCTTAAGATTGGCCTCAGGGCAGTCTACACTGGGATTAATAGAAAATACCTTAAAATAAAGTTTAAAAAATAAGTTGTAGTTCCCTAACAAGTTTTGATTGATTTTTCCATTTTAAAATTGATGTTTCTTTAATTTTTGGTTCTGTTTATTCAAAAAGAGTACCCTTAAGTTTTCCCCAGTGCACTCCCACAGTTCTGCAGCTCTATGGCACTCAGTTAGCGTGTCAGTAGTGTCAGGGGGATTGACCAAGTCTGGCCAGGGAGGATGCGGGGCTCCTCTGGCTGGTTTTGCGGGAATTGGTTTAGGTGTCAACTCTGCGGCCGCACACAATTGACAAACAGTGAAACCCTTTTTGTGGCACTTCCGTTGCGTTTTGTTTGCTAGTTTACAACCCGCCCGCCCAATGCCTCCCACCAGCTCGTCCCTTGGCGATGTCCTTGTGCTCCTGCTGCTGCTGGCTGGCTGCCTGCCTGCCTGTTGTGACAAAAGTTTATACCCCAAGCATTTGAACTGCATTTCATTACGGCGACGAGCCGTGCAACGGGAACTGCTTCTGGACTTGGTAGGAGCTCCGGAGGAGAAAGGAGCCGGGCAGAGTGCAGTGAAGCTGGCAAATGCAAATGGTGTTGGCGCCATATTGAAAGCTCGGCAAAACTCTACTACAACTACTACCACTGCTACCCTCGAATTCGCATTTTGCCCCCTCAATTTCCATTGCCCGCATTTGTAGCCGCAACGTCAGTCTTTTGCGGTCGCCGGGGGGAAGAGAGGATTCCGAGGGGTTGGTGTAACCCCCAACGAAGCGTATAAGTGGCCCTTATCCCAGCTGGATGCTGGGGCAGGACACCCTCCTGGGCTGTATATTGTATTGGCAAATATTCTCATGACAATAGGAATTTTTATTGAATTTATGCAAAAAATTGCAAATTTCATTTGCCACTAACAAAGAGCGAGTTGTGCTTGTGGTTGTGTGTAGTGGATGGAGATGGAAAAAGGAAAACAATTTTCCATATTTTTGCAGTTTCCAGCATGTTGTTTTTGTGCGTGTGTGCGTGTCCAAATTTTGTGTTTATGAAAAGTGGATGCAGTTCTTATGACAAAAACATCAAATTAAATGCAGGAAGTGAATTCGTTATTTGATTGAAATCTGAAATCCGAATCTAGTTTCCCTTTGTTTATGAATGCGCTTCATTGTCTCCCCCATAAAATGTACAACATGTGATTGTGATTTTCAATATTTATGCGCCTAAAAAAACATTGATGAAGGTGAATAAAGTGCATGAAATTCCATTTAGAATTCGCTTCGTAATTTCTCCAAGAAATTTGCTATATATTTTTGATCCTTTGGGGTTCTGTTAAATTGGGAGGCAATTGATATTGCATACTGGGACTCGACTTCGTTATTGAGGCGGGCCAGAGCTCCGGCTTTATACAGCCAGGCCTTCAAGTGATGCGGGTCTAGTGTTAAGAGCACATAGTCTAGGTCCATAATTGCCAACTTGAAGTCCCTCTTCCTTTTAAGGTTCAGGCTTAGTTTGAAAATAATTAAGTTTATCACAATATCCTTACTTGATTTTGGCCAAGGCTCGGTTACAATAAAGTACTGGCGAGTCGACCACATACTGAATACCCTTTGAATAATAATATATAGCCTTTTCATAGTTGGTACGGCGAAATTCCTCATTGCCAAATCTAAAATTAAATAAGAAAACGTAAAGGAATATAAGAAAAAACGTTAAAAAATCCTTCAAGACCTGCGAAAACTTTCTGCTACACGCTCACGATCAGCTCGAGCCTCTTCGCGGTCCTGCTGAGTGACGTCAATCTGGCGCATAAAGGTTATCTGGTTCATGTTGGAGGTCTTGGTCATCTTCTTGAAGGGCCGCGAGGATTTCTTGCGTATGTCCCTGGCAGAAACCACAAAACTGGTTTCTGTAACGCCTATTGATGGGTCCACCTCGGGTTTCTTTTCCTCTTTGCCCTTGGTGCTAGAGAAAGGAAAAAGGTTCCTTTAGCCTTAAATATCTGAAAGGACCCTTAAAAAAAAGCCTACTCCATTTTATTGACATTCAGCATGTCATCCAGCTGTTTCATTACATCCATGACTACAGATCGCTGTGTCAGGAAGCCCTCGTCAGAGTTCATTTTTTATGTATATTTTATATTTTTGGTTACTGTTGCTCAATAAGTGATCTGCTTGTTGGATATTCAGTGTGAGAATGCCAAGTCAGGATTAGTACTTGTCGTTTTTTTCATAGCCAACTAACTGGGCTCATCTTTCTGAGAAGGCAATTATAATTACGTTCAGTCTAATGCCTCTTGACTTCACTTCGCCGGTTGTGTGCAACATGTGTGCTGCAGAAAAAACCCCTTTTCGGAAATTAGACAGACAAGCCAGCCAACTGACATCTGGCTCGTTAGCCCAGGACGAGCATGTGGTTTTTGGGATTAGCTCAATTAAAATTTTGTGGCATTAAAATTGTCTTGCAGACAGCAGTTGCATGACTCCGTGTAGCATATAAAATTCTATGAAAACATCATTCCCCCCGAAAACTCCTGCCGCACACATTTTCATCTTTATTTGCGCCTGAAATTATTTAATTGAGTTTGTTTGAAAATTTCTTTTAAATTAAGAAAGTTTTTGCACGTGACGTTTTTTTTTCTTTAACTTCTCGTGGTGATTCACAACTTTATTTGTCGCTGGGCAAAAGGGGTGTGGGTTAGGCAGGATGAGGGTCGGATAGGGCAGCACGTGCTACCCAGTTGGCAAAGTTTGTGAATTTTTTTTTTTATATTTCGGTTTTTGTGTCACAGCAAATGATAATAATCACATAAAATCACACATATGCAAGCGAAGAGTTGAAAAACTGGTCAAAAGTTGAAGCAATTTAATGTAGTTTTTTACACAAATAAATTACAGTTTTATTTTGCAGAGAAAATTAAAATAAACATTAATAGAAGACTTAAAGCTCTTGAATTTAACATCATGGTCTTTAAGTATTCTTTCGTTTCCATATAAAATTAACACTCGGGGTTAAAGCTTAATTTTCCTTTCATTACTTTTTATGATCTCATCGCCTGGACGCATATTATTTTCCATTTTCTATTAAATGTGGTGCACGTCTTGCTGAATTTGCTCATTAATATTGGTTAGGAGTCGCTGCAACTTTCGCACTTTCTCGCCCCTGGTGGTCAGTGGCAAAGAACCCACAGTTCGACTTGCAGCATATCTTAACCCATTAAATGTCGCACTTTAAAGAGCAAAAATATGCGGATGTGATAATTTATTTTTAATTTAACAGAGTTTATAATATTAAAATACAAAATACAAATAGAAAATTAATTTAAAACTTTTACAAGCAAATAAGAAATTTAAATAAATTAATTTTAATTTTATAATTTCAACATAAACATATATATAACCCATATCAGGTACCAGCAAATTCGTTATATAAATTCCTTTCATATTACTTTCCAAACTCCCTGTTCGATTTTCCAACCCTGATCCGCATTGGGTTAACCGGAAGAGGGACTGCGCGCGGACCAAATGTGCGAACATTGCAAAAGCTTGGCATAGTTACAGGCGTTGCCGGTGCCGTGATGCTGTCACGCCGACATTGATGACTGCGTTGACAAGTTGCTCTGACAGCTGGACAGGACCCCTGGCAACAACAACAGCCGAACGAGAGGCAGGAGGACAAGGACGTGCGAACGTCCTCCCTGGAGAAATGTGTCAAGCGCGGTGACTTGAGCTGCATAACCAAGCAGGAAATGCCAGCTCGATGACTGAGAGGAACTATCTCAGGCTTAGCACTAAACTAAACGTCATTGTTTCGAACTTTAAACTTTGCCTGCACGCTCGCCAAGATTCCTTTCACTCGCTGCCAGAACTATTTAAAGTTCTGGTCCAAGTTGGCTTGGGTTTGTATGGACCTTTCGTTGAGTTGGAAGCATCCAAGACCGCTGACTGCCTCAAGCTCTGAGACTTTTCAGCTCGCCTTTTCACCTTTTTAAGCGACCAGGAGTATACAACGAAAGATACTATGTATATATTGTTGGTGTAAAGAAGACAAATTTCAAGAAAAAGTATCCTTTTGGGGATACTCTTTGAATAAGATTTTACTACGATTTTTTAGGAGTTCAAAATGAATAGATGTTAGGTTATCTTAGCTCGGTGCATTATAAAGATATATCAATCTTTATAAAGACATAATTTTATTGTACTTGCAGTATAAAGCATCGACCATTTTGGTCCTTCGAGCCGGATACCTTAGTAAGTAATGATTAAATTATCTGCTTCCTTGAGTATTGTATCGTTATATCAGTTTCAGTTTTTAAAGATTATATATTTTAAAGGATTTAATTTTACCAAATTCAGTCACAGTATTTACAAAATATTTCCCATGTTCTGATTTTTTATTAAGCTGCTTTTTATAAGGCTCATTCAGCTCGATTCCAATCGATTTACGCAGTCGAAATGCCCTTTAACCTCTCACTTTTTCGGGGTGTTTCCCCAAAAGGGCCTGGATGCCAGTCAAGAGTTCAACTCCAGCGATGGGCGGCATGAAGCCAAAGACAAGCAAAAGATTATACATTGCCCAGCCGGCGGGCATGCTTTGTAACAGAGCTGAACCAACAAAAAAAAAAGTGAGAGAAAGAGGAGCCGCTGCCTGTGTGAGACACAGGAGCGATGGAGGAGCGGGGCGCCAGGAACGTGCAGAAATAAATTGCATAAACGTTAGCGCGAGCGCGGTAAAAAAAAAGCAAAAGGCAAACATGTTTAAAATGTTGTTATTCACACACAGCGAACAGAACAGGAAAGTGGGGAATCCTTCTGCCGCTGCCAAAGCCCGAAAGGAACTTCAACAACGTCCTTGCCCCTCCCCTTCTACCGAAACTGACACAAAGATTTGCCTGCGCCCTTTTGCAACATTGTTTGTGGGCCTTGTTTCTTGATTTTTTACTTACTCTCCTTTTGTACTCGCTATCTACCTTTTGCCGTGTTTTATTTACCTTGTTAACCTTTTCATGTTGACAAACTGCGGAAATGTCTGTATGTGTACGCGGGCAACCGAGCGATATGAAAAGTGGAAATCTGTGGAAATTTGTTACAAGTGAAAAGTGTCTTAGTGGGTCTTTGGCTGAGATATAACGAGAAATATTGAAAAATATTTATATTTTGCTTGTGGGCCAAAGCCACGAATTACTCTTTTTGTTCGCATCAAAGTTTAATATCAACTTAAATTATTTTTATTTCGTAATTTTTATTAAATTTCAAACACAATCAAAGCCGCAGAGTTTTATTAAAAAACGGAAAAGCAATTTGAATAAACATACATATTTAATATGCAACAAACAACACACAAACAACCAAATTTGTATTCATTTTTTGCCTTACATACATATATTTTTTAATAAGTTTATCAGCCAAAATTGAGCGAGTCAAAGGCAGGCGCATATTATCCTTATCAAGTATACGCCATGTGTTACCCGCAGCAGAAGAAGGCACGAGGAGAAACCAAATTAAATGCTAAATTAAAAAATAAGATCAAAAGGATTTTGGCAAGCCTGCGTAGGCAGCGAGTAAGAGAGTAATACGTCCCTTTTTTTTTTTTTTGTTCTCCCTGTTCGCCAAATTTTAATATTGCGCCGTAGAATTTGCATTTGATATTTGCATGTTGAGTGTGCGGTGCGATGGCGTCCTTTATTGTGTGTGTTCCACAGAACAGGATAAGCGTATTAACATGCAGGGCATATTAAGGAAAACTGCAGCAGCACGGCACACACCGGAGTCCGGGGACAAAACAGGACAAAACCAATAATGCGCATATTAGACTTGATGCTGATGTGACGGCCCCTTGCACGAGGCTCCCTTAAAGCCTTCTTTTTCCTGTTGATACCCTATCGAGGATTATACTTGGTGAAATCATATACTGGAGAACATATAATACATTTTAGATATTGTTTAACAGAAAAGTTTTTTAAAATTATAATTGAATATCCAAAAGAGTCCTGATATATATAGTAAAACCTTTGGTATAGTTTTAAAGGGTATTTCATCTTCCAATCCCCAAGCTTTGACTTATTTCAAGCCTCGCCTTGTCCCGTCGAAACGGAGGTTGTTGCAGCCATTGTTTCTTTCGAATTGACCGCAGTGAGCCCATGTTGGTTGCATTTTGTTTGTGTGCAGAGCTGAGCTGCATCCTGATGGGGGCAACAGCAGTCCAAAATGAGAAGGGAGATGAGGAAATCCTTTTTCCCGGACGATGGCCGGTACTTCGTCTAAGCCAAAAACGTGCACAGTCTCTGGCAATCAACTTTAATAACATCACAGAATGTCAATAAATCCACAAAATGGTTGAGCCATCCTTGCAATCCCCGCCCTTGGCTGCTTTCCGCATGCTATGGCATCCTTTCAGCAGATGATGATGATGATGATGATGATGCTCTGCTCCTGTCGGGACTTTTGCTGATGTCCAGCAAGAGTATCATTAACAAAGGAAACTGCGTGCTGCAGCTGACCGAAAAGAAAGGCCACAGCGACGGCCCAGTAGTGCCTCCCTTCATCCATCGTCCTACGGACAATCTCTCTTAACCGGATGGAAGCAACTCGAGCTGCTTATTGGATAGTCTCCCCATACGAGAACATGCTCTGGCAGCAATTGATAGGCCAAACAACCTTTTCGTTCTCACTTTCAAGTTATTGCTCACAGGAGCTTTAAATCCTGGATACACAAGCCTGTTTCTAACATCGCAGACGTTGATAATTAGAAAGAAGTGTGTAGGGTTTATTTTAAACTAAAGCTTTAGTTCCTTCTTACAGTTAGAGAGTCGAACTTGCTTTAAAAACCTTTTCATTTAGCAAAAAACATATTGCAAAATCCACTTTATCGCCAATATTCCAGACCAAATCGCAGACAACAAATCAAAAGCTTGCGCATTGATTTGACAACTTCAATTTACAATTAAATATTTAATGAATTATTTCAACTTATCGGCGCTGCAGCACTGCCTCCCAGTCCCCGTATTTTGATGGCTGTAAATGTGCGGGTATTTGCAGGAACACACGCTGACCATAATATATGGTTAAATCTGTGTTTTATTTATCCACACACACACAATTGACACTCGGCGCGACCCTAAGCACATTTATCATCCAACAATAATCCCCCGATGGGTGGGTATCAGTTCCCCATCCCCACCACACCTTCGATGCCATTTCTCCTTGCCATCAGCTTAAAGCGACAAAATTGTTTATGATTATCATTTGGCGAATATTTATGGACAACGGTGGCAGCAGTAGCAGTTATATTGGAATAAATAAATATACAAGTGCACTTTTATGTTCATATGCTATTATATAGCATACATTCATTGAGTATTTACTATATCTGGCATTTATCGATAACAAAGCCGGCAAAAAATAGACTGAATATAAATCCACTTACATTTTTTATTCACAAAACTTTAACAAAACATAATCTGAGAGCTTTTTAGAAAATTAATACCCAAATATGAATAAGTAAAATTAAGGCTTCGATCAAAATGTTACTCATATTTATTCACACCCTCAAGAAGAGTCAAATTCCTAGCTAAATATTGACCTATGCTATTTATTGATGCTGTTCAGCTACTTACAGACTCAGTGCCTCTCCCAAAACCACTTCCAATCACAGGTAAAGGCAATAAATTCCCCTCTGGCCTGAGGCTTTGTTATAATCTCCATTTCACCCTCTCATAACCCTTTGCCGAAAATGCCTGAAATGTCTGGGAAATATTTGCGCAATGCATGAATGCAACAAATTGCTGAACAGACTCTACAGCCCCTTCTTCATCTTCGGCCTCTCACCTAATTGTCCGGGTGGAAGGTGTGTAATTTATCATTCTAGCAGGGCCATTTTGCATTGCAGACTGTCATTTTGGCTAGGGAAATGGGGGAACACAGGATATTTGGCCAGATCGAAAAATGGTCAAGGCGCAAACAAGTTCAAGCTTGGCCCAATCCGAGCTATATTTATCATACGCCCCGTATGCTGTTCCAGTATTTAAACTCGAGAATATAAAATAGCAAAAACCATATACACTGTTTGTTCAATGAATGGTCAATGCATCAACCCTCTGGAAAGCGTGGCGATAATAAATTTATGGAAATGACACTAAATATTTTATTATTGCTAAATATGCAACAATGCAATATCGCTTCGTTGTGTGTGCGTGTGAGTGAGTGGGTTTGTGCCAACGCATAAAACAATCGCCTGCAACAACTGAGTGCATTGCCATGGAGATGGGCAATAATGGTGCGAGGCTGCGAGGGTGCGAGGGTTTAAGGGTGCCGGGTAAGCCAAGTACATGAGAGATGGTCACTGCCAACCTGCGCTCGCTGACAATGCATATAAATTATAAATACACAGAGATACACCTCAGATACGCAATTCGCATGCCAGAGCGAGTGCAATGGAGGGGAAGCAGGATGCTGGGAACGTGGCCAGGCAAAATTTAATTTCTGCTTACTTGTGAAATCGTGGATTAAAATACACTTTACTTAATATGAATACAAAAACAGTAGATCTCAATACGCAAGTGTACTTTAAATAAATAAATTAATAATAATCCTCAATATATTTTACAAATTTATGTTGAACAATTATAATAATTTGTGGAATATTTGGAGCTTTAAAAAGAGAGAGCAGGATATATTATTTATTAAAATTTTAAACTGATTAAGGTTACACTAATATAAACTTGTGATAAGAACACATTAGAATTTTTAAAATTTATTTCAAATAAAATCCTAATATTTATTTCTTGGTAATCAGTGTTTACAGCTTTAAACATTTATTGCTTTATTTTGAAACCAGCTGAAAAATGTTCTCTTCTTTATCTTTGGACAATAAATAGATAAATCCGTGCTATCCCCATGCCCAACCCACCAATTGCATACAATTTCAATGGCATGACTGCGGTTGCGTTTTGAGTGCGTGCACAAAAACGATTAAAATTTTAAATTTACACACAATTGTAGACTGGACATTTTTGGGACACTGGTCGCCACCACATTGACGACCACCCGGAAGTGGCGTTTATGATTTGGAACTAATTGCAGCATTGCACGACCAATAAACACAGCGCACGGAGCCAGGCGGAAAAATTGAGATCGCTGAGGGAAGGGGGCGCTGCGAAAATGGCAAGGGGTCTGGGGGTGGAGCTGGGCTGGTCTTGGGGGTGAACGACATTCAAGTGCGGAAGCCATTCGGGGTAATTACAATTGCATTGCGGTTAACGGGCAAGGCACACGCTAAATCACTCAGAGGGGAGAAACAAGGAGAGGAAAGCGATTTTCCAATTTTGAATAATGCAACTGCACAGCTCCAGGCAAAGGCAATCGAAGGGGATGGGGTATGGGTAGGCAAGGTACACACCCCTACACTAGAAAAAAATATACAACAACAGAAAATCTTTAAAATACAATTTATATTCAAATAAAAATGTATATGCAATTAGATATTTTGTTAAAATTTGATATAGATTATTGGGGAATAGTTTATAATTAATTCTGAAAATTTATATTTACTGTGTACACCCTCGCGCAGGTGCCACTGCAGGTGGGCCCCCAAGAAGCCCCCGTTAGCTGCATAAATCAACAAATACGCAAATAGCCTGGCAGCGGGCGAATTGGCGACTCGAATTGACCGCAATCCCCTGGCCTGCCACCCCCTCCAAGCTTTGGGAATCCCCCGGGCCACAGTCCAAAAGGAGCCGAGCAGCTGGTTCCAAAGCCATTCCCTTCCCACTGTTTCCCGGAGCATTATGGAAATCTCTTGTTGACTTCCACAAATGAGCAAATGCCTCAGACATATGCAATCTGTGTATAAATATTTACGCGGCTTCACCGAAATTAATGGCCTCTCTCCCCCCTTCCGCCCCAACCACTGCGATCCAGGCTCGATAAATATTGTTTTTGGCTCAATTTTCAGGCAAAATTAATTTCTTATTTAATGCACTGATAAATACCATTTGAAGCTTGTTTGGCCAAAAGAGCAAAGTTTGTCCAGTGAGATACTAATTGAAAATGAAGCAAATAGGGTGTAATCAGTGGTTGTTCTACGAACTAAAGATAGTTTCAAATTTACAGATTTAATAAGTTAATATATGAGGTAAGCAAAGCCTTTACATTATTTCTATCAAATTTCTAACAAAAACACATTTATGTGGAATTTATAACAAAATACTTTAAAGCCGATTTTCCTGCATATTACATATTTTTATTCTCATTATAAAATAATGAACTCTAAACAAATAATTCATTATAATTTGCATTGTCATCTGTTTTTTCCCCAACACATGCACAAAAAATCCGCTTTGGATACAAAATGAAATATTTACAAATCAGCACGAGGAAAATGAGAAAAACGACCTGCTCTAAAGATTTAGTATAAATAATTCAATAAACACAATGGATTTTCTATTAATTTATGCAAGCCAGAAAATAATTAATAAACGCATGTTTTCCTGCCGAACGCTTTTCCACCTAACAAATTAAATAATTAAATGTGATTAAAAGTTTGCGCCTGCTTAAACAAATTGGCAAGAGCCAGAGAAAGAGAGAGCGGGTAGATGAAAAGTGCAGATAGAATGAAAATCGAATTAACAAATTGTGCACTCAATCAAAGCGAGTGTGCCCTGCGACGGCGGAAAATTCAATCAAATATCTGCAAATTGCGTTTAATATGGAAATAACTTAATGAAGAGTCCACGTAGCTGGCCTTCATTAAATTAGTTTGAAATATGTACCTTGGTTGAGCTGGCTTTCAGTTAATGATAGCCATTCTATAGGGTTGTTTTTCAAAAGAATTAAATTAACAACATTTACTTAAAATATGTTTTAGTCCTCCATCAAAGGGTTATCCGATTATCTCTCTTCTATTTCAATACAAAAATTTGTCAGCACAAAAGTACCAACAAAACACAAAAAATGGGTAGCGATTTCAAGTTGACAGCAATTTGCTGCCGGTTAAGTTGAATTGAATTTTCTGCGGGTCTTCCGATCCGAACAATGCAAAAAGATTTCACAGATTCACAGATTTGTTTTGCTGTTGTTTCAACGGATTTGTGCCCGTCTATCTGCCCTGCCCAACTCCCCCACACCCTTTCGTTTTTATCAGGCTCATATGCATATATAGATTTTTCTTTAATTTTATTGTTGCGCTGCCCAGACGGCCAAATCCAAACACAGACAGCCACAGACGGGCCATTCGCATAGACAAATAAACAAATCTCGTCAAGTGCCTGCGACGTATACATTTTCACGTACAATCGGGTTTGAAATAATAGGACCTAAAAGTTTGATAAAATACCTGGAACTTTTAACATTACGTTTACTGATCAATACGCTTAGAAATTGTATCTATAGGCATATATATTACTCGTTAAACCCAGTAGAATATAGTTTATATCCTTGTCTTTGACCTATTATTACGACCTCACCTGTAGTACGTTCAGATACAGTGTATCTGGCGGATGTCTGATGGTGGATGGCCCCGGCAAATGTGTTTGCGTTTGTCACTTTTGGGGCTCTGCGGTTCCAGATTGGTGGGTTGGGCCGGGTATCTGGCTTAGCGAGCGTCAACATTTTGGTAACACACACTTACTCTCTCCATCTCAGCTCGCCACTCGATCCACGCAATTAATTTCTGTATCAGAGCGAGCAGTTGAAGTGGCCCACAGGGGGTTTAGAAAAGGGGTGTGTGTGGGTGGGTGTGTCCTTCACTCACGTGTGAGTTAAAAATTCCACACTCGGGTTCCTGCAAGGGTATTAAAAATGAAACCAAAACAAACAGCAAACATCAAAAGCTGGCGAGTGGCGCGACAAAAGGCAGCTGGGCAATATCCGTCCTCCTAGCTGGTCCTTTTCCCGCCACTTTTCCCCCAACGGTGAGAGCGAGCGGCCATGGCTGTCTGATTTTTAAGCTGGTCTCGGTTTCCGGTTAAGTATATGACAGTTGCAAGGTCCGTTTTGTAACCAAAGACCATGTCATGGGGAATAGGCGAGATTGGGCAATGCCACGAGTGGTCTGGCCGCATCAGAGTACTTTAAAGGGACAGCGTGAAGGGTATTTTATTTAAAGCTAAGTAGTTTAGACTTGTGAAATAAATATAGAGATGAATAAATATAAAGAATCTTAACTTATTAGATTTGCTTCGAAAACTTATAATGTAATTTTTGTTTAATAATTTAATTTTATATTATTTTTATAGCTCTATTTTAATATATTCTAATCTATTTTAAGTAATACCCTAAACCAAAGAATTCTACTTAGTCTGAGTGCCCCTTCTGCGCCTAGATTTGACCATGGTTTTAAAGCCGTATATATGCATTAGCGAGGCAGACACGCGACCGCGAAACGCAGACCGCCAACCCTATGCCCCTAGCCCCAAAATCCGCACCCCCTGGTGCCCGAGGCCTCGCTCTTTTCGCAGTAGAATTACCCCTTTTTGCCGGCAGCCTCAGACTTCTGGCCAAACAACGAAAACTGATGTTTTTCACGCGCGAGATTTACGAGCGACGTGCATTTCGGGCTACAACGTAAACGCACTTGAGGCTCCAAGTCCCATTCCCATCACCTCAAAACCACCACTTGCATACTCTCCTAAATGAGTACACAGTAAAAATAAAATCTACTTAGATTGGATAGAAATTGCCACACTTGATTGCCAAACAGCATGCTAATATATTGTGAATTATTTTCTGGTTACTGCTATATGAAAATTATATTTTTACGTATATACATTTTATATATACAAATTATTCCTTTCTCAGATATTTTTAAACTCAGTGTATGTGTGCTGTTTGTGTATGTTTATCTTGGACTGTGGCTCCTGTGCTGCGGATAGGCCTTTTACCATATGAGAGGGAACAACAAAAATGCGGGCTGCCGCTGTACAAAACTTTTGCACAAAAATAAAACATCGAAATGCGCTTTTGTTGGCTTGCTTGCCGTTCAGAGATGGGCTTTTAAAGCAGTCCGTTCAAGTATCTGGCAATGGAAAAGCATTTAATTTTGAGCGAAAACAATGCCGGCAAACGTTTGAGAGCGATCCACGCGAACTTACGGCCAATGGGCAACATTAAAAACTTCCGTTTCCGCTGGAAAACGAGCACAAAAGAAATGCAGCGGAAATGCCACAAAGTTCAAACAAGAAGACCAGAGCGCACTGGCAAACAAACAAACAGGAAAACCGCCGGGCAAACACTAACAGCATTAAGGAACCAGCTAAGGTCCTGGCCCGGATTCTCCTTTTTCACCATTTTCTTGCTTTTCCTTGAGCTGCACACTCATTACCAAAATTGCAATAAATTTTTGTGCACTGAAATTATTTGAAGTGCCCGGCTGCCATACACACATAAAAACGTCCATTCCGAAATTTACGAGAGTGTCCAAGAAGAATGTGCCAAACTTTTATACGCGACCAGGAGACAGGAGAACGTAACTTGTACTCGTACTTGTAGTGTCAAGTGTTTTTGCGGGCAGAACGGAGCGGAGGGTGAATCCCCCCCGAAACAAGCCACGGAAAGGAAAACGTTTTAATTGCTTTTTGTTCGCAGGGGCGAGAAACTAAACTGCTTTCGAGGGTTTAGTCTATACGGAGCCAGAGCCAAATGTCGTGATCGATGAGTTATTGGTTTTCAGGGGAAAATTGAAATTTCGGCAATTGAAAAACTACAAAACTAAGGTCTGATTATGTCTTTTAAGGGAAAAACAACATTAAAAGTGCATTGTTTTATGACGTCGAACTTAAAGATCAGTTCATCGCATGATCTATTATTTTCTTAGTGTGAAAAGCTCAGTATTCAATGATTTAAGCACCTTTTTTTGTTCTCGAAATTTTAATTGCACTTTTCTGTGGCGGATTACAAAGAGAGGGACTCACACATGACTACACCGCCAACTGTCAATGGGTTTCAATGAGCAACACCGATTCTCCCGCTTCTTGAAATACTGAAACACTCTTTTGTGGGCGGCTCATGGCCTTTTATTTATTCATATATTTCACTTTTTTGTTGCACACGCAATGATTTATTAATGATGCTTATTATTATTGCTTAATTGCGGATATTTGCATTTCCACACGCAGACCACCGTAGGGGGCTGCTCCCTTTGCGTTTGTGTTTTACATTCGAGGATTTAATTGGCGCCAAGTGAAAACATTCAACCAGTTTTCTGGTTGCGATTACCGAAACGATTTCAGAGCTCTGCTCTGATTATATTCAATAATGGAATTTAAATAAATTTGCATTTAATGACGCTCCCACACATACGGCAGGCCCACCTAGACGCATATTTGATATGCGGTTGGCTTTTGTGCGCTCAACTTGAAATTGTTTTGGTCTTTTTGTAGACTTTTCACGAGCTGGGCTTTTAGCGAGCCATGAATTTTTAATTAATTCGATTAAGTACCGGATTTTCAACTAGCGAATTGCATACGAAATGTGGATTAATCAGAGTAAAAAACGAAAACAGAAAGTAAACACATTGATTATTTAATCGAATGATTGTAGATGATGAATTCTCATATATACATTTAATTAAAGTTAGGATTTAACGGATTTGAAGTGATGTCAAAAACCAAAAAAACACGGCTTAAAGAATATTTTAGAAAAAGGAAAAACATTCTTTAAATATAATACTTTATGAAACCATTTTAAATTTATGAAATTCTGAACCCCATCATCTTATCATAGGGCTGTCGTTTGCTGTCATCATAAATATCACATCCCGTTAAATTTTTCAGAAATTTTATGTTAAATAACATTTAATTAGTGCATTTAAATGAGGCAGACTTAAACCCTGATGCACCGCACAGAAATGGCATTCCTCTTTCATTTGCATAGGCCGATAAATACCATAATCGGATGTGTGGATCAGGCCAAAAGCTACAGGACACACGCAGAAAAATATTTCCCTTCTTCCCTTTAATTATCAATAAATTCGGAAAATAACAGCCAACAAAGAATCAAGTTGATTAAAGAATATTTCCATAAAATTGTTACCACCTCTTTGTTTTTTTTTTCTGGTATATTGGCGAATAACTGGACAGTTACTCGTTAATCAACGCACTCAGACCTCCACCGAATTGAGCAGACTTTATGTGCATTGTCTCGCTTGATTATACGTCGCGCCCCCAACTCAAAAAGAGCGCTGTGAATCTGATTCTTATGCAGGTTTTTTACGCGTCCGCGACATGCAGACACATAAATTTAACGGGAAAAGCCATCCTACCAATTCCATCGAGCGCCTTCAGAGAGTGTGCACTGTGAACAATGCCTGAAAGAATGTTGCTAAAAAAGCAGACAGAAGTGGAAAGATATCTTTTGGGACCGAATATATAAATACCCTTACAAGTCGTATTAGAAATTAGTTATTTATGGTTATTTCTTCTTTAAATATATCTGGGATTGCAAACAAATTCCTGTAGATGTAAATCTGATTTGGCAACTAAACAATCTATTAATTTCTAGCATTTCTTTCGATACCTTTGTAAAAACCTTACCAAAAAGAACTTGTTCTATAAAAGACAGGGTTTTAAGCTCCAGGGGGTTTCCTAAAGTCACATAATCATCCAAATAATAGAACTATACCCCACTGTAAGTGTATAAAAATGCGTACCCTGCCACTGCCATATTTATATGGTAATTTGCGTCTCGAAATGCGACCTTAAAGGTGGCCACAGTTGGCCCCCACATGAACGGACAGACAATGGGTACTAAAGCACAAAAAACAAATGAAGAGCATAAAAGTAAATGCGAAACTGAAACCGAAAACGGAAAACAGAAAACCGAAAACGAAAACGGAGCGTGTTAACCAACCCCAATAATTTAAGCAGAATTTATGGCATTAAGATACGCATAATAGTCGAGGAGGACCTTGGTCAATGGCCAGGCAAATATTTGGTCCTCCGCCTCGGCCTGTTATTCTTTTCCTCCAGCCGGACGTCTAATCCTTACAGGACACACGCACAAGGGCGTCGGGCGGAGAAGCTCCACACATAAATCAAATGCCAGCTCTCTCTCTCTCTCGCTCTGTGTGTGTGTGGTTGGGTGTTAATTAGTATTTAATCTATGAACCATAAATAAATCCCTTCTGCAAGGACACTCAATTTCCGTTCGCTTGAGCACTGAAGTGCGGCAGTCTAAGGGAGTGAGAAAAATGCCTTTTGTGCTCCTTAATAAATTGCCAATTGTATGTCATAGAAGTTAAGTCAACTAATTGCAGAGTTTACTTTTTTTATGGTGGCGTTCATGCGTTTATAGGGTAAAGCGGGTGTGTTGGGAAAAGTGGTTGTTATAAATATAAAAGAAAAATAATATTTTCAATAAATATTTTATGTTGAAAAGGAAAGGAACAAGTAGTTATGAAAAGTTGTGTATTTATATTTAATCAGTAATGAGCTGTAGAGTGTACAAAAGTCCTTCAAACTTGAATCCATCTTTCCTTTATTGGATTTCCAGTGTGATGTGTTTGTGCATTGGTGTCAAGTGTGTGTCTGTGTCATAGGAAAAGTGTCAATAAAACAGTTTAATTGATTGTGCGCTAAGCTGTTGCCAAACACTGCCAGCTTGAAGCTTCCCCCGCTGCCGCTCCCGCTCCCAAAGCGGCTATAAAAGTATTTTCCAGAGGCGCGCGATGTCGTCGCCATCTGTTGACAGTCGACTAAAGCTAAAGCTGCCAAAGTAATGCTTGACATTTGCATTGCAAATTGAGCATTTTGGAGAGCGCGACAATTACAGCTCACCCCGGGGCCCCACATCCACACATTCCTCATTTTCGCCACAGTTTCGCTGAAAGCAATTAGCGATTAGCGAGCGAGACTTTTCAACTTTTCCGCGGAAAAATCCAGCGTGCGTATGTAGTCGTATCTACATTAGTTTGATTTGTATTCAGTTCATTTAATTTCAACGCCTGGTTTTCTTTTTTTTTTTTTACCCTCTTGTTTCGCTTTTGATTTTCCACCCTCGCCTGGATTTTTCCAATTTGCATTCGCAATTGCTCATTGATTTTCGCATTTGAATTTTCTCTTGGCTTTTAAATGCATTTGGCAATTTCCTGACTTGCCGTTTTAATTGTGTGTGCATTAAAATCAACGCAATGATGCATTTTTAATTCAAATTAAAAATCGCTCCCAGCACATTGGATTTTATACAGAAATATCCTACGGCAGTCGCACCAAGAACCGAAGAAGTTGCTGGGTGTGGGTAACCGGGTTTTTAGCTGGGTTGAATTCGGTTTTTGTGGTGGAGCGTAAAAGATTCTGGGTCGCGACAATTTAATTTGCTGATGCAAAAGTCAATTAATTTGAGAGGAATATTTAATCAGATGATGGCAGGAAGTGGGTGGGAGAAGGGCAGGAAAGGGGAGGAGAAAACGAAGACAAAAGGAAATAAGCAAATAGCAAAAATGGGAATTAAAAGATATATATATTTCAATAGTAACCTTGAGTGACACTTTCTGTAGATAAAATATTCAATTTTCTTAGGAATACTTTGTTTTATGAATAATAGATTTATTTGAGGGAAAACGTAGGAAAATATCATCAAATAAGTATGGTTTTGTTGTCAATTATTAACACTTCACATAAAAAACCAACACAAACACAACACTTGAAACATACAAAACCAGAAAAAAACTAAAAAAAAAAAACAAAATATGTCCAAGACATTGGAAAAAAAGGAAAATGTTTTTGGCTTAAACTTCGAATTACAACCCACACAAGATGTTCCAGTTTACCAATATCTCGAAGCCAATGAGTCATTCCTAAAGAAGCCCTCGATGGTCAAAGAGGTAATGGAGTACCTGGATACCATTGAAAATGCCAATAAGATGGAGTGAGTAACAGTACCTATATATCACATAGATATAAATTTCACAGAAAAATCCATTTAGTTCCACAAGGACTGCTAGGAAAACCGCTGTTGACCGCAAATCAGTGGCGCAGGACGATGACTTTCTGGTCACTCTACGAACGCCTACAAATGTCCGGTCATCGTTCAGACGAGCCAAATTTAAAAAAATCCCCATGAACACGAATCAATTTACTTTCATGCGACAAATCGAACCAGAGCCAGAGGATCGCATCTTGGCCCGGCAACAAAGGGAAATTGTGGCCGAAACATTTCGTCGATCGGGAAACTTTGAGTATCGCAAACAAAGATTCGAAGTGGCAATAGACTTTTATACGAGGGGTCTGACGTACGTGAAGGATACCCCAGTTCTATATGTGAATCGTGCCATGTGCTACATCAAGTAAGTGTTTCATCGATCAAATGTCGCCTTCTAATCTCTTATTTTAAAAGATTGAGGGCATACAAGCGCGGTATTATGGATTGCGACCATGTCCTTACCTACATAGATGAAAAATATCCGCGTGCTTGGCTTTATCGTGCGGCGGCCTATAAGCGACTGAACGATGAAGCCAATTACGAGTATAGTGTCTCCCAAGTGAAACGATTAAACAACACGGAAACTGAGTTTATAGATGACTTTTTGGAGAAAATGCGAACGCTACTTTAGGCAGCATCAAAATCTTGATATGTACAAGCGAAGATTACCTAAATAAAGTATAATTGTATAGACAGAAAGCCAATTTAATCCTTCTTTTTCAACCCCAAAACCCAATTTGGCTTCAATTAACTCAAAAATCATTTTGAATTTTCTGACTCGACTTGGCTCTTTTCCTGGATTACCTTATTTCCGGTTCAAACACCTTCGAGTTGCCTGCTTCCTGCCATCCAGTTGATTAGCGGCCTTGATTTCATTCCCTTTCGCTTCCTTGTTTCCTAATTAACTGCCGACTCATAAAAGAAAAACTCCAACAAATTGATAAAGGATGAAAAGGAGCCAAGAGAAGCCATTGTAAAAATAAATTGAAAAAGAAAAACAAAAGTTTTCTCCAGTTTTACTCCCAACTTTTGACTTCTTCAAGGTGAGCTGGAGACATTTATTTTGCGATTAATTCTTCCCCATTCATTTCGAGTCCTAGGCTTTCCATAAAATGCACTTCAAATGTCCGAAAGCAATTTTGTAAAGTCTGATAATTCCATCTGACTGGCCAGTCCTAGTCTTATGCCTTCTGCCGGCCATTAGGCCAAATGTCGACCGGCAGAAGTTGACCCAAATATTACTCAGCACATTCGTAGGCAACTGGAGCTAATGTTCAAGTGGATGCTGGTGCTCGTTTTGCTGCTGCTGCTCGACTTTTCTCTCTGTCTGAGTCAATTTGATTTTTTAATTAAATTTATTATGGCAAACAGCATAAAATTTTATGTGGTTCGTCCAGTTCTGGGTCACATTGCTAATGACTCTTTGGGCCGGAGTCGGAGTCGGATTTCGAGATGCAAGTTGCAAGCTGGAGCATAATACTTCCTAGTATCCACCATCCGACGCCGCCTGCTCCCGGGACAGTAATCTGCTGCTAATGCCTTTTGGTTTCTGCTCTCCCCGGATTCGAGCTCGTCTTCCTCTCTGTTTGTGCTGTTGTTTATTCAATTATTTTTTATGAAAATTGTATTTACCATTCGGTTGCCTTTTGGATTTATGAAATTTCTTTGCTCAAAAACTGCAATATGTTCTCGATAAATATCCTCTGATTTATGCTTTCTCTTACGGATAATGGAAAGTTATATGTCTGGCGTAAGTTAAAGTCAAAGTGTAGGTAATATTTCAATTAAAAATCTTTGTGAAATGCTATATTAAATGGTAAACGATAGCTGAAGACAAACAAAAAATATCAACCAATATATATATGGACTTAAAAACAATAGATTATATTTTTCTTTGTAGAATTTACTGATTACGTTGCATGCAATTTAAGTTCCTGCAAGAAAATTGTTCAAATTAAGCTTTGTAATAAATTCTGCTATATTTGCCACGCACCTGAGCCACGATATGTACCCACTTACTGGACATAAAATAAAGCGAAATTTAATTGGGGCCTGGGAATAGGGGCCAAGGCAGACCTAAGGCTAAATGTTTATGCTCTGACCGTATCTTTAAAAAGAAATATGTACGCTCGAATGGGCCACGCACCATTTACGAGCCTGTGGTAGCTGGCCGCCACACTGCGTATACGCAACATGCAAGCAGCAGAGCGAACACATTGCGTATACGCATCATGCAGGCACCATAAACATTCGCAAATAAAATGTGTTTAATTGCAGCAAAGGCAACGCACAAAAAAAAAAAGTGAGATGAAAAAACCTGAATATATAAAAGAAGAAGAGAGTTGCCAGGCTAAACAAAGTGGAAAGTCCTGGACTAAAAGGTAATTAAAGCGATGCGAACAGGACACCGGCAGGGAAAGTTTCCACACAGCTACATTGTTAGTTCAATCGCACGGAATAATTTATTAATTAACTACAATTCGAATGAATGAATGAACGATTACGGGCAGCAGAATGGGCCAGGGCCGGGGCAAGGGTCCCTGGGTGCTAGGAGCGACAATTTCGATTCTCCAGTGCACGTAACAGGAAAATCAATTAAAAGCGCTTTATGTGCGCGACAGTGTTCGTTTTCGACTTTGACTTAGACTCCGACTTCCACTTCGACTTGGTCCTGGACTTGGTTAGACTTGGCTGTCGCCCTCGATTCGATTCGCTTCGGTTCGGTTCGGTTGGGTTGGGTCCTGGCGCTCTGGGACAAGTTTAGCGCCTGCCAAGTGGAACTTTGTTAGTTTCTAATTAATTGTTACAGTTACAGACGAACGCTGAAATTGACTGCAGCAGCAGCTGCTGCTCCGTATCCCTATGCCCCATCTCCAGGTCGCAGCTCCTGCCAATTTTAACATCCCCGGTTATTTATGTCGAGCGCTCGGTATTATTTATGCTGCATATTGGGCGCATTGTAGTAAATTAACCAACGAACGCCCCGAACACCCCAAGGGCAGGCAGAAGGAGTCACAGCTGGCATCTTCCTTCGTCTCCTTCCCGTTTATTGGAAATGTCACAATAACTTTACAGTTATGACAATTTTATGGCAAAGATTTGTGCTCGAACGCGGATTCCATACCGATTTGGGGTAGGTAATCAAAATGCTCGACAGTAATTAAATTTTCGGTTGGGATATAAATTCCGTCTGGGTTAATGAATTTTTGGAGCATGTACAAATATCTTTGGAAATATATTTTATATGGGGATAATCAATTTTATATTCTAGCAGACTTTCATAATCTAAGATTGTTTGTAAATGGATATCGTAATATTTTTTTATCCCCACTAATTCATTTGCGAATAATCCTCCAAAGAATGACAGAAATTCACTTTGCACAATCTTATTTTCGCATCTTTTTTCTAACCCAAGCGACGGCCTAACCCTCATATTTATCTTTAATCTTCCATTCACTTTTCTGGCACTCCCTTTTTTCCCAAATTGATATTCCATCATCGGCCATTCCTGCAATCCGGCAGAACATTTGCGATAATTACCCGTAAAATGTCCGCCAACGCCTTTCACATCATACTGAACACACACACTAGGACTTGGTATCCTTGAAAGCCAATTGAATGGAATCCCCCATGTTCATTTCCGTTTTGATGGCCATAACCAGGATCCGTGCTCTCAATGGTATCTCAATACTATCAATACCCCAGCTAGGCGCCAAAGTCAAGCCATCAACTAGGAAGAGAAGCTGCAAAAAAGTAAACGCTGGCGGAAACGGAAAAGGCTTAACAGCTGCGCTCACCCGGACACTGTGAGTGCTGTGGCAGGACAGGAGGCCGGAAAGAAAGAAAGAGGGAATGTGAAGGGTAGCCGGACTGGACACTCTCGAAATCCGTAAGCGCATAATCATGAAAATTGTCAGTACATAATGCCTCAAAAGAGCCGATGGCAAAGACGAAGAAGAGGCGGAAAAGGATTTTACTCGCAACTTTACTTACTTTACACGCTTGACTTTGTGGATGGCCCCGATTGGTGACTTCGATGTGGCACAGTGTCCGAATTACACGATTCTTTTAATGCATTTTTATTATTAATAATAAATACGAACAATATTATTGCAGAATATTAAAATAAAGCCAAAGGAGAACTTTAAACGTATAGAAATTACGCATAAAACTATTTGCAAATAATTATAAAAAGGCAAACATTGTTATTTATATATATTATACCATTTTAAAGCCATTATTATTATAATTCATTTTTCGCAATTACCGATTATATATAACTAGCTACTAAAGCACTGTGCCTGGGCAGCCCTCTTCCCTTGCGGGAATTTGTAGAGCGGAAAGTAATTTTCTTGCGCTTTTTATTCGCCCTCGTTTTTTATGGGTCGATTTGGCCATCTCTGGCCCCGTGCAGCCCCCAGCCTCTACCCCTCGTTCGCCCTGGCCAGGACTCTTATGTCCTGTGCTGTCCTCGTATTAGCTTCCCATCTTCGGCCCAAAAGCAGGAGCGACAACAACAGCAAAACGAAGGAGAAAAGGAAAAAGAAAGTTTACTTTCACATGCTGGCCGCACTTTGATTTTGTTGTCTGCCTTTTTTTATTCTCTGAATGGAACGAGAGGCCACTCTTCAGCTTTGGCTGCTGGCGTTGGCAAAAATCAACTTTTGCACGTTTCGATTGTGTAAAGTTTTTATGGCTTTTTGATTTTTTTCACTTATTGCCTGCGCAGCTCCAGGGCGGATTGAGTGTGGGGATGGGGTAGTGGGCTGGAGGTCCGGGAAACCCCTGTCATCATCAATAAGGTGCCTCATTGAAGGCACTTAAATAATTACAAAATAATGGATGCCAATGGCAGAGTGTCGCAGACACTTTTTAGCCACTTCGATGGCAGGGGTGAGGAGGCTTGTGGAGCCGGCGGGTTTAATGCAAATCGTGCCCAAGTGCCGACGACTCGGTTTGCCAACTCTTTCACGTCAAGTCAAAGGGAAATAGTCGTTCTCTGGAGGAAAAGCCAGCGAGGTATGCAAATATTTGGTGAAGCGAAAATCAGTAAAAGCGCCGAGGGTGGGAGGCCTGCTCTGTTTGTTGTCACTTTGATTTGTTTGCCTCATTGTAAATATTTAATGGAGCTGAAATAAGAGCAAAGGAGTTGAGATCTCGCAGCATGCGAGATAAGGTTTATATTATTAAATTTCAAATTCTTTCCAAGCACTTTCAATTTCTTTGAATTCAAATCGAAGAGTATTCCTTCGGCCTAACTAGTTTACATCCTTCTATCTGGCATTGTTAGTCAAAATATTGTCAGCATTTAAACTTTAATATATTTATTTGTTAATAACCAATGTTCATTTATTTTCCCTCAACTTCTAGCATATAATATTTTCTTTAAATATTTGCTGAAATATTTTAATTAACTGGCTTTCAAAAATATTTGTAAAGTTGTTACTAAATTCGCTCGTTATTAGTTGATAATATTTTATTTGCATTCTGCCATTTGTTCATTTCAGTTTCCAAATATTTGTTGTGACAAAAAAAAAATAGTATAAACTTAATTTCTCCCTCCTGTTGTTGCAAGAGCAACAATACCATTTCAATTTCCCTGAGGTGGGCAACGCACACTCAAACAAGTTTAAATGAACACAAATAAAATTTATCGATAACGAATTTACAGAAGTGCAACCCTCCTCCACATACCAAAAATGGAAATTGTTTAAAATATTAAAAATTTATTGCAGCCTCAACTCCTCTTTGCTGTTTGTTTTGTTTACTTTTTTTTTAGCATGGCATTTTTTTTTAAAGGCGCAATAAATACAATTAAATTATATGCAAAATGCATAAAAAACATTGAGCAATTAAAAAAATAAACACGAAAGTAAGCATTTTACACATATGCAAACAAAAAGAATGCCATAAAAAACTGTAAAACAGAAGATAAATAAATAAAGTTTTGTGCATCGAAATGCGATTGAATTGTTTTTTTTTTTTTTTTTTGATTGTTTTTCATCGATGTTTTACAGTTTCCACAATGCTGGGCAGTAAATATTTTAAATGTTGTCATTTTTTACTCACATCCTTTTTGCTCTATTTTATTCGCAGTGTTTTTCATTTGTAGCGTATCATTTATATTTCAATTTTAATTTATATTCATTTGAATATTTTCCCGGGGCTGGCCAACCCTTTTTGTTGCCTACTTTTTCGGGCGCTTTATCGGGAAAAGCTCATAAGTTAATAGTGGTCGAGGCAAAGATGCAAGGGAACAGAGCGAATTCAGCAATGGAAACTCAATTGCCCTCGACCACAAACATCACTTGAAACTATATGTTGTTTGGTTTCAGCTTTTTAATGGAAATCCGATTGCTGAAACAACATTTTCCCCTCGAATATCAGAAAGAACTTTAAAACTGTTGAACTATTGAATTGGGTCATTGTTTTTGTATTCCAAATAACAGGTGAGTTGGTAATAGTGCCCGTGCAACAGTTAGTTCTTTTTTGTATTTAACTACAAATACATAATTGCAAATGTATAATTGATTTGATAGATGGTAAATTATAGGTTAAGGTCAAAGCAAAGTTGATTTGTTGTGAGCTTGTAAGCAGTAACTAAATTTATGAAATAAATTCAATTAAAAATTTGATTATGATGGCTACCATTTATACAATTTTATTATTTAATATACCTACCATTTATATTGAATTTTTAAACTAATTTGCTTGTTTTCTATAAAATAAATGCTGTTATATCCTTACCTCGAGAGTATGAGCCACAACCCCCAATTAGGCCACAACAAGTTCCATCCTTACTACTCGCCTTATTTACTTATGATTATCATGTTGAATCGCCCATCCCAAAACGGAGAGAACCAATTCGGCTTTCCCTTTGAGCTCTCCTGCGGTTTCCCGGCAAAAGTTCTGCGGTCGCGTTGAGCTTTGATTTGCAAACTGAGAATGCGGGTGGGTCTTCCTCTATATATATATATATATTTTAGCATATTAAATTAAAGCAAATGGCTGGAACAAACCAGACGGCACGGCCTGGCCGCCAGCTGCTGGCTGAGTGATAAATTTAAGTGCTGCCGTCTAAATAAGTGATGTCTCCACTACCGGGTTGGCGGAGGCTTAGCTTTTGGCGGAGTCGGGGCAATGTACAGAATGCTGAGCGGCGGCTGAGCTGCTGAAT
The DNA here is from genome assembly GCF_030179895.1 of Drosophila kikkawai. NCBI lineage: Eukaryota > Metazoa > Arthropoda > Insecta > Diptera > Drosophilidae > Drosophila > Drosophila kikkawai. Next base: position 26,426,830 of record NC_091731.1, on the reverse strand, counting down.
AAACAACTTTTGCATTTGCTTTCATGAACTCCAACTGGAAATCGGCTTAGAGGACATCTGGCAAACGTCATTGCCATTGTCATTTATGCTCTTTCCAATGAGCGTATTAGCATTGCGGCGTGGCCAAGCAAATTTGATTACATTTTAAGAAACTGTATTACAGGAAAAGCAGCTTCAACTATGATTTAAATAGCTCATGTAAGTTTTTAATTGTTACGCAGCTGTTTTTCATTAAGTACATTTCATGAAAAACATTTGAAGATCGAGCTGATGATACTACTTATAAAAGGTAATGCTCTCTGCATTGGGCACTTCAGTAGTGAAATTACCTTCACCAGAATGAGGCCAACAATTATTTTCCTGGCCTGCTTAGTAGGCCAACTTTTAGCCTTGGATCGATCATTGGACAGACGCTACTGCACATCGACAATTTGTGGATCTAGTAATACTGCCTGCATGAATAACGGGGTAGGTTTTTCCAAGCTACCTTGAAACAAATTACCTTTAAGAACATTCTGATTCCAGACCCTCATATACTGCACTCTCAAGGGGCCCCGACTATTGGATATGACCAGGTTTATAGTGCCCCTCTCCAATATGTTCAACAGCCTGCGCAACGACGTGGCCGGTGGCAAATATCGGTCCCTTCCCCAGGCTGCTCGAATGGCCAAGATATCCTGGTCGAACGAGTTGGCCTGGTTCGCTCATCTCGATGTGGTTCTGTGCCGCAAGACCACCCACCTGTGTCACACTTCGCCGTACTTCTACTATATTGGCGTACTAACTGAAGAGGTCTTTAAGAGCTTTGATGAAGACCCCGAATCAGACTTCAACATCATGAGCCAGGTGGTCCGATACTGGACAAACGGTATCCACCATATCGAAAGAAAACACCTCCTCCACCTCCCAGACAGATTTGAAACAGAGTACGTAATCAAATTAATTGATTTCTACTTATGGGAGCACACCTTTTATATTTACCAATGTACTTTCATTGCAGAGCCCAGTTCAGGGCTGCCCTGTTGCTTAATGAACGCAACACGCATTTCGGCTGCGCTGTGATCTACTTCAAGAACAACGAGCACTTCATATTTACCTGTGCCTTTGCCACGGCCAATATAGTTGGAAGGCCGGTTTACAAATGGGGCCTAAAGCCAGGTAACAAGTGCCATAAGCGAGATAGAAAGTTTAAGAACTTGTGCGCTTCCGGAGAGAAATACAGCAATCATAGGAGACAAGATTCTGCGGAAGTAATGGATGAGGACTTTTAAAAATAATTGAATAATCCTACTTCGGCTTAAGACTTGATGCTGCCTAATAAAAGTTCTAAAAAGGCTTGAATAAATTAAAAAATGAATTAAGAAAATTGTGTTTTAAGTAGTTAAAGGATTTCGAATTATAGCTCTCATAGCTCGTGTTTCCTTTGAATTTAATAAAGAAATTATTCACTTCGGGGTTCACTGATTTGTCGCCTGAGGTTATCGCATCTATAATTCCATTCGGTGAGTCAGCTGCCCAACCGAAAACCCAAAACAACCATGAGGACAGTCACACGCGAGTCTCCGCTCCATACATCATCATCATCATCATCCGCATCTTCGTCGCTGCGACCATTATCCTTTAAAAGCTGGCTTGGACTCAGTGCTTAAATATTTCATGGCCTGCCGGAGACGGAGAGCAAGGAGCGAGGAGCGGAGCGGCAATGAAGATGGCAAAGGACAGACGAAGGGAATAAAAACCAAAAGGCAGAAGACGATGGCATATAAATAATGTAAAAAGTGTGAAATGCGCCTAATGGTGTGCCAAGCCCGAGAAGTAACAGGCGGGACGAAAAGGAGCCCATGAAATGGCGCATAAAATGACAATTGACAGCTGATGATATTTTTGCTTGAATGCGCGTTGTCTGTAATGTAACCGTCCTCAACCATCCGTGTATATCATAAATATTTGATCGAACAGCCAGCCAGCTATCCGGTCTATGTAACATTTTCGTTTCTCGTTGCCAGGTGAAGGCTGAGTGAAATATAAATAAAAACACAATTCCAGTTACAGTTCGAATTTGCCCACAACCCTAGACTGTTTTACTTGGAGAAGCCAAGGATCGGGACTGCACTCTCCTTATTGGACGACCCCACACCATCATCGATATGTCGTCATGCAAGAGCTGTCCCCCCAACAGGTCCTCAGAGATGGGCATCTTTTTCCCCGAATGTCTCGAGCGAATTGGCGGTCATTGCAACAAGAAGAATCCCGGCAATGTCCAGAGCCTGCACCTGCTGGCCCATTCGGTGATGCCCAAGTTCTACGACGGCATCGAGCTGGACTATCTGCACCGATTGGCGCCCAATAAGTACATCACGGCAGCCTGGGTTCTTAGCCATATAAGGCCATCAGGTTTTCGATTCGGTGGTCAATACACATTTCGCGTTGTTGGCGACACAATGGTGAGTCGTAATTTCGAGTAATAAATGCAGGTTATTAAGCCTGAACTCTATTTATCATTCTTGTTTTTCAGTATACACCAACTATAACGGGTGACATACATCCCTCGTCGCTGGCTTCCAATCTAAACATCCTTTACTATCCCTTCCAAGCACTGCGCATGGAGGCCGTGATGCAGAAGGCCAACAAGAACACACCGGTGGAAAGCCAGTACACGATCGAATGGACGCGACAGTGCGACACTTGGACGGCAAACTTCTACAATGTTCGCAGCGACACAGGGCGCTGCACGTTGTCCATGATGCGATCGGTGTCCGCTCACTGGGCCCTCGGCGGGGAGGTGCTCCTTGAGTGGAATGATCCCAGCAAACTGGACACGGGCCTGGCCATTGCAGCTCGGTAAAAATCTTCAAATTAATCAGCTTCAAACTAATTTACCTGTCCATTTCAGCTACGCGCACTACAACTATTGTTTGGCTGCTTCCGCATCGCGACAGGGCCTGGACATCAGCTATTGGCAACGCATCCATCCACAAATCGAGATGGCCAACCTCCTGGCCTGGAATCGTAGTACTCGCAAGACTATAGCCACCATTTGTTATCGGTGGAACTTCTGGAATTCCACAGTTCACGGAATGTTCGATTCGGATGCCTCTGTGGGCTTTATGTGGACCAAATATCTCACAAATCTGCCCCTGCAGATGGGTTTCAGTGTGGTCATGAGCCTGCCCACTGATCGATTTGCCTTCGGCATGCGTTTTCTGCTCGACCCGAGCGGCTTAAGGCGCGGAGAATAGCCTTCATTTTAATTAAGATTCATTGTATAATATTTCCAAATTATCCATTGCATCCCCAGTCTTAGTCCAGAGTTGTACTAATTACAAATCTACTGTTTGGAAAGCATTTATTTCATCGAAGATGTAATCAAGCCTTCTAATGATTTTTGGCTTGACTTTTAAATACAGCTGAACTTGGCTCACTATATAGTTTTGTACAAAAAAAAAAGGAAAGATAAATATTGCAGTTCTGCTTCGCCACACGTTGCACATTAAGAGCCAACACAAAGTCACAGTCTCAGAGAATTTTCCTTTTTGCAGCGAAAGAAGAAAACTCGCATGCATTTGATTTATGCGCTGGCAAGTCTAGACACTGTAAATATTTTTTAATGCCAGCACGAAAGACCAGAAATCTCGGCTCAAGAGGGAGCTAAGAAATTTATATGTACTTATACATGGGACATGTGTATCTATAAATCTAGAATAAATACAATTTACACAATAAATTTCCACCGCACACTCGAGCTGAGTTGGGCATAATTTAGCCTCCAAAAAGATAATGGCTCTTAATCCGATATAGAGCTCAGAAATATCCCCAGATGGTTCACTGCCTGACCCATAAACCAAAGAAAAAATTGAAACAGCATAAATAAGAGGGGGGAAAAGAGTTCGCCAAGCCTGGGGCAAAACTTCGAATTGATTTTTGGTTTGGGGCCGGACCGAACAAAACTTTTCAGCCAACTGAATTTTCTTGGGCAAACATTGGTTGGCTTTAATTTCCATGGTCGTGTGGGCGTAATGCCATGAAAAGTTTTCAGCCGACCCACCCAAACATTCACTCATATGAGCAAATATTAATATTTCAATAAATGCTGAAAATCCTTTTCCCTGCCCACTCTGCCGACCCATCATCAAGGGGGTAAGAAGGCAGTGTAAACTTTTTCCCAACAGACCCAGCGGCGGCGGGCCGCCTATCCCTTTACACATTTTCCGCTTATCGACGCCTTTACAAATCATTAGATTTTCATATCCGATGAATTTTACAACAATTTAAGCAACAAAAAATAAGCGAGACCGAAACACAAATTTTCTGTCTCCAGCTTTTGCAATTTTTCGGCCTCGATATGTCAATTTGTTGTTTTCCCTCAGATATACATACGTGGGCAGGAATAATATGGTGGGCGAGTGTGGGAGGTAGGAAAAGACACGTCCACGGGAGTGTCGCCCATTTTATGTTTATTTAAACTTCTCTCGTAGGCGGCGAAATGGAGAAATGTGTAAAAAGAAATTCAGAAATCACACATGCACAACAATGGCTGCAGGAAAAGAACAAGGGAAGCGGAGAGAAAATAAAATCAAGAAATTCATTACAAATACATTTTCAGTGAATGCGCTGAGAGGCGTATTTCATTCGTTCTTTAATAAAGTAAAATATTAACTCCATAATGAAATCAATAAATAAAGATTACACGACTGCGATATGTTGTCTGATTGGAAGGAGACATCGATTTTTGTATGGAAAATGAATTGCAAACACCTACTTGAGATGCTTTTCCGTGAATTTAAGCCATGAAAAATAATTTATAAAAATTAAAATTTCACTTTATATCAATAATCATGAATATAATCCAAGAAAATAATGCCTTTACTTGGAGGTTCACAATATTTATTATCCTTTGTGTGACTGCTGTTATTTTTAAGTTATTCAAGAATTTAAGTAATTCAAAACCCCCTAGAAGCGAAATGAATGCCAAAGGCAGAAACTAAGTACAACAAAATTAGAACCCACTAACATAAAATACCAAAGTAAACAGAGGAAAAAAATTACACAAATTTTTCTCGTTCCAAAAGTTTTTTTCGCTTAAATAGGAAAACAACAAAAGTCTACAAAAAGAGGAAAAAGAGAGAAAACAGGCAAAGAAAAGTGAAGGGAAAAACTTGTTTGCTTGCCACACCGACCAACATTTATGTTTATGTTTCAAGTGAAGAAAAAAAATAACACCAAAAACAAATACACACACATACCCAAAAACACATAATGTTTTGCTTGTTTTTGTTTTCCTTTGCGTTTTGGGTTCGCCGAGTGGAAAACATATTTAATTAAAGCTATCCGCATATTAAAAACTTTTTCTTTGCTGCCCCCCGGTCCGTGCTTATATATTTTACACTCGGCTTGAGTTTTTTCTTTTTGACTAGAAAACTTAAGCTGCCACATTACGAAGCATAAACAAGGAAATTTGGGAACGGGCAAGGCTTTAAAAACAAAAGTGCCCCAAGGCGCCAACGGGGGTCACTCAAGTTTTATAAATATGCAAAATTTTAATGAATTTTTGTTTGCTGCCCACCCGCAAATTGCCCTCCATTTGGTTCCGAAAACAGCACAAACCCTGCAGCACAACGATGGGGGTCGCTTCGCCAAGCATTTAAGCAGCTTTAAAATGCGGGTCAGCCCGCTGAAGCCGAAGCTTTTCCTTCTCGATAAGAAGGCCAAAAGTGGAAATTAAAGCAAACAAAGGGAAAGGTAAGGCGGAAACCAAGAAATGGCCGAAAAGCGAGAGAGAGGCAGATGTAATAATATTTAAGCCGAACTGTTAATACTCTTGTTATTCAGAACTTAAGTTAAGTTAAGTTTAAAAAAATATATATATAGTAAAACATCTCTAAGATTATAAATTAATAATGTTATTTTTATAGACTTTATATATGTAATGCAAATAAATATGGCTTTAAAAAAATGTATATACTTGAAATGAAAATTGTATTTAAAAATGCTCTTGAATATATTCTCATATTAAGAGCCTACCAGTAAATCCAAAGACAAGAGAATCTTTTCATTCTGCTCCATCAACGGTTTTAAGCTCCACTGGAAAAGCCTTCAATGAAAATCCCCTGTAATGAGCTCACACAGCCAAATAACATACATACATATATACTCGACCATTTCCCGCTTGACCTGTTGGTAATTTCACCTCTTGAGTGAAAGTCATAAAATCGTAATAAAATCGGCCAACTTTTAATTTAATTGCGCACTTTTAACACAGAACTTTTGTATTTCATGGACTTTCCATTTGCTGTAGTTCAAAACTTTTTTGTATTTTTTGTACTTTTAATTTAATTTCCAGGCACCGCAAATGCTGTTTGACTTGGCAACGCATTAAACGGGCCCGCGCATTAACATAATCAGCTCACATGTGGGCGAAGGGCCCAAGGCAACAAGTGGGTGGCCACTGACATCTGGCTGAAAATTTCGCTCAACCGAATGCCAAGTAAGCAGCCATCGCACAGGGTAAGCCAAAGTAAGTGCGCTTAAACGCATTAAAAGCCAGCAAAGCGTTTGACCAGCCCAAGAAAGTGGCCAAGGACGGACGGCACCTGAGCAGGCTAATGCCCTTGCTAAGTGGCCAGGCTAATGTGATGCTTAGCCTCGGCTTTGCTCCATGATATGTGCGCCAGTCAGGAGATATTGAAGTAGAGACGGATACAATTCCAATCAGGTGAGTACTTGGGGTACAGAGAAGATACTTTTACTTCATTCTTTTCTGGTTTTGAAGTAGTCAACTAATCATTCCATTGCTTAAATACCTATAAGGCCCTGACCAGAAACATCTCAAAGGACCTTTAGCTCCGCACTTTCACCGCAATTGGCGGCCATTTTTATTGGCTTTATTTTCCCAACGCCTTCGAAACAACAAAAGCGACAGAAGGCAGCAGCTGTTCATCTTGCAACAGGAAACGGAAATTGTCCATGGGTTCCGCCAGCCTTAGGTTCTTGCCTACGAGTGAATGAATGTATGTTTAGGTTGGCTATGGGCTCGCCAAAGTTGAGCTTTCTTCTTTTTGTTTTGTTTTCCAATATTGATGCTGCCCCCGGAACGGAGCAACACTTGAGGGAAATAGAACGGCGGAACTGCGCTTCACAGTTGGACAGTTTAAGTGACGTCTGTATAGGTTGTTACCACTTGTTATTGGTTAAGTCTGAAGGGAAAACAAATAGGAGAGTTTACTTAAAAGGACATCCCTTTCCCAATGGCTTCCTGCTGTAAATATTTTCCGAGACAGAAAAGTAATTCTTTAAGAAGGATGAGTAAAAGTCGTTTTTGCTTTAAAAATAATGCTGTCATTCTGACTATTGGAGTAACATTTTGTCATTAAAAAATGTCTAGTGTGTAACAGAAAAAACTTAACAAATGTTAATTTCATAATTGGTAAAAAAAATCCATTTCAATTAAATTTTTGAGTAACCGCAGAACAGAAATAGGCGGTAGGAAAAATAATTAAACTGTCAGGGGTCCTGGTGCTGTCAATTACAAGCAGTTTTTCCTCTGCGATTTCCAGCCGAAAGGCGCAGTGCCATACAGAAAAAAAAGGAAAATAGTTCGAATACATTTGGTGAGGCAAATGCCAATTGCAGTTGGAATACAAATTTTTTCCATATTTAAATTGAAAATCAAACAGCGCTTCAGCTGTCGAAAATGCGGATGAGGGTCTGCTCTGCAGTTGAAGTGCAAGCTGCATAGAATTCTGCAGGGTAAAGTTGAATTTAAATTAAATTAAATCAATTTTGCAGTTCATAGAAAAGAACGTTATGCACCCGAAAGTGTCATATTTCTTTCATAAAATGTATTTCATTAGCTAACTTTGTATAATATAAAAAGGTTTACAAAATTTAAAAATTGTATTCTATATTTTGTCAGGATTTAATTTAGACTTTGTAGGGATTTTGTCTTTATTTAGTCGGGATTTAGTTTGGATTTGATCGTGATTTGATCGGGATTTATATGGAATTTGGATGGTATTTTGGAGGATTGGGAGGCTTCTTTGGTGCTATTTAGGGGATAGTTGGAGTATTATAGCTTAATTGCAGAAGAGTTGCGAACTTTTCAATTGCCAAAAGAAAATGCTGATGAACGGTATCGGTTTGGGAGTGAGTTTTGAATACCGAGAGGGACCAAACTAACACGCCCAGTCGACTTTTTGCGCACTTTGCCAGTTGTTTATTTACCGCTCCGCCTCGTTGCTGCCCAGCAGCAACTCCCCGCGGCAGGCAGCTCTCATCAGCTGTGGTTGCAGCTCATAAACGTTTCGCACTACATTAAATTTTATTTAGCACTCTCGCAGACGATCTCCCCATCCTGCGCACGGTACCTCTTCTGCCCGCATTCATATTCATTTGTGTTAAACGCAGCGTGGCACAGGCACACAGACATATACATACAAAGAGAAGGATGCTCCCGGGAACCACTCCTGCCACTCCCTGTTGCCTCTACTTTTTTAAGAGCATTTCAAAGTTTGTTTGGGATTTAGAAAGCAAAGAACTTTAAGTTGAAACTTCTTTTCAAGTTGCTTACTCATCAAATTCGACTTTGATTACAGTTCCATACGCAAACTGCATTAATATAAAGAGTTTTACGAGATCATCAAAATGTCTTAGAGCTAAAGACAAATATTTAAATACACAAAAGGCTTTAATTAAATTGCAAAATATTTTTTTGGGTCGGTATTTCAGCTACAAAAATCATTATTTTGGAATCGTGAGGCTCAGCTGTACCTTCAAAAATCCAAATAAAATTAAGTTTGTGGTTAGCTAGCATAAAATATTCATTCGCTTCACTCTGAATGGCCAATGGACAATGGTCTGTGTGGATCCAATAAACGCCTCATCAGTTTGCCTTTACCTCCGAGCACGCACATCAAATGAACATTACGCATACGCCGTGCTGTCATGCTCGTGGACCATACAGGCGGCACACAACAAAGGCCTGTCATTTAAGTCAATTGCCAGGAGTCAACAAACCCGAACGCAGACAGCGACACATGTCCATGTGCGCACACTGACACGCAGGAAGGTATATATGGTATGAACGTATATTTGGGCAGGTCCCACTCCACTCATTCTATAGATATGGTCAACAACTCATGCAATTGCGTGCAAATTACCGAATTAGCCGGCGTTCACCTCAACGCTTTTCCCTCTGATGTTTTCCTTTCAATTAAAGCGGGCCCGGTGGATCGGAGGGGCGGTGCAAAAGAGCAGTTCAAAAGGAGTCGAATGTCCAATAAAAGCGCTGAATGACAACAACGTGCCATAGAAAATTAACTTGACCAGAGAACGGAGCAGACCGACCGGAACCTGCTGCAGCATCAGGCTTAATTTTCTTCTTTTTTTTTGGCACGTACTTCAATGCAAACAGTTTTATAGCAAATAAAGTTATATACGGGATGTTCCAGGATAAAGAATCTTAAACTGAAATGAAAGCAGTGAGTACTTACTTAAAGAAAGCAATAAAAATAATGAAACTTAAATTTCTGAATTTAATTTTTCATGAATTGAAATTCTTAAAAGTGATTTGTTTTCCGAGAACTTTTGAAACATCTCCAAATAAAATCGTCAGCTTTCTAACCTTTCACTAGCCATCATTATCATCATCATCCAGCGGGTGCAACACGCGTGCGTGGCACTCACGTAAGCAAGAACTGCGAACAAGAAAAATGAGTAGCAAACGCTGATGCTTCTATTAAAATGGTCTGGCACGTTTCGAGTCAAAATGTCATTAAAAGGAGTTTTTCAACGTGTCCAACGGTGGCATTAAGTTGTCCGGTTTCGGTTTCGGTTTGGCCTTTTAGGAGAAAATCAATTTTCATAAATTTTACAGCCGTGCGGCAGTTGCATATGACTGCCACACCCAGAAGCACGCTGAGCGCTGCTCCTTTCACCTTTGTCACGAATTTCTCTGCCGGCTTTCGACTTTCCACCATTTTTGGTGGCAAAGTTCGAGGCATTGCCAAAGTTTTCCAGCTCCACTGTTTTTCTTTTTTTTTTTTCCTTTTTTGGTTTGGCAAACGTGGCGCATTTTTAAATGGTCACGTTTTGCAGTTTAAGCGCCACGCCAGGGCACCGAAATACATCAAAGCGGCGCGAAAAGTGTAAACAGGCGCGTGTAGCCCCGCCCTGCACCGACTTTACGGTGGCCACAAAGTTGCAGGCGGCGGGGAAAAAAATGTATTTGCAGCAGTCTAGCGAAGCAGCGAAGCCGAGAAAAAGTACGGAGAGAACTTGGCAAAAGTTTGTAAACTTTTTAAACGCGCATTACACGGGCTGAGCGTGTTCAAGTCCTGCGATTTAGCTGAAGCAAAGGCGAAGGAATGCGGTCGGATTGGAGACGTTAAGAAATTGTAACTGAAATTTGGTAGAATAAGTAACGAAATACGACGCCTCGGTATGTTTGATGTATTGGACTGCCGAGGCGAATCGAACCCTTTTCGATTAAACCAACAATAAACATTCGATTTTGATTGGATCTCAAGCCAGCAAACGAGTTTCTGGTAATTGAAGTTGTAGAAAAATGCTAGAAATTCCGAGACACAGTTGCTGGGACTTTAATGTCTGTAAAAAATGTAATCTCCCTGACGAATATACGTTTAGGTATTACTTGCAAGCGTTTAAGATGGTAGATTTTATTACTACAACATATCAATCCAAACAAACAAAACCGTAGCTCAACGATTTTCTGCTGATATAACAAGGTGTCATACCATTTTAATCCAACCCAAACACCCAGTTAACTCAGCAGCCACAAAAGTTGGCCAGTCTTTAACCTTTCCAGCAATTTCCGCACCACCTGAACCACCAGCACGTCAGCCACCTTCAAAGGAAAACAAAAAAAAAAAATAATATGCCGTCATTTTGGTGCAACCACTTAAATGGCAACTGTAATTAGCATCATGGCCGCATGGCAGCTGCTATTAAATAGTCCACACTCAAAGCGCCAGGACGAGGGACGATGGCTGAGGCCGACGCGGCGTATACGCAACGTTGGGCGACAAGAGCGAAGAGCAGCGACGGCCCCTGTTGTCGTAAACTCTGCTAAACTGTTTGCCACTTTGTCGCGCAAAATGCTAAACTTTGTCGACGATGGCGATGAACTCCCCACCAGCGAATGAGGAGGGAGATATTAACCCTCTAGTGGCAAAATAATTATTTACAATATGGAATAAAAAGTAATTGAAAAAATTACAAAAAATAACACAACGGAACCTCAGTTTCTTACTCTTAGACCATATTTTTAGTTAATTTTTAATATTTACAAATATATTTTAATTTATTTAATAATAAATTAAAGACCCTAAAGGGTTAACAGATTCGGGAAATGGAACCCAGCGAAAGGGGTTGAGGAGCCTTCATCAAAAGGCTTAAGCAGCATCAGTCGCAGTCGCAGTTTGGCATCAAAAAATGGGCGATGGCGCAACGCAAACTTTACGAAATAATTTTGCATAAATTTTCGGGGCAAAATTTGCTTTTGGCTTTCCTGGTTTTTCCAGCCATCCAGTCCGTGGCCTGACCTGCTCGTTGCTTGTTCCTCGTTTCTGGTTCCTCGTCGCCAGCTGCGGCTTATTTACAAGTTGCCGTAATATTTTGCGTGCCGAGACGAAGTCCGTTACCCTCCCGTTCAGAATTTTCCCCCATTTTCCACCGCGCACTGTCTGTTGTCGACAGCCATTTTCACGCTTGAACAAATCACAAGCTGCTTAGTTTCATAATTAGAAGCGTCACATTTTCGGGGCGCGCGCACTCTCGCACTCTTGTGCCGAAACTCGTTGTGCATTATGGCCCCAAAATGGCAGCAGCCGGGCCCAGATGAACCTGGCCAAGTTGCCTCAAGCCGCACCAGCCTCCAGGAGCAGCAACAGTGGTGTTTGGCCAACAGCATCAGTTAAAGTTGGGTCGTCATGGTGCCCATCATATAGAATGCATCGGGCTGAAGCTGTTGAAGAGCTGTGGGAAACTTTTACCAGAGGCGTTGTGTAAGTCAAATAGGGGGTCATTTTTTAAAGAAATTGTGTAAATATATAAACATTTAATAATTAAATATTAATTTAAAAGCATTACAGTACTACTACCAAGTATAATTGGTATACGACCTAAAAATATGTATTAAAAAAACATATTTAAATAAAATTACTAATTCAAAACCATTAAATTAATTAAAGGTATGTTAAGATACTTTGAAAACTCTTACCAAAGTTTTAAAAGGGTCCGATGTTATTTTATTATATAAAATATAAAAAATATATTGTTATAATACTATTCTAAATATATTTTTAGTCAATAAATTAATCATATCCCCCTGAACACCGCCTATGTCCTTTTGAAAATAATGTCAGGCCAGATCACCTAACCGAACGCCAACCGGAACAAAAGCAAGCCAGGATAAACCCAGGACAAACCGAGCCAAAACCAAGGAACCCTTCAAAAACCAACCGAGCATCCTTCCTACAACTTCGTAAAAGTGTGTGTGTGTGTGTGTGTGTGTGTATGTGCAGGCTGGCAGCCTTCGCTGGCTTGTCATTATTTTAATAAAGTTATTTACCTGAAAGTATGCAACAACATTTGTTTGCCAGCCAAAGTAAGGCATGAAATTAGGCGCAATTGTAACAGAGTTGCCAACTTGCCATAAACATAACGGCAATGACTCACAAGCACACACACACACACACACACAGAGGACAAAATACAGTGACAAAAAAGGAAACTTGGTCCTTGGAGTGGGTAAGGAGGCTGGAGCGGCTGGAGCTTGGCTTGGCGGGGCCTGAACAACTTTTGCTTATTTATGTTGATTTTGCAGCCAGACTTGGACCTGGACTTGGGTCGGAAATGGCGAGCATAAATTAAAAGAGTTTTTTGACAACCCTTGGAAAATTATGATACTTATTATTTTGAGCAAAAGTTTTCATTACAACTTCGTCTCGACTCAACTCGACTCTAGAGCTTGAGAGCAGGTGCGATGGCGCGGCGGCGTAAGGCCAGCTACAAAGTTGCCCAAACATTTTTGGCAATTGAGTAAAGCACAAAATGTTCAGTGCATAAATTGCGAAACTCCCTTGGCCCAGTTTGGATTTTATGCGCCACTGATAGCCCCTGTAAACTTCCCTCTTGCAACTCAATTCCAACATACATTTGCATGTCAGGACACCTAATCACAAACGGATAATGTCCCATCCGCTTTGAAATGCATTCTCTTCGCCGGGCCAAGGACTTTGACTACGTCTTGGCCCTGCCCTCGTTGTGGACCAGAAATCTTAAAGGAAAATTAGCTTTTGGCTTTAAGGCTTAAGCTTTTTGGCAGCGCCAAGCGAAAATCCTTTTTGGCTGTCAGCACGCCACTTGGCAAACAAGGAGCGCAGCCAGAGGAGCCAGGAGGATCCTTGCGGAGGACAGTGGTAAGTAAAAGTGGTTCTCTGCCGGGCTGCCTGACTGGCTGGTGTGAATCCCAGCATCCTAAGTCAGCATAATGCGCTAACAAACACTTTACTTGCCAGTCTCTCCCAGTGAGTTTGAGACACGACACTGGGCGAAAAATGCCTGGGCGGCAAAGATGTGCAGGGTGGGTAGGAGAAGGCGACGTCTTAGAGACGAATCCCTTACCAAGATGGGGACTTAACGGATTCGGTTGTTTTCTATTTCACCCCAGTCCTCCTTCCATCCTTCTCGCTGAGGAATATCAAGTTAAATGACCATAAAAGACACGCCAAAGAGAATATATTTGGAAATAATTCCTGAAAGGAGAAGGAGCTTAAAGTTAATAAACGTTTTGTTATTAGTTTATTGTTAGTTCAGGTTAAAAGATAATATTTATTATAAAATGTCATCTATAATTGTTAACTAACTTGTTATTATCAAGTAAATTTTCGTCTCTCTCCAAATAAAATAAAGTTTTTGTTTAATTCTTTAAAGAATAGTAGCCAAATTAGATAAATTTACTTGCTTATCATATGTTAATTTATTTTCTTTAAAAAACCTAAATTTAAAACTATTTTCCCTTTAAACTTTTTTGTCTCCGTGCAGCTGGGGAAATGTAGAAATTTCCTATTCGTTGTTGGCCTCCAGCCAAAGGTGTCGCGAATTTTGTGTGCCAGCCGAATTGCGAAATTGCCATCAGTTAAGCCCAAATTGTAATTGGGTCAATTCTATTTTCCCCACGTTTATTTAAATATTTGCCAAAAATGTATGTTTTTGTCTGAAGACTACCGCAAGGCGTACGCAATTATTTTGCCAACATTCTGGCGAGATGGGAATTTGCCAAACGCCACACACAACATGCGAGGCCGACAACAAAATTCTACGTTTTGCATCAGTTTGCATTTCGAAGTTTTGCGGAAAGGACTTTCGCCAGATGAGTCCTGCACACACACACATGCTCGCTTCGATATGGCATTAGAGATCTATAGAAAGTTTATTTTGCCCAGCGAATAGTGAGAGGCAAGGGTGTTGGGAAGCTAGAAAGCAAAACAAACCAGGCTCAATCTACTGCCAAACTTGGTATGTACTCTTCCGCTAGTGATGCTTTGGAGAAGTACAAAGAAATAAAATAAAATATACTTTTAACAATTTATTATCTGCTTTACGTGTTAAGCCGCAGATTTAGCTAAATTAAAATTATATTCATTTTTATATAACAAGTATAGCCTGAAAGTTACCTATATTGGCATCTCTAACTCCCAAATATCCCCCTTTAGAGCCTCGGAGAAACTTCGTATGGCGTTGACACTGACGGAAAGACACAGACCGAAGTTGGGACGGAGTTCCCTCAAGTTGCAAGTGCTTGTTGCTTGCCGAGAGCCTGGTTTCCTTGCTGCTGTTTGCTGATTAGTTTCGGGCTTATGGCTATTTGAGTTTGGCATTTATTGATAGTTGCCGACTGCTGGCAGCCCCATAATGAAATAATTGATTGGCATCGGGCATTGGTTTATCAATAAATTAGGTGCTAAGTGATGACTAGACCATTCTTCTTTCGAACTTTGGAGTCCGATAGAATTTTCCACAGTGGGTTGTTGTTCACTGACCAGCGATGCGATTAGATTAGTAAAACAATTTTTAGCCAACAAACAAATCTCACACATGACTACTTCCCAGCAGAAATCCGTTTTTAAATTCCATAAAATGGAATGCTAGTTGTTGCGGTTCAAAATGCACAATACAAAAGGCCCAAAAATCCGAAATGAATGCTTAAAAATGTATAACTCAATGAACATGAAACACAAAACAAGAATATGCTAAAAAAAAAATACAAATGCAACGACAAAATGCTTTCACGCAGTCAAATATCGTTTGTTAGTTTTTTTCGTTTTTTATACTTTTTATTTGAATCTCTTCGGCTGTTAAGTCGCTGGCAAAAAACAACAAACGGAAACGAAAATGTGTTCAAGTGAAATAAATTACTTTATGTGCTGCCAACACAACAGCGCAGAAAAAAAAGCAAAAGCAGCGGCAAAAGCAGAAGCAGAAGCAGAAAAATAAAATGGGAATCCCACAAAGCGAAATCACAAACAAAATGAAACAAGAAACAATGAGAAAGAAAATAAGACAGCGCAGGGAATGGCAAATGAAAAGCGCGAAAAATAAATAAATAAAAATTCAAACTGATTATGCATGGCGGAAAAATCCGATTTTTTTTTTTTTAAGGTTGCAGCAGTCGGCAGTCGGCCTCCCCTTTTTCCACCGCACACCACCACCCAATATCCCGGCCACGCCCACAACTAAACTGTGAAAACGGCAGACAGCAATCCACACAAATCACAACAGAAAGCAGAAAGCAACAACAAACAAAAAAAGGCAAAAATTTGCATTTTAATGCGCTTCACTTGTTTTGGCAACGCCAACAAGCAACAGCAAAACGAAAAGCGGGCTTTTCTTTTGCGGAACGGGTTGGCGAAGGAGTTTTCCCCGATAGAGACAATTGCAGAGGCAATGCAGAGATTTTTCTCCATTCTATGCATAAGATATTACTTTGCCTGTTTCTGCCATTCAAAAGTTGAAGAAAAGCTGATGAAAGCAAGAGCAAAGTACACAAAATTGTGGAGAGTACAGAATAATTAATAAAAATATAAAAGTGGGCTAAAATTCGGGATTAATTTTAATTAAGTGAAGATTAAACATATTTTGAGTGCACAGTTTATTAAATGTAATTTTTTTTAATTGCAACATAAATTTGTTTAATTTTTTGTAATAATTTACTGGTCTTTTAAGGCATTAAATCTCCTTAAATTGCCTCACAAGAACACCCATTCAATTAGCTTACGACCAAAAGTTTCAATCTTCTTTTTCGAATAAAAGTAATACTCTTTCCTTTACAAATTTAAATTACTATCAATTTCGGTAATATTATGTTCAAAGTTGGTACTCGAATATAAAAACTTTTCCTATAGTACCAAAAAATAAGAGGGAAGAGATGTAAAAGTTTTTTATACAATTTTCGCCCCTTACTATATCTTCCCGTTGGATGTAAGTGTCCTTTGCTTATTTTTCCTAGGTTATTTTCGCACTTCTCGTTGCTGCTCGACCACAAGTAAAGTCTATCCTGATATAAATACAAACACAATAATCAAAAATCATGGCTACAGACATCGAAATGACACCTGTCTGTCAGTTGAATAGTGCTACTCGGTCCCTTTGCTCGCTTGATTTGGCCTAAAAACTTTTGAATTTGCATATTTCAGTAGCCGGAAAAGTTCCTTTCATATTTTTAAACCCCTCCCCACCGATGGTTAATATCTGACAGTTGCCACTGTCGTTTTGCATTTCCAATTGTTTGAGAAGAATGTACAACCGAAGAGAGACTGACTTTTCCGATGCCATATTGTTGTGGTGTGGCTGGTAGCTAAAGGTGTTGTTGCATCCACCTCAGTCATGCATCTAAATGTATTTTACAATATTTTTTTCCTACTCCTTCTTCATTCTAACAGCCACTGAGTGACGGAGTGTCTATAGAATTATTTTGCAGTATTTCTATGAATTTATTGATTGAGGTTGGCAAAGTGAAAATACGGAAAAGAGCACAGCATAGACTATGGTAACTGAAAACAAGACAGAATCATAAATATTGAATGCAGATTACACTGGAAAAAAGTTAAATAGAACTTGATTAAACAGAAACTGTCAGTAGCTAGATTTATCCTTGTATCAAAGAAGCAATTTAAAATAAAATAATAAATAAAATTAATTTCAAGACATAGAGTTAAGTTAGTTATTCAATAAATGTAAAGTTTTCTTGCTCTGTACTTAAACAAGAGAAGCCACTATTGTTTGCCGTGTTCCACATGCCAGTAGATAAAACTCATTGAATAATTTGCTGGCAAAATTCAGCAACAGCTACAGAAAAGACAATAATAATCAGCATATGCTGCTACGAACAGCAATTGACGTTTGACAGAAGGGCGAAAGGACATCCCGTGTAGCAGGGAGGGAGGTATGGACTGAAACAAAGCCATGCGAATGCATTGCTGGAAAAGTTTAACATCTATCTTTTACTTCCGAGTTTTTCCCCTGTCCTCGCCTCACTTCTTATCGGTGGCTGTCATAAAAGTGTGGAGCATTTTCAGCTACGTCATCATCAGGAGCAACAATGATGCGGAAGAAGGGGAAGTTGGGATGGAAAATCTTCCCTTTTTTAAGCCCTGCCACCTCACTCTGGCCATGCTCACCCTCATACCTTGTCAAGTTTTTTTGGGAGGGGGACGAATGTTTAGAGTCTATAATCTTCAAATAATGGAAAAACTTTTGCTGTTAAGCACGAGGAATGCCAAAGCTTAGATTTGTCTTTTATTTTCTGTTCTTCATTTTTTCTTTGTTTCTTGTTTTCCCACACCCAGCAACCACATAGCCAAGAGTTTGGATATTTTTGTTATTTTGTTTTTTATTTGTTTTTTTTTCGTTTTTTTTATCCATGCAGTTGACAATCCTGGCAAGTGTGTTTGTTGCCGCTACTCACTCGATTTTCAATTTATTTCGTTTGGCGAGTGTGAGTGTGTGGGGTGGTAGTTTTCATTTTTTCTTCTGGATTTTCTTTCGTTCATTTCTATTTTTTGCTACTGCTTCTTTGAACGAAAACTTCATCAACTGTTTTGCTTCTACCTGTGGCTTAAAGTCTTCCAGCCAACACAGCCACAATCGGTAGGTACCCTCAACCCTGCCCCATCTCCCTTGAGCAATCAACCAGCATTTTTTTCTGCTAGAATTTTTTCCTCTTTCAATTTTATTTTTCACCTTTTTCTTGCCTTTTTTTTTTGTATTTTTGCTGCAAATTAAGTTTGTGTCAAAGGGGGAGAGTGGGGAGAATGAGGCATGGGGGGGTGGTAACAGGAGCAGAAGCATTTATGCCTTTGTGGCAAGTTAATTTCAATTTTATTGCCAATTGATTGGGATTTGAATGGAATGGAAACCTCGGCTGCATTGGCAATGTGTCGCCAATAAGCTATTGGCAAGTGGCATTGGCCCTAAGCCATGGCTGATTAATTTCTCGCATTTCAATTGAAAACTCGACCATACAAATGTCAGCACGAAAAATACAAATTACAAATGTTCCCGCTCTTTGTATTTCCACTTTCCCGATTGCGAATAAAAGTCGATCTGTCGATTGCGTTGCAATGGAAGCTTGAAATGAAAAGCAACTTTAAATTCTGTTCAGTTTAAAATTCTTTGAATACTTTCGTTTTTTAAATCATAGGATTACGAAATGAATAACCATATTTATCCTTATTTATGAGGTAATGATACTTCATCTTCAGAGCTTAAATTTAGAATCTAATCAATATATCTTCATCTTCTATTAGAATACATGTAGTTATGGCTTCGGAAATGAATACTTTACTCATCTTTGTCAGATTCATTGTCGTTGTAGATACATTCAGACATCTGCCAAACTTGCAGAATATTATCCTCGGCCACCGAAGAGATAATCCAAGGTTCACTGTTATTCCAAGCAAAGTCACTTATCTTGGCCGTATGACCGGCGTGAATAAAGAGCAGTTCGGGCGGCCCGTCTTCGGCATCCTGTGCATCCTGCTGCTCACCAATTTTGGACAGATCCCAGACATGCAGACGTCGGTCACTGCCAGAGGAGGCGAATATAGTCTCATTGTGCGGTGACCACTGCACCTGGTATATTTCGCCTTTATGGGACTCAAAGGAATGCAGTCGTTGCTTTAGATTGCGCAAGTCCCAAAGTGCAACTGTCTTGTCGGCGGAACCGGACACCAGTGTGAACTGCGAATAGGGATTGAAGCTCAAGCAGTTCACCTCAGCCGTGTGGGCATCCACGGTGAAACATGGTTTTGAAGTGTCTCCTTTGCGGGTATCCCAAATCACAAGTTTGCGATCGCTGCTCACCGAGCCAAAGAGCGACTCGTGAAACTCATGCCAGGCCACATCCTCGACGGCAGCTGTGTGCCCGGTGAAGATGTTCATGGCATCAATGACCTGGTTTTCTTTGGACGTGGCATTGATGTCCCATAAACATATGGTTTGGTCTTCGGAAGCGGAAAGCAAGTGACCTGCAAATAAAGCAATAATTGTGTATTGCATTGCAAACCGCATATAAAAAACACTTACCACTGCATTGGGGATTCCAGGAGAGACCGAAGCCTTCCTTCTTGTGGCCGCGCAGTCGCAACTCTGGCTTGCATTCTTTAGATGGCTCCGGCTTGCTGGGATGCTTCGAATAGTCAAACACCAAGACATCGCTGAGCGGCGACTTGGTGGCAATCACACAAGTATTCTGAGGCATGTAGCGTGCGCGGTTCACCTCCCCTTCTTGGTAAATCGCGATTTCGACTTCCATCTTGGCAAACATAGATCCAAAACCGCCGATCTGGCCGTTCTTGTCGTCGTAGTTCAATTCAGCGAATGAGGCCTCCTCATTGGGCAGCTGCAAGCTGACGATAAGCAGATGATTTTGTTCTTCGAATGCATGTGTGCCCAGGATAAGGCGATGCACTGAGTATTTCGAATTATCCTGCTTGACCACATCCGGCAGCCACTGAGCGGTCAGCGAGGGCCAGTCCAGGACGTGCGTCATGATCAGGTCGTAGAGATAGGGCGTGTTCTTCTTCCAAATCTTGTATTCCTCGTTGATCACACGTTCCTCGATGGTTTCGGCAGGTTCTGGATGGACGCAGACAATTAGACCTTAAAGTTCGTTGTATGAAGTTCTATTACTTGCCATTATTGCCTTGATACTCCATGGCGTCAATGTGGAGTTCAGCCACCAAAACAACAAAAGCAAAAAGAGTGTAGCTTTTCCGTTGCTTAAAAGGTCGAAGTTTCTGTTTTTTTTCTGCAAATTGTTACTATGCAAGCGAGGGCTGAAATTCGATACCGATAACGATCGCAAAGATCGATTGTTACGTCCCATTTCCACTTTCTAGGTTTTTTGAATGTCGTTAATACACACTAACGTAAATGTGAAAGAGAAACATTTAACTCATTTAATGAATAAATATTTGAATTTAATTATTATATTAAACAATTAATAAATTGTATACAAATACGATAATGATAATGTTCCATATTGATTTATTCCATTTTCGTCCTTGTAAAATAACTTTTGTATCTTTTATCCACAAAATGCTGAAAATGAAAAGCAGGCACCGCTTAATATTGAGCCGCCCAATAAAAATGCCCCGAAGCTTATTTTCTTTTTCTGCAAAAATCAACCTTCATCCGTTGCAAAATACAAATTTGTATATAAAATATATATACTACAGAATTCGAAATAAAAAACAAATTAAAAAAATATACATACAACAAGGTAATGCCCTTTCGCACTAAGGATAATTGCATCCTTGGAAACTGTTTGTAAAGAGAATCGGTGAAGCCGCCAGGTTGAAGGTCAACCAGGAAAACCATTTAACGCTTGAGCTTACTCTTAAAGGTAAACACACAAAATATTAAGCAAATTGAAAGGAAATCTAATTTTCAAAAGGATTATTGGCCTCGTTAAGTGTAGTTATAATTTAATTTACTCGAAATCCGGCAAACAAAAGCCACAAAAATCCGGTAAAAGCAATTTCCAGCTTGGCTTATCCACTCAGTCAGAGTTCACTTGCCGCCGCCACCAAACATTTCCAGGAGGCAGCCGCAAAAATGTCAAAGGGCAAAACAACAATTTGGCATATTTTCACATTTGCGCTGGCATTAATTTTCCATTGCCAGTGCCAATAAACCAACAAATAAAAGCTCTGGATGGCTGATGGTTGGCCAGGAAAAGGGACGAGGAAAAATCAAATTAAATTTCCCTGAAAGGTCTCAGCTGAGATAAAAAACTGAAAATGCAATTTGTGTTTCGTGGGTGTGGTGCTCCTCACCAAATCGTCGTTTTGCATCAGCTGCACTTGGCTGCAGTTTTATAGGCCTGGCCTTGGCCATCCGTTTTCTGGTTACGTTGACATGTCTTCCCCGCCCCATCCGTTTCCTGTTTTTGCGGTAAGTTCTGTTTGAGATTGCACCTGCATGCATATCCGTTGCAGGCCTCTTTTTCCCGGTTCCCGGTTCCCCGATCCCGAATCCATTTGGACATTTTCCCGGGCTGATGTTCTGCCCCCCATCACTGTGGTCATCATCGGCGGCTTCGTTGCATATTCATACGCCACCGCCACCGCCGCCGCCGCCACCCTCAGATGGCCCATTGTTGCCATCGCCGTGCAGTTGATGCGGGCGAGCTGATTTTTATGTGGCAGCAGGCCTGCTCCGTTTGGCCATTTTCTGTTTGGTTTTTATGGTCTCCATGAGCGATGCGAAAAAAGCGAAATCAAGCCGGTCAATTATGGCCAAGAGAGGACGACAGATGGATGCCCTTTTGGATATATACCCTTGCTGAACGAAGCGAAGTAATTGCCAAGGTTTTATTATTTAGAATTTAGATAATAAAGTAAAGTAATAAATTTATGTTTACTGTTAGTCTTAAGTACTTTGTGAAATTTATTAAATTTTAAAATGTGTTTCTTAATATCATACAAATAATATTAATCTTAGTTTCAAATCATCTTCTGATTACAAATATAAATACCTTTTTAATGAATCTTGGCTCACACCAAACATGCCGGATCCGCATAGAGAGCATCAAAATAACTCTCGCTCCGTTAGCGAGGATATCAGGAGAAGGTCCTGGCCCTGTGTGTGTCACATTTAAAATATGCGCATTTTTGCAAATGACATTTCAGTCGCACCGCACTATCACTAATTGATATCATATGATGGAATTTATGCACAGACACCGACCGTGCTGGAATGGCTTCTGCTCCGCCCTGTCTACTGTTGGTGCTTCTCCTGTTTTTCCTCCTGGAACTTCTCCTCCCGTATTGGTAAACGGTGCTTTCCCTGATTGTTGCAATGGCGGTTTTGCTGGTGGCAGAGAAATTGTCGGGTTCATTTTTGCCCTTTGTTGGAGCTGTTGTCGGTCGATTGCCGTTTCGCTTTTTGCGGTTTGTCGACGCGTCAGCTCTGTCCTGTTCTCCGGTATCATCCAGTGTCCCCCAGTCCGCAGCCCAATGTCTGCTGCCTGAGGTTGGCCGCTCTGCGGTGCGGAGACTGCGGCCCGATCATTCATTTGTCAAGTTGTCAGGACACGGTTCGGCAGCCAAAAATGCTGCCGTTGACATCAAGAGCGCCATTTAGATTTCACAGCTACCCATTTGTAGCTTTAAGTTTGTTGTTTTTCTTTGACAGCACTGAGGGAAATAATTAAGCTCAATAATAAATATTTGAAGACGGGTAGAAGCTTTTTAATAAGCTAAAATTCTAGAATTAAAAATGTAATTAATGTAGAAGTTTAGACTGTCAAAACATTTCCAAAAAACTGTCAGTTCTCTTCTAAATTGTAAATATTGAAAAGGAAACAGAAAGCTAAAATTCACAGTAAAAATAATGGACGATGCCCTTTCACTTCTTGAAAGCCTGGACGAGTGGAGCAAGGCGACTGAAGTCAAACCCGGTGAAACTGGACGGATTATCGCCACTATTTTAGTCATAATTGTCATAAGCTATGTCCTTCTCTTTATGGCTCGCATTGTAAAGGCTCTCACCCTGCCCGCCCTGGTCATCATGGGTCTCCTCGTGATCTATCGCTGTGTCAGCATCACCGAAGTTGTTGAAGCCCTCATGCAGTTGCCCGATGTACTGTGTTCTTTAAAGAATTTCATAGCAGGCTTCATACGAAAGGCAAATTTTATAAAGAATGCTTACGCATGGTGGTGTTATTTTAATAAGATATTGGATGAACTTCTATATGAGTGTTAATAAATTTTATGGAATTTATTTTTTATATTTAAAACTCTAGATCTATTTCCCCAAGACGATTGCTTTAAATGTTCCATCATTTCTTTCCTCAACACTCAACCATTATTCATTTATAGCCCAGACGTTGTTCACATATCGATAGCCCAGTTTGCCATCAACAATCCTGTCAGGACATTTAAAGGCCTAAACAAGCAGACAATGAGTGGGGCAGGAACAGATGTAGACACAGATACGGCACCGGAGTTGCATCACAGACAGAATCCCTGTTTATGTCCTCGCCGGGACACACAAAAATGGCAAAATACAGCCCGACACTCGACACTTCGCCGGAATAGTTTGCTTTCCATGCTTCCATTGGAATGGTGTGTGGGATAGACTGTGTGGGCCAAGTTTTGTCTCGTTGTATCCACCATTGACCGTGACGCTCGTTTCGCCGGCGCGGATGCGAACTTTGTTGCCATTTTTACCGACAGTCCCCCATGCACCCCCTTAGCTCCATCCAGCTCCTAGCTCCATCTATGGAAACGTGCGTGTTGTCTGCTACCTGACGGTTGACTTTCTTCCTCTAATGAAATGCGGTTACAAATGCAATTTTACATTTTTCACAAAAAGCATTTTATCTGTCGACGCCAGGCCCGGGCTCAAAACGCAGACTCCAAACTCCGGGACTGCAACTCCAAAGTTTGATACACTCTGAAAAATATGTGAGGAATATTAGAAACTCATTTTTTTTGTAAAATTTGCATTGCAAGTTGAAGAAGAAACATTTAATATTCTTATTTTTTTCTACTACTACTTCAATTCTACATATTTTCTAATATAAATGAAAAGATTAACTTACCATACCATTTCCTAAAATTCTCCTAAACTGCAAAAAAAAACTATAAATTTACACTTTTATTTATAAAACTATTGAAATTATATATTTCTCCTAATGTATTCCTGCCAAAGGTAGACCGGAGCGTGGCAGTAGTCACTGCACGTGACATCCATGTGTCTGCTCCCTATTCCCTGGACAGAATTTCCTCCATTGTGTTTGTGTTTCAGGCTTGTTCCTATTCGGGCCAAACCCAGCCCTTAGGTGCTACCGTTCCCTGGTCCGCCGTCTCTCGTCGCCAGCTTGTTTGCACCTTGTCGAAATTAGTGTTTGTACCGAAATGAACACGATTTGTTTGACCAGCAGGTGTTGAAAATACACTGCGCTCCATGGTCGAGTTGGTTTTTAGGTTTCTCAACCGCCAGCCCAACCCCACCGCCTCCCTTTTTGGTTGCCCATCTGCCTCGCATTTCCGTGTCATACGCGGCGTATGGGTAATGTTTTTCAAATTGTTGCGGTCATTTTGAGAGACATTTGGTCGAAATTGCTTTGTTTTGCCTCGCATTGTATGCTGGCAGCGGTTTTAGGTGATTGTTGTTCCATTTTATGAACATTATGGTCACTTTGTTATTTGGGTTGTAGAGTTTGTATATTTGCATGAATACCCATGTACGACCACCGAGTTGCTGGTTGCCCCTGTCCCTAATTTATGCCTCGGGACATACTTAAACAGAGCGTTTTTCGCTTCACTGAGGCCAAATTGATTGCAAATTTGAATTTATACTTAAACGAATTTATTATAATATTGTGATGTTGCGATTGCAAATTCCTAGCAGCAACTGAAACAAACAAAGTCACTTTCAGCGGATAAAATATTAATGTGCAACATCATTTTCCCATTGCAATTTTTCATTGCCAACGAAGGCCGTCAAAATGCTGAAGTGCGGCCAAAATATGTCAGACTGCAAATCAAAATGGCAGACAGCTCTGACAAATAAACAGTTACTCAGGCAGTCAGACAAACGAGTGCAGCAGATGGAGATACATTCCAGACTGAGGGACAGACAGATTCCGGTGATTGCAGTATTTTTGCTTTTCATTGCCAAATTCCAGAAGGTAAGTAAGTAAGTGCAGCATATAGGCCGCTCCTTGACGGATCAGATTGAATGCTGGTGGGGGAATCAAGGAGTCCTCATCGCATCCCGGCAAACTCATTAACAAGTTGGCACATAAAAGCCCAACAACTACTCGGCGGCAACCGAGAGAAGTCAATGCCTCGGCGACAAGCTGCCGCATCAGCAGCCGCAACTAATGGCTGCCAGACTTGTGTCGGTTTAGGAGTTTGGTCCTCCTCCGACTTCCCACCAGCACCCAGATCTCAGTTCCTTCAAGTTCTTTTTCGGCAAGGCCAAGGCAAATACTTACTTGGCGGCTGTGTGCAAGTTTTATTAAAAGCCAACAGTCGGCGACATCCTGCTAGCGGTTGGCCAAAAGTCGAAGGCCTGGGACCGGGGGGACATGGCTTGATAAATACAGCCAAAATTATTTTTGCTGCAGGTACAGAGGAGATTCGAAAGCAAGAACTTTTCCAGAAAATATCATTTAGTTATCATATTTACACTTTATTCATTTAAAATTTTATTTCATTTATCAATATATTTTTAGGTTAGCTTCTCTGTCAAATAAATTTACGTAAAATGCCCTTAAATATTACAAGTTAAGAGAAATAATTTCCCACTTGGCGAATAACCACTTTACTAGCAATCCAAGAGCCAACTAGCGCGAAAATTATGGCTCACATGTGTTGCCAGTCGCAAACTACTCATTGGAACTGCGGATTTCTGGGACGACGCAGACAGTCGAAGAATTTCCCGCCGACAGAGCAGCAGACGGAGGAAGTCGAGTTTTCCTGTGCCAAGACGGAGTTACGACTCGAACTTTTCAGAGAAAGAGAGGATGCTCCAGCGCTTAAGCGTTCATATGGTCCTCACAGCAGGCTGCATGGGTGGCATAGCAGCGACAATGGCCGGTGGGGCAGCAGCATTGCCGCAGGATGGCCGAACTGTAGGGAAAAACTATGATCTTCCACTGGTGACCCATCTCGAGCGTCTCGTAATGATAGCCCCGCTTATAGATCGCCATGGGATTGTGCTCCATGTAGTGAGGCATAATCTCCACCAGGCAGGCATCCATGCAGTTTACAAAGAACTGCACGCACTTGATGAGCGGCGCCAGGGTATAGACATCCGTAACGCCCTCGTCGAAAAAGTACACCGCCTCGAAGGGCGGTGTCTCCTTAGAAAATATCAGGGCAACTTCGGTCATGGTTTCGAATGTATGCAGAGTGGTGGTCCCACTGGCGCCGCTGGGAAATATCAAGTGGGTATCGTTGCCTGTGACCAAAATGGGACTGGCACAGGGTGGAGCATCGGCCACGTCGGCCACAACATATTGGTACGGTCTCAAACCGTGTTGCAGCTCATTCAGCGATCGCTCAAAGTTCGGATGGTTGGCCACATGCGGCTTCACCTGCCGAAAGCGACTGCGTAACCTCGCAATAAAGTCATCTCGGATCGACTTGTGTACTACCACCGTGGCCATAGGAAAGGGCTGGAAGGGCTCGTGCATTAGCTCCGCCAAACAGTAGGCTGCCGTGTTCAGATCCCCGTTTTGGCCAACGCACATGAAACGGGCTCCGGGCCAGGTCTTGGTCGCCTGCATACTGTGCCTCTAAATAGGGGAGCAGGTAATCCAAAGGATATATTTATAGTGGCCAGGGAATGTGGATATAGTGCTTACAACTTTTGGGGCACGTGCAGCGCACTTCAGATTGTGCACCAGATCGTGCGACACGAAATTCTTCTTTATCTCGCACATATTTACTTTAATTCAGTACTAAATCTCACAATAAATTTGATTTCTTATGCTCAACTAACAAGATTGACAGGTAGAGAAAGGGATATAATTCATTTAATATAATATGAAGATAAAGTGTAAAGTTTTAATCCATCATATAAGATCTCTCTCTTTGGCATAACCAAAATCACTGAAAAATCCCAATCCGATTTGTGTTCAAGTCCCCACTTTAATATGTAAAATCTTTGGAGCCTCCCAAATTGAGCAATCAAAAGTTCTGGGAAATTAACTCCCCAGCCTGGGAGCTTCCACACTTTACGCCGCCTGCGCTTTTGGCCAAGTCAAGTCTCTTTCCACATATCGCATACTCACTTATGCCGAAAGGCTAATGGAACCAAGGAAAGGCGAAATTTCCATAGAATAAAGCAGAATTTTCGCAAAGCGCACACACAAACACAAACTAACGAAAACAAATCAAGCGCAAAGTAAACCCAACCGAGAAAAAATAACATTTTGCCGCGATAAGAAACTTGTTCAGACTTTCAAGAAGACGAGAGGGATGAAGGAAGGCGGAGTCGGCAGGGAACGATGGCAGCAAGGACAATGCTAATGCCATTTGCTCAAGTGCCTTCAACAGAGGCAACGTCGTGTCATATAAAGTCTAAACAAAGGTAATAAATAAGTTTGTCGTCATTTTGTGTACGCTTACAAAGGGCATTTAATTTTCATAAACATTGTGGTAAATGTCAAACGGGTTTATCTATTCAAGAAAATATATTTAAAATGGCAATATAAATATTTAAGATTAATATATTTAAAGTACTATCCAAAAAGTTGAAGGAAGTTGATCTTAAGATAAATAAATTAGCTCTAATAATATTTTAAAATAAGATATTTCATATTTCCTTTTCATTTATTTTCCTTTAATTTTATTTGGTTAATACGAAACCTACAATTGGCAAAGGGAATCTTAACGTCTTCGAAACTACAATCATATCTTAATTTGTTTTATTTCTGGACTTTCTTGTGGGCGTGATAATGCTGATCTCTAAAGTACATAAAATAAAAATAAAAAAATAACATCTCTGGGACATTTGCGCCCAGCCATAAAAGAGATTTATAAAAAAAAACAAAACAAAACAAAAATATTACCAACAACACAAGAAATATTCACATGGTAGAGTAAATTTATTTTATCCGATTTTATATTGTGCTATACAAAACAAGAAGGGAAACAAGTAAAGCTTTAATATTCGTTTGAATGCAATGAAAATTAAATTAGTAATTTGTTTTGCGGTTGATTTGTTTACTGACTAGAAAATAAACAGTAACAGGAAACAGTTACAGATACAGTGGCTGCGAAATGAATTTTTCATGAATTTTATAAAGAAATATATATTTTTTTGTGTTATTTAAACACTTATTAAAAATATTTTATATAATAAACAATTTAATTTAGTCAATTGTAATTTCATTCTAAGTTTTTAAGTCACAATTGATGACCCAAAAAGTGTATAATATTTTCCAATTTGAAATTTTAGTATAAAGTCTATACAAGAATTAATTTATTTAGATATATAGTATATGTATTTTTCCAATTTGTATGCTAACCACTGTTATCAAACCAATTGAGGCGTGTCAGTCTGAACGCGAGACCGCGCGCTGACAAAAATTAACTAAAAACATCAGTCGCAGCAGCTAGTCAACTGCCATGGTCCATTCAATTATTCATTTTGCTTGCAATTTCGAATTTGAATTTCATTTATGCAACGTTTTAATTAAATTTTTTGCTTCTTTTCCCAACCTAACCACACTCACGCTTCCAAAAATTCATGCACACAGCACAGCACAGCACTCAGAGGCACAGCAGCGGCAGCAGCTGCCGCTTAAAGCCACAAAAATTACGCATACGCACTGTATATATTAAATTAAAAAAGTTGACACAGCGAGTGGAGCGGCAAACGAAAAAGTTGTACGACTTTTTGGATTTTGGTTTCAGCATTTCGAAATTGAATTTCGGTTTTATGTAGTTGCTCTTGTTGTTGTTGAGCAAGCGCGAGATGAGGTGTAATTGAAAAATGTTTGACAAAATGACAGCGACAGTGATTTCGAAAAGCTATCTAACTCCCACAAATGCGATTCACATTTGCCATCGAAGGTCAAATAAAATCAGATTCTTAAACACTTGAAATGCACTGGGTAAATATAAAACAATATTTAAATTCTTTGAAAGTTTAAAAGAAAATGGTACTACATCGTTTCTATTCTTGATTTTAGCACAAATATGATTTAATTGTCAATTTTTTTTAATTAAACTAAGTTAAAATAAGTCACGTTTCTTTTTTACATTTTATAAACAGAAATTTTCCCAGTGTAGGGCCACTTATCGAAAGCCACTAGATCTCTGGCATCGACTAGTGCCAAATAAAATATGAAAATGCTTGTGCCGGGCATTAAGCGCTATGAAAATCCTATGGTCTAGCCTTCCGATCCCCTTCCTCCCTCCTGAAAATGGGCGTGGCTGGCTGGATGCCGGGAATCGGGAAGTGCAAATAACTGTTGCCAAACATTTTCAACGAAAACTGTTCACATTGCATGCATTCGGCGGCGGCGGGGGATATGCCAGCGAGGAGCAATGGTGCAATCTGCCCGCTTGTAGCAATGCATGCAAACAAGATTTAACGATAAAATTTTAATTAGTGCATAAATGGGCGCCTGATTGTGTGGGCGTGGCCGCATAGAGTGGAGAGGCACAAGACATGTTGGCCATATATGCATGCATCCATGTATGTTCGAGGATGCCAGGAACATGGGCCAGGAACCCGGAGCCAGACACATTGCGGCTTTGGCACTTTCCTGCTTTTATTTGCCAACGCACAGGCATCGGGTGCGGGCATGGAAAAGCGGAGGATGAGGTGGCAGTGGGTATTCCCTGGCTGAAATTAAGAAATTTTGTCCCTCTGCCATGTGCCGTGTTTGCATTGGCATCGATGCGTAACTTGGCGCTGCAAGACTATCGTTCCGATAAGCGTTAATTTGAAAGTTGCAGTGGAAACTACGGACTACGTTACTCCAAGGGAGATAGAGAGATGTTCAAGGAAAAACTATGGAAAGTTTATGCGTGTAACTAAGAGAAACCGTAATAATGCCCTTAAACTCGAAAAACCACCAAAATATTTTGAACTTTTTTAAAGATTACAATCACTAACCTAAACCTTGTCAGTTCCAGTAAAGTAGATCCGACAAAGTTGAACAGAAAAGATTTTCATTCATTAAAGATTCATGTACATATCCCTATCAGTGTGGCTAAAACGTGTTGGAGTTAAAAATTGAGCATAGTACAAACACTATATGCGATATGAGCCGCAACATACCCCCAGGTACTAACTTTATTCAATATTGTAGCATTTCGCCATGGCTCCTTGCCCTGTCTGCTTTTATTTATTTGAACTTTTACCCTTTTCTAACGGCTGTATACCTCTTACTTGTAGATAACAAGGGTATATTGGGCGTGTGATGTAGCAGAAAGAAATCCTACTCCTTGAAGAGAAAATACAGGTTTGTGTTTTCATCATCAGCCGAACCGATCTAGCATACAAATATGTAAAAAGTAAAAGGTTCCTGTTCTAATAATAAATTGAATAGATTATTTTTCTGTGATTTGAATCCTTGTAAATATTTTTTTATAATTATTACTAGTCTTTTGTAATTCACTGAAAAGTATGAAATTTCTTTAAGACCCGGTATTCAGTAGTTGTGTCCATTCGACTTCATACTTCTTTCATGTTTGCCTTTATACTTGCCGTTACTCGCCTCGGTTTTTTTACAACTCACCTCGATTGCTGCTCGACATGCACTTTGCATACATTTTGCTTTTACGATCTGACGCTGCGCTTAAATATTTAGTAGATAGTAAACTATGCGCTATCCATGTGCCGCTCCGCTCCCTGTGCTAGTGTGGGAGGCTGTGCAGTGATGTGCGTGCGGCTGTTGAAATATTTATAAAAAATAACCAAAGGCATGCAAAAACATCGAACGACTCAAAGAGATGAGCCACCAGAATAACCAGTAATAGAGGTTCCAAAGAGAAGGGAATCTGTAAATGTCCTGTGGGAAAGAGTGACTTTGAGAAGGGTTTTAAGAAATAAAATAAAAAAACATAATTGTAAAATTTCATATACTTATTATTCAAACTAAAATTAACAATTAAAAATGTAAATATATAATATATATATTTTTATATATCAATAAATATTTAAAAAGATTTTATTAGCAACTTCTTCAAGATCCCAAAAATTAAATTTATAAATCTACTTAAAATCGCTTGAAAACTAAACACTAAACAATTCCAAATCAAATCACGGCTGCCACTCTGCGGCATCACTACTAATCATTTGGGGCCACAGCTCTCGAAAATCCTCTCTGGCTTTTTGCACGCCACCGATATTCAGCCGGCTGGCTAAAACGCAAAATTTATGTTTTAATTAAAATATGTAAATTCGCCAAATCGCGTTGAATTTCCCGTCAAGAGAATAAGAGCGAGAGAAAATCAGCCAAAAACATTTCACACATTTACCAATAATGCAATTGCCACAACAGCGAAGAGCGAACGATGTTCGATGTGCGCGAAAACCAAAAATTTGAAAATGTGTGGCGTTTGGCCAAAAACTGCCGACCGCGAAACAATTTAGTTTATTTGCTTCTAATTGCAAACAACAGTTTCCTGATTTCTTTGCATATATATGTGTGCTGAATTCGGTGTTTTGCGATGCTTTCTGTTTGCGTTTTCCCTCTCAGTCGGACTAACGAATTTATTTTGGTCAGCGAAAGTGGATCTCTGTTTTGATATTTTGGCCTGTGCATTCAAGGCTAAAAATCAGGCACAAACCACTGATGGGAAAATCCATATATGTATGTAGTTCCCCCCACTCGAAAACAATCCGGTGCAAGTTCCGTCAATTTGGAAAAGTTGAAGTTCATTTCACTCCGTCGTTCACCCTTGACCAGAACCCAATTTGGAATCGCAAAAGTTCAGTGGCCCATTATTATGCACGCTCCAGTGATATTCAACATTTGTGCTTAGCCCAAGCTTTCTAGGAGCAGCCATCATCATGACCAATAAATTCGCCAAGATGTCGATTTTTATTTATTTTCACATTTCAAGTGTTTAGTTTACGCTTGAGGAAATCGCCATTTTCCCCAACTTTATTTTGAGGATATATTTATATATGCAACTGCAGGCAACATGTGCCCAAGGAGCCAGGGATAAAGCCCAATGTCCAGGCCTTCCACAAAAACAAAATACCAAAAAAAAAATAACACCCAGTAAAAAAGAAAGGAAGCGAAGAGGAGAAACAAACTCAACTCAAGTCGACTCTGTCATTGCCATTTCAATTTCCGTTTGAATTTTGCACTTCATTTCGCAAGTTCGCAATTTTCTTCAGAAAAAATACAGTGTGAAGAAAACGAAGAAAGTGTGGGTAAGTCGACTATAAGATACCCAGTACTATTTGTGGAAGAAATTCAAGCAAAAAGTCGTAAAATTTCTACATAAATGTGTATACCATATGAGTGTATTTGTTTATATCTGAATGCTATACTTCTTCTGAAAGATTTTTATTTGGATATCTTAAATATCAGAGACAAATAAAAATAACAATTTAGTAGACAATAAATATCATTTCAGTTCAAAAAAATGTTTACAATCCTTGCATGTTGCACATTATGTATGTGAAACCCATATACCCTTGGAACTGCTAAAAGATAGTATAAAGCAGAAAACAGAAGGCAATGCAAATTCGAAAGTGTATAAACAAAACAAAAAAAAAAGGGAGCGTGAGAAGAGTGGGCGACACTCAGCGTCAAGAAGAAGATGACAATAAATTGTCACGATGGGAAAAAAAGAGCGAGGGAAAAATTGTAAACACGAACACAGCTCTCCCATGATAATGATGGAAAATCATGGGCCCAAGCCAGAGACAATTGCACGTAACAGTGACTGGCATCCCGGCCGTCCAAAGATCCCAAGCAGCCATTGCCTGCTGTTTATTTGTTTGACAAATAACGAGGCAAGCCCATAATGAAGGAGGTGCAAATGATGTTGGCATTGTTTATTCAACTGCGAAATGTAATAGGCGCCTTCAAGGAGCAGGACCAGGACCAAGACCAGAACCAGTAGCATCCAGCTGGGCGGGGTCGTGACTCCCAGATTTGCTGTGCTTTCGTTACGTTTTTTATGGCTGATTTGACGGGAAACGGAAACGCGAAATTGCAAAAGCGCAATAAAGTGTAGCATAAACAAAGGCGCGCGCACCGAATGAGACTAGCAGGCAGAGATGGCAATAGAAATAGAGGGGAAAAGAGGGGTATGTTTCAACTTGAAAGTAAATTTGTTTGCCATGTTGTTGGCGTTTGGCATTATGCTTTATCTGGTTTTATTGTAGGCACCGCACAGATTGTTGTTCGTCTCTTATCTCCATTTTTATATTCAATTGGTTTCGGTGTCCCTTTTTTGTTTATGCTCTCTTCTTGCGGTTGCAATGTACATTTCTTTGGTGATTTTAATTCAAGTGTATCACGATATATCATAAGAACTTTACCATAGACTTGAGCAAACCATTTTCAGGCACTATTTAAATTTTCGAAAGATTTAACTTCGATTCTTGTTGTTTTTCCACTTATTTTTCCACTTGATGGCATACGAATTTTCTCTGGAATAACAAAATTCCTTAGCCACGTCTATCACTCGTGTGTGATGTATGCGTGTGAGCTATTATGCAGTGTCGAGAACCGAGAGAAGAAAAATAAGAGAATTCCTAAAGTATTGCACACACCTAGAGGCGTCCGGATTGACGCATGCATTTTCTACCCGGAGGCTGGCTGCCTGCATATTTATGATTTGTGTGCGTCTTATAAATAAAGAAAATGGTAAAATGCAAATGCAAGAGCAGCATCATTTCCAGCAACAGGATGGCGAAACTGTGTCAACAATGCGTTCCATAAGGCGACAGCTATCTGTGAATACCTCGTCCCCATAGATGTGAGCCACAAGCTGACCTACGCAAGACACGCGGAAAAGGTGGATGGATTGGATAGTTTTACCAAACAAAAAACGGCCAGCGAATACTCTTTCTGCTTTAACGCTTTTCATATTCATTTAACTTGTGACCAAAGCAATACTATAACGTTTTATATTGTAAATAAAAAAGAGTTTAAATTTATTTTTTGTAGTTTTTTTGTAAACTTACCAAGCCAAATATTAAAATCAACATAACCCCACCGAAGTACAAAATAGGAAGGGTCTAAACTTTAGACTCTAAAGCCACATACACACAAAGACATTCGCTGACATCAGCAAGACAAGCGCCAAGAATATGCCAAGAATTAAGGGTGACCCCATTTCAAGGATCAACAGTTGGTTTCCGTTAAGGATAAAGTTACAGTTACAGCTACAGCTGGAGCTACAGATCCTTAAGGGCGCTTATTGTGCGCAGTGAGGCATGATTGAACTGCTTTATCGACGCTATATAGTAGGTTGCCAAGCGACCGTAACCAAGCGTCCTACTTTGAAAACAGAAAAAATGCAAAACACAAGGCCCAAACCGTGCACAACCAGCAAGGCGTAAGGAGCAAAAATCCTTAGGAAAGGAAAGCCGGTGGTAAAATGGTAAGAAAAATTCCGAGAAATGTTGTCATATACACCGGAGATACCTTGGACGCTTTCACAGATACTTTCACGTGGAAAAACCGACTCGGCGAGCTCAAGAACCGCGGCCAGCGGTGGTACTGGCAGTGGACTGGGCATTGGACGGCAGGCAAGGAAGGCTCCAGCACCGACCTCCCTAGAGGATTTCATCATCAAGCGGGACTACACGGGTGCCAGGGCTTTTCTAGAGGTAAATAGAGATTAGTTTAGCTTGAAAACGTGGAAGAAAATTTAAAGATATAAAGCTTTAATGAAAATTTAAAAGGGAATTTAATAATAATTTAAATTCACAGCACACTTTCCCCTGATTATATATTAAAATGTAATAAAATAGTAAAAAGCTTTCTTTAAATATAAAATCTAACATATATAACAATTTTTAGTACACCAATGACGACGAGGATGAGGAGGAAACTGCTCGCGGAGTCAAGCAGCGTCAGGTGGACCAATGGATTGCTTTCTGCAATTTCCACCTGGGTGATTATCAACAGGCACTCGGCCAATACAAGACCTTGCAGCAGAGTTCCACGGGCGCTGATGGCAAATTGGATCTCAACCTGGCCGTTTGCATGTTCTACCTGGGCTTATACGAGGAGGCCCAACTGCTGATGGCCAATGCAGCAGATAATCCGCTGAAGCAGCGTCTGATGTTCCATTTGGCCCATAAATTGGGTAACGACGAGGACTGGGGCCAGCTGCAAGAGGAGCTCCAAAACTCCTCCAGCTTGGAGCAACAGCTCAGCCTGGCCTCAATGCACTATATGCGTGCCCATTATCAGGAGGCCATTGATGTCTACAAGCGGGTCCTGGTGGATAATAAGGACTACCAGGCCATCAATGTCTACTTGGCATTGTGTTTTTACAAACTGGATTACTATGACATGTCCCAGGAGGTGTTGGACGTGTATCTCGGTCAACATGGCGACAGCACCATTGCCCTAAACCTCAAGGCCTGCAATAGGTTTCGTTTGTTCAACGGTCGAGTTGCCGAGCAGGAGATCAAGAACATAGCCGATAATGGGACATTTGGAGCAGATCTTTTGCGTCACAATCTGGTGGTGTTTCGGAACGGCGAGGGTGCCCTTCGCGTCCTGCCAGGATTATTGAATATTATACCCGAGGCCCGCCTGAACCTGGCCATATACTACCTAAAGCAGGGTGATGTCCAGGAGGCACATGCTCTCATGAAAGAACTGCAGCCCACATCGCCGCACGAGTACATCCTAAAGGGTGTGGTGCATGCTGCTCTTGGACAACAATTGGGATCGGTAAGGAACTAAATATATAATATTGAATAGATGTTCTTATAGAGAAATATTCATTTTATCCTGGCAGAAAGAGCACATCAAGACAGCTCAGCAGAATCTCCACTTGGTGGGCAGCTCGGCCACAGAATGTGACACCATTCCGGGTCGCCAGAGCATGGCCTCGGCCTTCTTCCTCTACGAACAGTTCGAGGAGGTTCTGGTCTACATGAACTCCATACGCAGTTACTTTGTAAACGACGATGTGTTTAATTATAACTTTGCCCAGGCCAAGTGCGCCACAGGATATTACAAGGAGGCTGAGGAGTTGCTTATGCAGATCACCGACATGGATATAAAGAATCAGCATGCCTACTGCATGATCCTGGCCAAGTGCCACATACACTGCGGTCATCCGGAGTTGGCCTGGAATGTGTTCATCACCAGGGACACAAACGCAGAGGCATTCATCCTGCTGCAGCTGATTGCCAATGAGTGCTACAGGTGCACAGAGTTCTGGGTGGCAGCCAAGGCGTTTGATATGCTGGAAAAGTGAGTTAAGGATTAATATATACATATTTATTTGACATATATTTTTATGATTAAATCGACAGACTCGATCCCAGTCCGGAGAATTGGGAGGGCAAAAGAGGTGCCTGTGCCGGAGTTCTTTTTGCGTTGTCCACCAAGGCTCAACGAGGTCGTCCCGGCGGCGGCATCTCTGAGGTTATAGGGCTCCTGCGAGACTCATCCAACTCACAAGCAGAGACCATGATCAAGACTATCAGAAAGCACATAAATAGCTTTAAATAAATGTAATATTTATTATTTATTTATTTATCATATTGAATTTGATTAAATAAATCATATTTTCTCTCCTCAACAACCAAATCAGTTTAAATCTAAAAGCCAATTTGAATAATTAATGGTGACTTGGCCATCCGCAACTCAAGTTAAGCTAAATTGATTTTGAGAAAACATTTCTTAATTATTGAGAGCCTTGAGAGCTGAAAAATAATACTAATTTATTTACAATTTGCCTGCCAGCACTTTTCGCTTCATTACTGATTAATTTGCGGCACACACGCCCATCAATTTGTATCCACAAAACACTTCGGCTAATTAATTTGATAGAAATTTCGCCGGGAAAAGTTATGCCAGGCACTTGTCCATGGTCCACTTAATAAATCTGCGCGCTACAACTTTCAAAAACTAATTGATAATTAATGAAATAAAATCCCATCTTCATCTTTTGTTGTCGCGGACGCTGCTGCTGCTGCTGCTGCCACAAAATTCTTTGCTCAATTTAATTCCCTTGAGAGGCAATTATGCCTGAAATGAAGCCCCTATCCCTTGGAGTCGCTCTCTTTTGCCTGCAGTTTGCTTTTGTTCAATTTGCTGGCCATTTTGCCTGCAGGCGGCCAGAGGATCCCAGGGCCAGAATCAGATTCATACTCTGAAACGGAAACGGAGGCCCAGCAGCAAATGAGAATCGCATAATTAATGCGATTAGCGAAATGCGAAAGTGTGACACAAATAACAACAATAAGGACAATGATAATAGCAGCAAGGAAGCAACGTTAAAGGATTTTGAAAACTTTGAATACTCTTTAATTGTAATTTTTTTGAAAAAGTTTATGAAATTTGTTAAAAGAAATTGTTAGCATATTTATATAATTATCAATAAACTGTAGATAAAACTAAATTAAACTTTAAATTACAAATAAATTAATTAATGAATTGAAAATTATGGAGTAATTTGTTTACTTCATTTATTCTGAAGCTTTTCTAAAATATTTGTAAATAAAAAAATAGCTGAAAGGCAAGTAGATTCTATATTTGCACCTTTAATAAAATATATTTTTAAATTAGTCTTTAATACATATTAC
This sequence comes from Drosophila kikkawai, assembly GCF_030179895.1. Classification (NCBI taxonomy): domain Eukaryota; kingdom Metazoa; phylum Arthropoda; class Insecta; order Diptera; family Drosophilidae; genus Drosophila; species Drosophila kikkawai. The sequence goes on along the minus strand of NC_091731.1, from coordinate 26,389,033 downwards.
AATTTATTATATATATATTCATGTAAACCCAACCTTTCTCTATATTCTCTTCAGTACAACGTACGATTCTCTTTTGGGGTCAGGTCAGGGCAGGTCAGGTCTTAGCCCCGGCATCACTTAACAGCCTGGATATGGCTCAGCAAACCAGCGGAAATGTGTCGCAGCCATTTTGCCTAATTGGCTTTGCCTTGCTAGACCAACAAAAATTATTTGGAAGATAAACCGGAAATGGCGCAGCATTGAGCTAAATATATAGATATGTATATCTAAAGATTTCGCAGCTTTTCCCATTGTTTTGGCAACACTTTTCCTAATTAGTTGAACGAATATTTAAACAAGAGCCCAGTGGAAAACTTTAAAGTGAATGCGACCGATGTATATTTTTTCTCTTTTACAAAAAACTTTCAACTGGCTATAAATCAGCGAGACCCCGCTCTTTCTCTCTGCCCGCTCTTAACAATTCCATTACAAAAATTAAAAGCAAATGCAAAGAGAACTTTTTCATCCAGAAAGGCCGAAAAAAATGCCAAGAAAATAGTTATTAAATATTTCTTTGGCTCAATTGCTGAACAAACTTTTTCCAGCACCTACGGACTAAACGAAAGGCAAGGAAATCCACCGGCCAAAAAAAAAGACACCCAGAAGTTGATCCTGATAAAGTTTTTGTATATACATACATATATATATTTTTTTGTATATTTTTTACTCTTTTTTTCTGTTCCTTTTTCAACTATTAATTTGCCTGATTATCGTTTGAGTATTTAAATTTATTATATCAACCCGACCCTAGCAAGTTCACCCTCAGAGACACACAAACACACACAGAGAGCTTCTTGAGGCGACTCCGCCATTTTCCATTCGCGCTAGTTGCTCAGGCAAACAAACTTTTAAATTCCATTAAGTGCAATAAATTTTGTAGCTGATATAGCCGGGCATAGCGGCGCCCTCTTCCGACCGACTTAAAGATATAGCCATATAGCTTCAGGTGTGTTTGCCTGGGCGCGAGGGTGAGTTTAATTAGGCGCTGCAGCTAATTAAGCGGGTCTTGGCGGAAATAAGAAGGAAGCTTTAAGTTGTAGTTATGAGAAAGATCTACAGATATGTAGTTTGGAAATTATAGAAGTCAGAAAAGGTAAAGAACTTGGCCTAATTACACCTCAGACATTCCAGGAATGTGGCCAGATTGAGAGTTAGTTGGCTTTAAATATATTATTTAATAATATATTTCCATAAACATTGATGTTTTAGCTTGAATTAAATAAATAAATATAAATACAGAAATAAAACAATAAATTCCACAGCGAATTCAACAAGTTACAAAAAAATCATAATTCCAAAGTCAAAATCCTCACTCACTAACCTCAACTAATGGCTAATATATGCACAGACCTCAAGTTTATCTGCATGATTAACGAGTAAAGGTGGTTTTCCAAGGGAAAAAAGTGAAATAAACTTTCCAGACATTTCAAGAAAACCTGGCCACAAGCCAATGACTTCTCAAATATATAAGGAAGGCTATGCATAGACAGCCAAATACACTTTTCTAGCAAGTCTAGCCACAACTGTATCGAAAGTCAAATTCAACGCACACAATTCGCTCACGAGAAAAACTTTGAATTAAAATTTATGAAGTAAATTATTTGATTTCCTAAAATTTCCATCGAAAGAGGTAAGCAGGATGAACTCTGATGAACTAAATCGAGAGACTGCCCACGAGCAGATGATGGAGGAGACCATCAAGAAAGAGTTGGAGAAAAATGGAACCATGGCGGCTATTCGTAGTGAAATGCACTTGAAGATCCTTCAACTGCTAAGGGGTGAGCAGGACATGCTCAAGCCTAATCTCCTCACCGGCGAAGCCACTAAATCAAACAAAACTCCCAGAGATCAGAGCCTGATCAAACTAATTAACCAACTAATTATGGAATTCTTTAATTGGTTTGGCTACCGACACACCCTGGAAACGTTTCGCATGGAGACCGGGGATGATGTTGCCATTCGCAGTGAACTGGAGGAGAGGCTGTTTATCATACCCGACTCGAAGGACCTTCCTCTTCTGGCTCAGCTGGTGATGCGCGATTGGAAATCGAGTCTGCCTCAGAAGGTTCAACGTCCAGTTTCACAAAACTCCAAACCCAAGGAGAAGGTTAAGGTTCTGCCAAGCCCAATGGATGTCAAAGTCAAGAAATTGATTCAAAACAACCAAAAGCTTATTGCTAGTGATCCCATGCGAAAAGTCATCACAATCAAACATTCGGAGTCAAAGCCATCTCAACCTCGGCCGATAACCAAGAAAGCGAATCGAAAAGTAAGCATGGAAAGCTCGGAGTCTGATATTCTCGAGACTGACTATAGCGAGGAGTCTGAGGACAGCGATGCCTATGCGGATATCCCTGATAGACATGTCTTTGAGGATGACTTACTGCCGGAGGGAAAGTACATTTCTGGTCAGGGCGAGGAGGGGGAACTCTACGATCCAAAAGGTTTTTTTCAGCAATATCAGGAGGGACTCCCCACCGTTAATATACCAAATTCGTCCAAGAAACCAGTGACACCGAAGAAAAAGAAATGTGAAAAAATAGAAACAAATGGTTTCAAGGGTTTCGAACTCGGGAACAAATCCTCAGGCAGTGTCAAGCTGAAGAAGGCGAGCAAAACTAGACCTCCCACTTTGGCTGACGAACCCGAAACCCACATTAGGGGCATCGAATTTGACTCTGAAGAAAGCTGCGACGATGATGCCAGCCTCTGATATCCTTCTTACTTCATTTAAGCGAAGATTTTAAGTAAATTTGTAGTCCATGTACAAACAATTGGCTTTCAAAGCGATCCTCCCAAGGGCAGCCATTATGATGCCAGGCTTTCTTCCTCTTCCAAATAAAGAACACAACTTCCTAACACACAACTGGCCTTCGTAAAACCTCATTAAATTAATATATTTCCAGTCGATACTTATCACTCGTAAGGATCTACTTCCTGGCCGTTCAATTAATTTAATGCTGCAATTTCCTCTGTTGGAAGTTCGTTGTTCTCCTATTTAATATGCGAAACACAAACCAGAAGGTTAACAATTAGTTAACATGCCCTCGGGGCAATGAGAGGTTCCCCTCGAACCAGAAATCGAGGTCGTTGGGTCCAGGGTGTGCTACATCGTTATAATTGAAATCAATATCCCCCAGATGGTTCAGTGCGGGTGGCTATATGTGCAGCGGATGCCGCCTGTCAATTGGATTGCATTAAAACGGCGTGCGAGTCTTAACACCATTAATTACAACGGCAATGAGTCAATATTATGACAGTTGCAACTGCGACCCCAACTCAACAAAGGAGCTGGAGAGCATGACCACACCAAGGACATGGACAACAACAGCGCCCACGACATCTTCAATCAATTAATTAGACCTATTTGGGGGTCTGATGAGAGGGTCTCTGACCCTTTCAAGCATTTCCGTAAATTTGATTGATTTTATGCAGATGGTGAAAGGATGTGCGCACAGCCTAGGGACAATCAATAAGATAGCTGGGCTTAACTGAATGCTGAAAACTGATATTGCGTTCAGGTGTGGGTAGGCATTGTGCTTGACATGTCAAACGAGTGGAAACTCATGTGATTTCTGTGGGGTATTGATGGCCCAACTTAAATCAGGCTTTCAGTAAATGCAAAGGGAATAAAATGAGGCAGTTTTGCAAGGTGGTGATTTAAATATAATAATAATAAGTAAAATGTATGTATAATATTAAATATTTTTTTGTAAAGATTTAAAGTAAACTTAGTTGAAATTTCTTTAATAAATAAACTTATATTAAGATACCTTATATTAAAGATCTTTTCTTAATTAAAAACCGAAAATACCATAATAAAAATGTTTTTATATGAGCTCACGTTAATTCGTTCTTCAGAATATTAATGAATGAAGAATATATTTCGAAGCAGTATATTTATTTCTGTTATTTTCCTACATTATAAGTCGACGCTTCCTACCTTTATAGCCCTACAATACCTCCTCGACTTCATCAAACCCCCAGAAGGCACTCAAATATGGTATATAGCCAGTATAAACGACCTCCAACTGGTGCCACGATAAACCAATGTTCGCATTTGTGCAATATATACACGATTGTTCTCCTATATATATACACATATCCATGGCATATCAATAACCTGTGTGGGCTGCGTACGAAAAATGCAATTTTAATTAGCCAGACGTGCGACAAACGCACGTAGCGCACATAACCACAAGATGGTGCTGCAATTAGGCGGAGCCATCCAGAGTCCCCGTCCCCGTGGCGTTTCCTGGTCCCTGGCCCAGTCACTCAGTCATCGGCTACGTGCCGCTCTGCCAAACAAAATTATGTGGCCAAAATGTTCGCGGAGGGAGGTCGGAGGGCTTTGGCCAAATTACTTTATCGATTTGCCTGGTACATTTGTACAGTGCGGCTTGTTGCATACATTGCCCGCCGCCGAATGAGCCGACAGGGCTGATAGGGATGGAGGGACGGGTTGGATCGGATTCCGCTGGATGACCACGCTAACGAGCCTCATTAGTGGCATGCGTGGCGTTGGCGGCATCATTCGGTGCCCCGCGTTGACATGTGGATGCTGCCGGGAACGTGATTTCTTCTTGGATTCAGCGCAGTAATGATTGCCAAGCGGCGAAAGATTGCAGAGCAATTGAAAGCAGGAAACTGCGGGAACATATGGAACGTCTACTGGAATTATTTTGGTATTCTTAACTTAAATATGGCTAAAATTAATGCTTTATTCGTTATTTTCAAGTGTTTAAGCTTAAAAAATATGATAAATTCCAAGCAAACCATTTTGTATAATTAAATTAAAATCCTTCTCACTTGCTACTCAGTCACTCAGCTCAAAAAAGAATTAAATTTTCTTTGTCAAACTAATCTCATTTGATGCCAAATTAAGTTAAAACACCATCAGAGTTAACTTAATTTCTGAAATTATGAACTTCCAATGGGTTTTGAGCAATACAAACAATAAACAAATAAATTGCCTTAGTCTTTTCCGGCTCACATGGCGTATGTGTAATATTTTTGGTCAGTTTTCTGGCCTCAGCTCCAGCAGATTCGTCCAATGATTTGCGGTTTTATTCGAGAGAGCCGAGTAGGACTGCATGGGGGAAAAGCTTATGAAAATTTGTTCGGTTTGGCCCACATTGTTTACAGCAATTTTATTGTGGCCAAGTTTCGTCTATCATTTTGTGGCTTCTGGCCTTAGACCACATGTAAGCACATATAAATGTTTAATCCAATCATGGCCATAACCTCCCAAGGGACTGCGTCGGACAGGCAGTTCAACTTTTGTGCGAGACCAAACTTTGATGAGTTGACGAAAAGTGAAAGAAACGAGACATCGTGGCTGATCACCACAAACTTAATGACACTTGAAATAAGCCAATCATGGCTTGACTCCAAGTCACACAAATATGTATACTTGTTTATGCTCATACTATAAGTATGCGACATAACGACCAGGCTGCAGTGTAGCGGAAAAACGCATTTTAGTGATTCTTAATGCGAAAGCAATTTGAAAAGTTGTCCCAGCATCAAAAAAAAGTTATAACGATACAGAGGACATTGTTAGTTCAGGAAGCAGGAGTTTCCTCTTCTTTTTTTGCAATAAAACAATAATAATTAGCAATATTTTCATATGTTTTGCAAACTTTATTATAACTACAATTTTAATAAAAATAAATTGTATACAATTACTTCATTTCTTATTTTCAATAAAAATAAATATGAATAAAAAAGCAATAATGGACTGGAATAATGACAATTAAAGTTGGAAACTATTTCACAACCAACTTCTTTAGGGATAAAAACTGTAACCTAGTTGTTGGCGTAAAGTAATCAGCTTACCAACCCCTCAGTAAATATGAATGCCCAATTTAAGCAGATCACATATCGCAGTATTGGCAATAATATCTGATTTTGTGGGGATTATCTAGAAGGGCGAGGAAGGACAATCAAACGATTGCAATTGCTGCTATTAATGTATTGGAGACACAACACTCTACCAGTTTATTTCTACCGGCTTGTCTATTAAGTTTTCCATTACGTCAGATAGCGATCAGGACACGCCTGCTCGGCAAACATTTCCCCACACACACACACCCAGACCCCCTCCCTGGGTGTGTGAACATATGGGGTAACTTCAAACGTAAATCGAATAAAAGGCCCAAAGTAAAAGCAGTTACCAATAGCTAAAGACGTCAAGCCTTCCATTCCCAGATTCGCCAATGTGTGAGCGAAGGAATGAGACAAGGTCCTCCTGGCAAGTGCAGTGTGAGTGAGTGTTAGTGTGTGTGGGAGTTCCATGACAACAATGGCATTTTGATACTTTTGTATGAGATTTAATGAAATTTGAATCCTTTTGTTGAGTGGAATGACAACAGCAAGGAAGCTGTTGTAGACGCCGAAGGAGAAGATGCGAAAAGTGGCAGGAAGCAGGACGCAGGAAGGAGAAGAACAAGAAGCATTCGCCTTTGGGCAAGTTTCGTGTGGCCACACTGAGAGAAATATTTTATTGATTTTAAATCCCTCGCCCTAGAAATCCCAACTTGTGGGTACTACGCTTATAAAAATATTTTCCTTTACTAAAAGAAAATTGCTCCTTAAAAAAATTGATGCGAAAAATCCAATACGTTTACAAAGTCGCCCTATTTATTTCTCCCAGTACCTTCAATATTCATGTAGTTAAGGGATATGTATGTCGGTATTTATACGTATAGATAAATGTGTACATTTTGGGTGTCCTACAACAATAGTAAAACAATCTTCTTAATGCACACTTTGGCCTAAAGGAATTTTTCCACTTGTAAAGCGATACTTATAGGACATAGAAATGCGTTCCGGGTTCGGGATCCAGGCCAGCCGTCCCATTTACCCACCCGACCTTCCCAGTCATGCGTGTATTTATAGATAGGAGAATATATATATATGTATATATATTGACAGAGAAACATGTTAATAAACAGCTGGAAGTTTGGTTTATTGTCATCAGCAAAACTCTTCAGAAAGAAACATCAAGTCGATGGGAATAAGATTTATACAGACACCCGCACACGCACCGAAATATTTGAGACAATATGCTCGGGGGAGCTTGCCGAAAGGGTTCTCTTGTTTGTCGGGGGTATGGCTGAGGTATCAATAACATTGTTGTCCTGGGACAAAGATTGGGTGTGGGAGTGGAAGAGCCAGTGGGTGGGAGGTGGCGCCCAGAACAACGCAGCTCCTCTTGAGTTATATTAGTTGCTTGACAAAGATGCCGGTTGGCAGCCACGAAGGATGTGTGTGCTTGTGTGCGAATTTGTGACGATGATGTCCCATCATTGATGGGCACAATCCTCGGGACTTCCGCTTGCCTGTCCCACTTTTCTTGTTTTTCCATAGGTAAAACCAATTTTTAAGTTTTATTTCATATTTGTCAATGTGCAAAGTTTGGTTCTTGGTAATATAAATCGGAGATTAAATATACATATATAGTAATATTATCAGTGTCTAAATTTGCTTACTATTACTATTAAAAATCGATTTATTGCATCTTAAGACTATATCTGTTACTTATACACACTCTAATTCTCTTCCTTAAACTTCCCAAGACAAGAGCCAATATTTATGTACTCCTTCCTATATTTTGGCAAATTTACATTTAATTTTTGGCCCTGACAAGACACTGAACATGCAATTACTGGCTCCAAGGATGGTGATGCCTTGAGAGTGTCACTTTGAGGCCATTTTGTCGTATCAGGATACACTCTCAATGGAGAATACAAAGGACTTCAGCTTATTTAAAGGTATTTCATTGCTCAACTGGCATTTTAGCGGTTTTGTTGGTCGGCGGCAATAGCGTCTTTTTCTCCAAGTTTTTAATTAAAAAATTACTCATATCGCTTGCGGGTTGAATATAGTGGTATATAGTGGTACTCCCTCTCCTTGGGGAAGATAAATTTCCTGGCTTGACGAAATATTCATGTGGTTCCCGGCTGAAAGAGGAAAACTGTGCAGCAAGTTTATGAAAATTCTTTGTTTATGTCAAGGTGTGCGTCGAGCTGTGTGTGTGTGTTGTCTGCGTGTGCGTGAGTGTGTGGAAATTGTGTTGGTTTGTTAATTTTGCGCTGCCTCACCGTTGCTGTCAAATTTATATGCTGGTTAGCTCAGCTAGCAAAACTTTTCGGTTTTCGACTGATGAACGCACATTTGTCTGCACACGTGTCAGTGTGATTTTCTAATTTATGAGCCCAGTTAAATGTGGGACACTGTTCGCCAAAAAACAGAAAATTCAACTAGAAATGTACAGTATATATATTTTTAGAGAGTGGATTTATATGTTCCGGTATTCACATTCAGAAGTTTTTTTTTTCAATTATATATTCATACATACGCAAAAAACAATTAAAACTAAAAGTATCCAATTATTCCAAAAAATAATAAAAACAACTGACTGAAACCTGAAGCGGAGGGATTGGAGTGACCGGTGTAAGTTACAATATTCATTGTGCAAGCAAATAAACACAAGCATGTAACAGAACAAAGCTCAAATGATCCAGAAAAGCACAAAACAAAACCTGGCAAAACAATAATGTTTGCGTTTTATTCCAAATTAGAAAACATTCTTGGTCTCTCTCATCTCAATAAGAAACCATGAAAAGGTAGAAATTACATGGAAAATAGAAAAAGCTTTGCACACGCACATGCCAGAACATTTATTTCGTATTTTGGCAGCTTAAATATTTCACAAACTAATATCAATTCAATTTGTATGCATTGACAACACTGCGGGTGTGTGCTTGTGAACGAGTGTGTGCCTATGTGGAGGAGAAGGAGGTGTCCTCTGCCAGGAGGTGAGTGTATGCGCACAGGTGAAGGAATTTAGGCAATACGAATTATTTATGGTTTCCTGATAAGAGCAAAAGGTAAGGCGATGTTTTAGTACACAGGAGTGTACACAATCAACATTTAAAAATGTTTTTATTAGGAACAAGTGTTTGTGCTTATTTCTAGTTTCCAAAGATATTTGGGAATTTTTTTATTACTAAAAGCAACCTGAATCTCGTAGGTTTAGAGAATCTTTAAATTATTTAAAGTAGTAGTAGTAAATTAGTAAACGTGAATATTTAAATATACATTTATTTGTTACGGTTTAAGAATAGTTAATACCTTGTGTTTTCTAATTAATAAAATTTAGTTAAATACATAGATACAGCCCTGCGCTTTCTGAAATATATATTTATTATAATATATTTTTATTCACAAATATTTTATTCGTAACTCCCACGTTTTGAATTAATATTTTTACTTCAAAAATCGATACATTCTCAACTTTATGGCGGCAAAATTATCGCTTGAATACACCAATCGAGTTCCTTTCCTAACAAGTTGGCAGCAACGTGTTGTGGAAAATACAGCTGTTCCATTTTTACAGTTGGCAGCCCTGGTGGTGCAGAAATCTACGTGGAGGCAGAAAGTCCAACGCAAATAATGGCAAACAAACCGAAAAAAGAGGAAGAAAGCGGCAACGATTGGAACCAGAGCGACGAGGATGACAACTGGGACGACTGGGGCGACGACGAGGACAAGTTTGTCCACGTGGAAAAGGAGACGCAGTCGCAGCAGGAGAAAGATGGCAGCAAAAACAACGCAAAAGCTAGAGAGGATGTGGTGGTAACACCCAAACAGGAACCCCCTGTTGCTGCTCCGCCCACAGTGACCTCCAACACATCATCCTCGTGGGGCCTGTGGGGCGGGAAGCTAAGCTCCGTGCTAAGCACAGCTACCGAGGGATTGGGCACCATAACCACTCAAGTGAACCAGGGCTTGAATCAGATCATAGGCGTGCCCGACCCCGAGGAACTGGCTCGCATCAATGCAGCCGAACAACAGGCGGCAGCCAAGGAGATGCCAGTTGAGGGCACACACCGGGAGAAAACACCAGCAGGAACGCCAGAAGAAACCACAGAAGCGGAAGGCGAGGCGTCACCCGCCTTTGGTCTTGGTTTCGTCACTAATTTGGGCACAAAGGTACTGAACACGGGGCTGGACACCCTGGAGGGCATTGGCAAGAAGACCATGACCATACTGCAGGACAACGATCCTAAGCTGATGAACAAGCGGAAGCTCCTGGGACTGGAGGCCAACAAACCGAATCTCAGTGCTCTGTTGCTGGAGGCGAAGAAGGATGCAGACCAAATGGAGGAGTCGCTGCAGCAGTTGCGGCTGGAGAAGCAAAAGGCGCAGCTCCGCTTTGAGATTCTCTTCGAGAACTACTGCGGCCTGGTGCACTACGAGGCCCTTGAGATCCTGTCGAAGGAGTCCTGCCTCAAGCTGGACACTCTCCGAGATGCGGTTAGTGGCAACGCTCTGTCCGAGCTGCAGGAGACAATCAATGAAGTGAAAGAACTGCTTGAACTGGAGGATCTGGAGTGCGAAAGCGAGGGCGACTACGACTCTCAGGAGCTGAGCGAACGATTGGCGGGTACCATTGCCGATACCGAGGTGGAGATTCAGTTTGAGGATGTGGCCAAGTGAGTAGTTTGTAACTTAACCCAAAGTCCTTTATTAAGTGGCTATCATTAAACCCATAACAGACACTGGTCGCTGTGCCTGGAGTGGCTGACATCCGATGAGGCCACCTCTGCCGATCTGGAGCAGGCCTATGCCAAGAGCATCCACGCTCTAAGCGAAGCCTGTGCCCTGGAGATGTGCAAGCTTCACAAGATCGCCGAGCTGCTGCTGGTGAAACCACATCACAGCACTGCCAACGAGGTGGACGGCGTGGTCAATCTCTGCAAGCAGTTTAATGGACACCTTCAGGGTCTTACTCATAGGTACGCCGCTATTTTAAGCAGCAAGCAGGAACCTGAGGAGGCCAAGGCCCGGGTCAGCACATTCTTTTCCGAAATGCTATCGGGCGTGGAGTTCATAGAGAAGGCCTACAAGCTCTTTACGCCCATCCTGCAAATGGGTGCTGTCTAAGCAGATCAAAATCTATTTGTTGTCCTTGCTATTTTTACGATTAATGTCCTCTACTCCCCTTGTTTTCCATATATAAATGTATACAAAATATTATTGAATACCATGCAAATTATTGTGATAACATTCCAGTAAAAAAAGGGTTATTTTATTGGATTTAAGTTGATCTTAAAGGACAATTCAAAGGTTACGGATTTCTTTTTATTTCGAAAAAGCAACCTGTAGCATTTGTTTTTATATATTACCGATAAGTAAGGCGCGGGGATAGTTTTCAAACTGGCTCAGTATAGTTTCTTAACGACTTCAACGCACGTCCAGCCCAATAGCTTCAAAAACTAAGATCAAATTCAACATATTAAGTTTTATTTCGAATAAATTCCTTTTCTATCATGTCTGCTCATGGTAAACGGCCGGTAATCCTGCTAAAGGTTCCATCGTCTGAAGATTTATATGGATCCGCCATGCGTCGGCATAACCTGGAACCGATTTACATTGCTCCCGCGCAATTAGTGTTTAAGAATCTAAAGACACTGCAAATGAAGCTCCAGGAACCGCACAGATACGCTGGGATTATCTTTGCGTCCCCCCGATGTGTCCAGGCTGTGAACGAGGCTCTGGAGAACGCTCCACTACCCAGTTGCTGGCGCTCTCTAAACAATTACTCCTTAGGAAAAAGCACCCACAGCTTGGTTTGGAATACCTTGCAGAGACTGTCCACTATGGGCGATTACACAGTGAATGCCAATAATTTGTGTGACCTGATCGTAGAAACGTTTGGACCCAAGCGGGAGCTTCCGCTGCTAATGCCCTGCGGCAATGGAGTCGGACATACGCTTCGACTCCGGCTGGTGGCCCAGGGATTCCGGGTGGACGTCTGCGAAGTCTACGAGAGTCAGTCCCATCCGAAGTTTATCGACCAGATGCGTCAAGCTCTCAAGCTTAAGCGAATGGAGACGATCGTTTTCTTTGGGCCCTCCAGCGTCCGCAGTTCCCAGGAGTTTTTCGACAGCTTCAACGTTTCCACCAAGGATCGCAAGCTGATCGCTGTCGGAGATGCTACCAGAAAAGCCATGGAGGACGCGGGCCTGCAGGTGAACGCCGTGGTGGAGGCTACGAATGTGGATAAGCTGATTAAGACCATTCAAACTTGATGATTTTTTGTTATTAGTTGTTTGTACCTTGGTATGTTTTTCCAAATCTGTTTAGTGCTGTAGCAGAGAGTAATTCCAAGAATAGTTTTATCCGGAACTCGATCAAATCTGTTAAATAAATGTTCATTAATAATAAATGTAGTTAAAGTTAATCAATGATTTGTAAACCCCCGTAGTATTATTTGGCGCCCTGAAGTACGGTCACATCGCTGTCGGTCACTATGGCACATCGATGTAATTCTATTTTGGTTGTCCGAGCATTTGTTTTGTTTTCTCTATTACGGTATCCAGGCGGGTATAGTTGCCAGGATCTTCGAACATCCAATTTCGGTGGCATTATGGCAGCATCTAAATCCGCGCAGCTCTTCGCGTGCAACTTCGAGGTGTTTGGCCGTGTGCAAGGTACTTTAATTAGCCATCTACCTGTTCTGACCTAACTAATCTGTCCTTTTCATTGCAGGTGTGTTCTTCCGCAAGGTAAGTGTCCATTTTCTTGACTGATTAGCAGGATCTATGTAAATCCTTTGATTTAGTTCACGGCACAGACGGCCAATACGCTGGGCATCAAGGGCTGGTGCATGAACACCAAGGACGGAACGGTCAAGGGCCAACTGGAGGGACCTCTTCCGCAGCTCAACGAAATGTAAATGTCTGGGAATCAGTGCTAGTCAGAAGATTTAACACCTTCCCCACAATTTGCAGGAAACATTGGCTCCAGACCAAGGGCAGTCCCCAGTCGAGCATCACGAAGGCGGAGTTCTCGCCGGCAAAGGAGATCGATGCCTACACGTTCAGTAGCTTCGAAATAAGGCGCTAAAGTTAATCCTTGAAGGAACACCACTCGAGGCTCAACATATTCAATTATAGCTTAGTGTATTTAGCTCTGTTATGTGAGACTTGATCTTGTCGGCTTATGCCCAGAAACTCTTATTCTGTAAATCACATAAAACATATTAACAATAATTTATAATTTAGCCATAAAATCCCAAAACAATAACAAATATATCGAAACACCTATCGCACGGTTGCATTCCATGGTAGCAGCCCGCGCCCAGTGTTGCCATATGCCGAAAAGTAACGCAACCCTCGGCTCGTCCCGCTCGCACACGCAACCCTGCGCCGCGCCACCGCCATAGGTGACGCACAAGTGCAAGCGAGACAACCGGCTGCGCGGCATGCGTACTTTGGTCTGGCAGCCAGGGCACAGAAACGAGTACAGCTTCGATACGATTCGATACACGTCGTTTTGCCAAAAGCGTAGCAGGGCAGCATGAAAAAAATAAATGAGGAAAAAAATTCGTGAAGAGAACCGTACAATTCCCCCAGCGCGAGTCACGCCATTGTGTAAGCAAATAGTTGGCAATTGTGCGAGCATTGTGCGAAACGGCCGAATTGTGCGTATAACAAATATACTACTTAATTTTTAAGCAATTTACAAATTCTTGCGTGCTGCCTGCCTGTGCTTGCCTGTCGGTGTGAATGTGGGCATGTGCATGTGCCTTTGTGTTAGTGAGTACTGGACAATACTTTCGCGCTGAAAACGTTTTTCTGTTCCCTTTTCGTTTGAATCGGGCAAATACAGTAGAAAAACTCACACAACTGAATTAACTATACTCAGAATTTAATACCGACATGCGGAATACAAAAAATGGGATTGTGTAAATAACTGAAAATAGTGGATCACACAATTGCACGCTGGTTCAGTTCGAATGTGTGTGTGTGTGGTGTGCCAGAGTATGTGTATTATTGCTGTAAAGGCGCGAGGAGCTGTTTGCTGCTGCTAATTGTAGTCGAAAAATTCAATAAATGCAATTACATAAAAACATGGAAATTACCACGAATAATAATAGGCCTGCGCGCCAATTTTCCGCCAGCAGATGATGCAAAATCTCGGAAAATTGTGTTTTTCCCATCGAGAGCAGCAGCGATGATTTCGTCAGTATGTAAGAAGTCTGTCCCATCTCTGCCTGCCCGAGCCCAAGTAAATACGCTCTAATGTGTGTGTGTGTGCGTGTGTTCTATACAGTTTTTTTTATTGCGCATCATTGTGTGCAATAGCGCGCGTTCTGACCTCTCTCTCGCTCCCGCTCAGCTAGAGCGCGGCTGTGACTGTTTTAGTGCGTGTTTTGTACATAACACGCCGGAAAAGACACAACGAGATTTCTTTGGGAGGCGGGCGGCAGAGCGAGATAAAAAAAATACACAAATATTAGCGGCTTTTTTTGTTCGATTTGGGGAAAGAGTTAAGCTGAGATAACGAAGTAACCCGACACATATATGTGTGTGAGTGAGAGTGTAAGAGCAGTTTATAAAACAAAAAGTTTGCCTGTCGTTTTCATTCCAATCGTCGCGCTTATCGTTTTACTAAAATAAATTATTGTTTTGGTTTTGTTTACGTCTAAAGTGACCTGACCAGAATTAGCCCGAGCTTCGCGACCCAAATGCGAGCTACCCAACTATGGCACCAGCGCTCACAGCCGAGCCATTAAGCCCCAAGGAGAAGCTCACCAGTACCGCCTCGCCTTCGGCCCGCAGCTCCTCTTCGGACAGCGGCGCAGTTGCCGGCGGCGGCACAGGAGGAGCAGGTCCAGGCTCAGTGGCCAAGAAGCCATCGACGCCCACGCCGGCCACGGCCACAACGCGCGTCACCCGCTCTCGGGAAGCTGCAGCCGTAGCTGCCGCAGCAGCAGCAGCGGCGGCAGGCGGTTTGGCATCATCGCCGGCAGCCACTATTCCGCAACTGCGATCCTCGCAACCGAACAATAAGCGAAAGTCCGGCGGCAATAAGCCAAGCAATGAACCAGCAATGGGGCTGAGCACAGCCCCGACTCCACACAGTTCTAGCAGTAGTGCCAGCGCTGGTCCTTCCACGCCGGATGCCGGTGTGGCCTCCACCAGCGCCTCACCAGCGGTGGTGGAGAAGAACAACAATAGCAGCAGCAACACCACAAACACACACAGCAGCTCGCCTAAGGACAACTCCACGGCCCAGCTGCTGGCGGATCTGACGATCAACTTCGAGGAGGCTATCTCCGCGGAGATTTGTCTGAGGAAAACGCTGCCGGAAGTAAGCCTTGGTAAGGAGCCGGCCACAACGCCGGCAGCCGCCACGAGCTCCAGCTCGACCACCGAATCCCCAGGTGTCAGCGGAGAGGCAGCAGCTGAGGATCAGTCAATTCCAGCCGAGGAGGAGCTGTCCAAGATCGAAACAGATAATATAGAGGGTAAGTGTAAATTTTTAACTGAAAACCAAAAGCTTACCTGTTTTGGCATACTTTTTTAGAGCGCCTCAGTCAGCTGGATGGCAATGTTATTGCCATGTCAGAGGAGCTGTTGCCTCCTCCGCCTGAGCCAGAGCCACCAACAACACCTAGCAGGCAACAGCAGACGCCAGTCAATCCGGCGCAGGATTCCCCGCGTTTGCAAGCGACGCCACAACAGCAACAGCTGACGCCACAGAGTACCGCAGGATCGATTAATTTCCTCAAAGATGGGGCCGCTGGCGCTGTGCTAGAGGATCAGGATATCGAGGAGGTGCTCAAGGCGCTGAAAACATTCGACGGCGCCCATGTCAATCCAGATGCTATCTGTGATTTCTTCAACGAGGTGTGGGAGGAGGCGCCACCCGCTGCGTCCATGTCCGCCACGGCGGCACCTGCAAGCAGTGCCCCCGAGCTGCCAGATATAAAGCCCAACTTCAGCGGCACTAGCATCCTTCCCAGCACCAGCAGCCTTTCCACCGCGAACGTAAGTGTTAAGCAGGAGCGTCCGTGGGAGGAGAGCCATGCAGAGCTAGAGCAGCAGCAACATGTGATCACGCGCCGGATCGATTTTCTGCTGCGCCGGATGCGTAAGTTCCAGGCCCGTCAAATGTGCCGCCACGCCAGCGGAGAGGTGGCCGGTATTCTGGAATGGTCCGCCCGCAGTTCCCACAAGACTCCCAATCCGGCCAGGAGTGCCACACTCTCCGAGCGGGAGGCAACTGTTCTGTCGATTGTCTCTGGACGACCAGACTGTGCATTCTGGGAGGAGCAGAAGAAGCATCCACTGCCGGCCAGCCAGATGAGCAGTGTAATTCGGCATATTGGCACAGCGGCCCGGCATCAGCAGATCTGTCACACGGCCACCGGTACCTCGGCCACCTTGGCTCCATCTTCCAGCTGGTTTAACAGCTCAAACTCCACAACGCTGCCGGGTAAGCGTCCGCGGAAGAATCAGTTGGATACGACGCCCGGAGCAGGAACAGCAGCAGCAGCGGGTCTTTCAGCAACTGGTGCAGCAGCAGTCATGACGGGGTCAAGTACGGATCCGAATACGCCGCGGGCGGACGACATTGTGCCCGGCTACGACACTTATGTGACCAGCGAACTCACCCACGTTGCCGGTTTGCTGCACACAGAGCTGCGAGAGGTTCAGAACGCCATTGATTCTGATGCCACAGAATCCAGTTCAGGCGGCGAGTCCGCCGATGAGATGGTCACATATAACAATACCCAGCAGCAATCGCTACCCATGTAAGTGCATCCGGCCTTTTAGACTTGATTTTATTTGTAGATGCTCTGGGTGAATTTCCAACTAATCTGCTAGGCTTCCAAATGTTTTTTGGGTCTCCAGCTTTTTTAGCCACCCTTTTCTGTCAGATTTTTTGATCGATTTGTGGTCTCATGTCCGATAACA
The DNA here is from genome assembly GCF_030179895.1 of Drosophila kikkawai. Classification (NCBI taxonomy): domain Eukaryota; kingdom Metazoa; phylum Arthropoda; class Insecta; order Diptera; family Drosophilidae; genus Drosophila; species Drosophila kikkawai. Next base: position 26,372,216 of record NC_091731.1, on the reverse strand, counting down.
TGGAGGTATTTGGGTATTTTACTGAAATGAATGTTTGTCGATTTATATGGTTGTTTTTAGTCTTTGTTGGAGTTACTTTTTTGACAGCCCTTTAAAGTAGGTTCTTTATACTAGATATTTAAGGTATCCCTGAGCAGATGCCACATCATTTTCTTTGCTTTTTGTAGATTTATGTCTGGCGGATCAGATTTAAATTAAATCAAGTTGCTTTTTTTCAATTCCTATGAGGGCAACCTTAACTACGCAATTAATCGATTTTAATTGCTGCTATGACACTTTTTTTTCCGGGGATCTTATCAACACATTTTTTGTTGCTAGCAATTTGTGCTCTAGGAAGTTAAAGTACTCCCATAATATACTTGAACAGCAATATATAAATGTATTTACCATTCATATCATTCCCAAAATTAAAATAATTAATTATTTAATTTTTATTCCATTCAATTCGTTTCAGAGCACGACGCGCTGTTTGGCGTTACTCAAAAGATCGGGCCGCCATAGCCCTGCGATGGTCGTGGGTCTGCTCACAGTTGGCCGATCTGGAGATGAAAATCCGCCAGTACAATGACCTCCATGTGGAGCTTTCCCACTCCAAGGGGGAAGTCCGACTTGAGGCGACTGTTAGCCAGTCAGCGTCGCCTGCGAATGGCCTAAAGGAGGAGCCGCCATCCGATATGCTCTGCAGTCGGGCTAGGCCACTGGTGCTGTCAGAGTTTCGAAAGCGCAAGCTCTTCCAGACCACTAACATGCACACAATATCGAAGAAGGCGGCGCGACCCAGCAACATCAAGTGCGGCTGCCAGTGGCCCCAGGTGCCCTGCACCCTGTGTACAGGTCGAACGGACCCCACGGCGCCCCGTGAGCTGGTTGAGACGATGATGCCCGCCAACCGGGTGGCCCTGATCGATGCTGGCTACCATCCAGTGCTCAGTTTTGCCAGCGGTGAGTGGGAAATTGCATTGAATTTCCATTTCTGGATTTGATACTTATAGATTAACTAATAATCAGCTAGAAAACTAGACTTGAAAAAAAACCTACGACCAATAAATAAGCATTTTCCAAAGGAAAAGGTGGACAGTTTTGTGAATTTGTGTAACCATTACAGAAAACACTAAAGTCTAGAACAGTTTTAGGCATAGCAAAATCCAATTGAAGGCTAACTTTTAAATATTTTTTTCATTTTTTCCTATTCAGACAAATGAACCAGTAGACTAGAATAATTCATAAATCTCGAAATACTTAAAATTCCTGATTAAAACCCTAAAATAATTATAATGAAGTAGGAACCGGATTGGTTGCATTTTAAATTAAAGAATGCCATTAAGTCGTTTTCAGTGAAAACAGGAAATAGCGCCCTGAAAGTGATTTAAATTTGGGAATGCTTGCCGAAAACCTTTTAACAAAAAAAAAACACCACTTCAATTGCTTCTTTTTAGATGTCAGCCAGTCTGTTCACTTGGAGGCCGTTGCCCGCCAGCCGGACTGGCAGTATCGCGTCATGCGCTCTCAGGCCAAGGCCATTGTAAAGGCCATGTGGAAGGCGGAGCGCGAGACGCTAGCCTCCGGCGGTAGCGGCGGACATGCAGGCAGCCGCCGGCCGGGTGATGCGGTCAAGCGGCGATATATACGCCGCAAGGAGCGCAACAATAACTCAAATAAGGAAGCGGGCAGTGGAGCATTAGCAGCCGGAGGAGGCGGTGGCAGTGGCGTCGGGGGAGGGGATAGCGGAAACGGTACTGGTACTGCTACTACTACTTCTTCTACTACGCCTACTACAACGCCACTTGTGGCCAACAGTAAATTATTGTAAACATGACAAAATTCGATAATTTATTAACATAAAACAACAACAATCTTTTGCATCTCTTCTTTCTTTTTCTTTGCATCGAAAATCAACCAAAAACACGAATATTCCAACCAATTCCACCAACCACCACCAACAACTACAACCACAACAACAACAACTACCAATTGCTTTATTTTGCCATTCCGTTTCTTGTCTCCGTCTCGTCCCGTTTCCGCATTCAATTTACGGATTTAATGCAGCAGCGGCGGCAACGGGCAGGAAGCAGCAACAACAACAACACCCAACTGGAGTGAACAATTCCAGATCGCAGTGGCCAGACTCTCGCCAACGCCAACGACAACGCCACCAAAGTCCCTCCTCAACCTCGATCTCGGCACACAGCGGCGCTAAGAAGTCACGTAAATCCACCAACAATAACAGTAGCTGCAATTCCATTCAGCAGCAGCAATCATCCGGCAGCAACATCAACAACCATCACCTCAACGGCTACGGGGACCAGTGGGGGTCAGAGCAGAGCAGTAGCAGGAGTCGTCGCAACTCCTCGCCCACCCACAGTCATCGAAACGAGAGGTAAGCTTGAATATACGAATCGCTGGTTTCAACATAAATATATCGACTTCTTTCGCTTAGATCCTCGGAACGCCGTATTCGTCCCATCTACGACATCGACAACATCGTTATACCCTACAGCATGGCCGCCCAAACGAAGGTAGAGATTCTCCCCTACAAGGAGATTCCAACGCCCAAGTGAGTACTTTTACACTGCCATCTTGGGGGGCGTACAACTCTGATATCAAATTGGGGAATTATTGCTGCTTTCGGCTCCCATTAATTACTATTCTAATCATTAACGATGTGTGTTCCCTCACATCTGCAGGTGGCGCATTGTTGACAGCGACAGTGATAAGGCGAAGCAGTCGGCGGATGAGTCAGCGGAGTGCAAACTCAGCAACGGCAGTGTCCCAGCAACAGCGACGTCAGACGAGCTCTCCAACACACGAACCAATGCCCTACACCCCCCTCAAGAACAAAAGCTGCTGGATGAGCAGCCTCCAAAGGTCAACGGGATTAGCCAGAAGGAGACAGTCGTTAAGCACAATAACAATAATATTGTTAACAATAATAACAACAATAATAAGAATGGACTGGTAAATGGCAATGCCAAGACGGCTGAACCCAAGGCAGCGGCAGCGAAGCAGCACAAAGTGGAAAAGAAGGAGGAGAAGGGGAAGAAGCCTAAGCTTAATGGCAACATTTCAAAAAATCTAAATGCTAAAACTGCCGAACATCTGGCCGAGTCAACTGCAGAGATAGAGCCACCACTGCCCAAGCGGCTCAAGTTGGATAAGTCCGCGGACGAGGTCACCAAGCCCAAGGCCAATGGTCAGGCTAAAGCGCCCCTCATAGAAATGGAGGAGGAGGAGTACAATGAGGAAGATCTCTCAGATGAGGCTTTCATTGCAAGACATCAACGCGCCCTGCTCGAGGAGCGTCGCCGTTTCGAGACGTTCCTCAAGTTTCCATGGAGCACCAGATCCCGAGCGAATCGCCGTGCAGATAGTCGCGCTGAATCGAGCGGGGCCAACACTCCGGATCCTGCCTCCCCTGCTCCACACCACGGCGGAACTGGGGCAGACAACGAAAGCATTCCCTCGCCGCTGGCACATCCACTGGAGGGGTTCAACGAGAGCGGCGAGCTGCTAATGGGCGGCCAGTCGCGTAAAGCCCGCCGTCGCACAACGTCTAGCAAGCTTAAAGATCAGACGGAGCGGCGCAGCACCACGCCCGATCTGCGGGAGGTAAGTCAAGGGATTTTCTCCTTTTAACCGAATCTCCAAAATATTGTCTGTTACTTTTCTAACAATCGCCTTTATTTTTTTTTTTTTTTTTTGTGACAGAGCCATGCGCTGATGCAACAACCGTCACTCTTTGAGCCTTTGGTCTTTCCACTCTCCGAGGAGGTCTATCAGCACTTGTTGGCCGAGACCTACGCAACGCCCGCGTCAATACCCAGCACAAAGCGGGCGAAAACCAAGTCCGTGTCGTCGAACTGCGACGGAAGCAGCTTCACAGGAGCCGGCGGTAGCAGTGGCAGTCGACGAAGCAGCAAGTCCAAGACAAAGCTGAATAATGGGCAGATCAATGGTCACCCAATGGCGGCGAAGATAGACGTTATCGAGGATGAAATAGAAAGGGTAGCTTTAGAAGGAGATGGTGGACTTTCAGAGCCGGAAGAGGAGGATGTGCTGCTAGAGGTCGAGGACGATGACTATCCGAAGCATCATCTTGCACCGCTCGACGATGAACAGGAATCGACGCCAGATGCTGAGCTGAATCTGTACGATTCGGCGATCGATGCGTATCTGGGCGATCAGGAAGCTCTCGAGGAGGACATGGCCGAGGATCCCTTCGAGGACGACGACCCCAACGATCCGGAGTGGAAAAACCGGACCGACGGTTCACGCAGCAGACGCATCTAACAAAAAACAAAAACAACAGCCCAAAGGATATAACTCGTTTTCGTTCTTTAAGTCTTTTTAAATGATTCGTCAATTTTTAAAAACACCAACACAATCGAAATCAGCCCGCGCAGAGCAACAATTTTAACTTGTTTTAAACGGATTTGTTTGCACTCATAACAACAGCATTGCCTACTCCAAACAATCTTCTAAGTTATTTAGTTATACGATCCCGCAGAGAACAGCAAACATATATATAACACAAAGGAAAAAAGAAACAGAAACCAACTAAGAAAAACAAGAACACAAACAAAAAACTCTTGAAATAATCAATGTAAATACAAGCCTAACACTTAGAGGTAAGAAAGTTATCGATAAATGTAAACTAATTAATCTGGAAGCGCTCTGACCATTATTGAGATCATCGAACGCCCTCACCACTATACCACGTTGGTGTGTTGTGTTGTGGTGTGGTGGGGGTGTTCGGTTCAAGGGATGGTCATGTGTGGCGGTTAAGCAGAAACAGAAGAAACAAACCAACCCACTTGGGCTTCAAGCCAAAGTGTGCTAAGAATAAAAATAGTAAGCTATCTTTATATAAATATAAAAACACCCATTTAAATATATATTATATATGCATACAGACATACAAATACATACGTGAGAATGCCAAGAGAGCAGAGTTAGCTGAAGATTTGAAATGTATTCGCACCTGCACGCAAAAAAGATATAGGAACTAAAAACAAAACACGATAAATGTAAATTGATCAGCTTAACCCTTACTCTAACATGTAACGAAGATGGCTGTAGGCCCCTAATTCTTATGTTTTGAAAACTTTATCAACTGTATAGAGAGAAAAAGAGAGAAATTTTGAGGAAGAAAAGCTCGGAATGTGAAAGAAACGATCGATATGTATGTAAATGTACTTTAGTTGCTTATGCGTTATCATTTATACCTTAAAAGTTAGTGGCTAATTATAGAGATTAAAAGCATAAAAAAAGAAGCAAAACCTAGTGCGGCTATGTCCGTAGAAATGTTTTTTCTGATTTACGTTTTTTACTATATACTTCGTATGTATGTTTCACCGCAAAGCTAGAAGCAAGATTCTGTCGTTAATACTTAAACAAAAAAAAAGAAGAAATACAACCGAAATGTGAAGATTAACTAAGGACCGTGAAAATACAGAACTTTATATTCGTACAAACTACACATGCCAGACCCATGATCAAGTAGCCTGGCTCTCTTGGAGGGGAATCGTCAACAGATGGCGGACATTTAGCGACATGTGTGCTGTGGGTAGCCCAGTCTGTGGTGACTTCATTCAGTCGGCCACTGAACTGAGAGGAAAGATGATGGTAAGATGGAAACCATCCCAAAAAACTTGGCTTTTCAGAATCTGAGTTTGTTCTGCAAATTGTGGTTTTCTATTGCAACAGCTTTCTTTGATTTTCCTGCTGGCCTGGAGCATGCAGCTTGGAGTTTTCATTGTCCAAGCAGATACTGTGGCTCCTCGCACACCTGAGTTGTCCTCAGAATCCATAAAGGAACTTGTTCTAATCAGAAAGACATTGGCCAAACAGGCGCAAAGGCTGAGGGGCCTGGAGATCAATCTGCACCATGTCCTGAGCAAGGTGGTTTTTCTAGCCGATTCGGACATCCATGCTCCTCGCAGTTTCTCATCAAAAGCTGATCCTTTGCTAGAGCTATCGGAGCGACTGAATACATTAATGCAGCGACTGGAACAGGAGGCTAATACTAAGGCAATTCTAGAAACACAAATGGACTCTACGAGGCAGCACAATAAGTGCAATCAAATTCCAGAAGTTTCCCCAAATGACACTGTTCACTTGAATGTTGCTCAAGTTAAGGAACCCTCAAAAGTTGGTGAGTCCTACTTACAAAGATATTAGCCATAAGCTCACCTGCAAATCCTGCCCAGAGTTCTACCAGCCTGAAAAATCCGATTGCTTCGAATTAGACGAGCGAGTGGATGGCGTCTATAGGTTTCTGGTTCCGGAAAGGAATGAACTCCAGCGAGACTTTTATGAGCGGTACTGTGCATTCGCCACGGACGGACCCGCCTGGACGGTGATCCAGAACAGAGGAGTCTTCGATCCCGCGGAGAACTTCAATCGCAGCTGGGACGAGTACCGTGCGGGCTTTGGCCATCTGTCCAGGGATTTCTGGTTCGGCAATGAGTTCACGCACAAGATTCTCTATCGCGACGATCACGAGTTGCGCGTGGAGCTGGGCTATAATCAGGGGGAAGAGTTCCCGGATTGGGCGGAGTACTCTCTGTTCCGGCTGGACAGCGAGGGCTACAACTATCAGCTAGCGGTGGACGGTGTCTTCCGGGGTTCGCTGCCCGACGCCCTGGAGCCGCACATTCACCTGGACTTTAGCACATACGATCGCCGGAACGATGGCCAATCCGCCGGAAATTCCTCCTGCGCCGAGCACTACGGCGGCGGATGGTGGCTCGATCGCTGCACCAGGTCCAATCTAAATGGCGAGCACGGTAACCAGAGAGCTGGTCCGGCCATCCTCTGGTCGTATTGGGGGACTGGAACGGACACTCCGAAAACCTCGCGCATGATGATACGGCCCGTAAATTTCGACTCTAGTGGCGATCCGGCGAATAGTTACGAGAATTAAGCGGCGACGAACTTCGAAATTTAAATAGCAATCAGCAAATGTTGCTTGAACGTTACCGATAGGTGGCCCTGCAAGTGGAAGGTGGCGATAGGTATCGCATGAAATTAAAGCTCCACCGAGGGGTTTCCTTCAATTTTGATACCCTTATTCAAATAATATTTTATTAAATGTTTTATAATTTGCACTTTAAATTTGACGACTATTTAATTACACATCACTAGTTCCTTACGATAGATCGAATGGGTATCGAAAGGAAATTACATGTCCTGTAGAATCAGAATTCGACACCGTATTTACATTAGTTGACGTGTAAAAAAATATATTAAAATAATTATGGTAAAAATATCGTTGTTTTTAACATTGATTTTAAAGCCAATTTCATTAAAAATAAGATAAGTTCTACAATAATATTCCAAAAAATGTATTAAATATATATACTATTTGTTAATCCATTTCTTTCAATCCGCAGAAGCGATGTTTCGAATATATCGATGATATCGGTGCTTGCCATCGATGTTTACCCACCTATAGCATCGCGTTTTAAAAAATCAAAACAAATCAAAACGCGCAAGAAGACGGTTTCGGTTGGTTCCCATAAAAAATAAAAAATTAAAAATAAAAACATATTAATTTGTTTAACTACCGTTAGAACATTTTGGCCGTTCATTATAATATTTCAAAGGGTAGTTGCGTTACAACGGGATGAGCTGGAGACTGCCGCTCGTGTAAGGGCATCGCGTTTGTTTTATTGATTCGCAAACAGTGGGAATCCTCGTCACAATTCAAACCGAAAACACTTGATCTGAAGCAAATAAAGAAACTAGCTAATATTTAGTTAATACAAGTGCAGTTCTGCTTCCGAAGCTGTAAGTGCGCGTGGGTGTTCGGCTGTGTGTGCAAGTAAAGGATTACGGAAAAGACGCGACCTGGCATTGTAACTGTGTCCTGTGCGACCATGCGTGTGTGTGGGTGAGCGGCGAAAGTGACAAAAAAGTTATTGATAAAATTCGCAGACTGCAAAAGGTGAGTTTAAGATTAGCATTAAGCTTAACATCATTTGAGAGAGAGTGAACTTGTAGCAATCAATAGAGAAGCAACCCCCTACAAGCGTCTCTGTCTGAAACCGGATTCCTCAACCCCCGCTTAGTTGAGTTACAGAACAAAGAATAGTCTTTTTTCTTGGGGTTTTTATATGTATGTACATACACAGATATCTAATCGAATTAGGTCCCCCACCACCTGCCGATATGTATTATCTGTCTAGACGGATTTTGCACTCGATTTCGAGCGATTGCCAAAAAATGCAACAACAAAATTTGGAGCAGACAAATTGTTACAAAATTGCAACCACCAGAAGAAGCAGACGTGAAGGAGAAGCAGAAGAGAGGGAGAGAGAGACGAGAGAGAAGGGAAAGAAAACCTCACAGGTGGCGGAAGGGGAGCCGCGTCTTTAATTTATGCAGCTCATCTTTATTTAGCCTTATTTTTTTATTGTACGTTTTGTATGGATGATGCCCATTCATTGAGAATCCAAGAATCGTTTCATCTCTCCTTTCCGAGGAGCGTGTGAAACCCGTTTGGTCTCATCTGCTCATCGCAGCTCGTTTTGGCTTTGTTTTTATGCTTTTATTCGTATTTCTTTCTGTTTGTGCCATGCTATTCGCCTTTATTCGAGTTCTCTTCGTCTTGTTGTTGGCGTTGTATAATTCAATTTAAATTGATTTTCTCATTGTGTGCTGTGCATCTCTCTTGTTGTTGTTTGTTGTGGTGTTTGTTTCACTTTTCTCTCGCGTCCTCTTTTTCCTTTTTTAACGAACCCCAACGAGCATTTTTTAATCCAACTATGTGTGTTATAGATTTAGGTATTGTCGTTTTTTGTTTCCCCTGCTGGATTTTTGCACATCGGTTTTTTTTACAACAGAGCCGAGCGCTAATAGAAAGCCAGGGGTTTTGAGTGTGTCCATCCGAACCAGAAGACCCCACTTGGCACCTTTTTAATTAAATATTCAGATTGGGATGTTTGAACAACATTGAGGTAATTGGAAAAGCAAATAAATCCAACTTAAATAAATACGTGCATATGTTGTTATATGTTACGGCACACTTTTTGGCACAAAATAAGCATGAAATTGTTATATTTACGTTACTATTTTAAAATATTTGAGTGCATTTTTAAAAAATTTAAATAAATTTAAAAAAATGTCATACTGTTTTTAACTATTTAAATAGACAGGACTACAGTATATATCAAAATAAACATATAAATTAGATAATATTAATATGAAATAAATGGTATCCTTTACAAAATTTTATTTATTCCATATAATAATCGAAAAGTATTGCCTATATTAATAAGATTATAATTTATAATAATCTATCAAAAGATATCCAAAAAACTTAGCATATTTAAGTGATTTAAATTTGTGATTATTCTTCAAGATTACATTTTATTGAATCATCGATTTCTTAAATCCCCTAAATTATCCCAGTTCTGTTCTACTTAATATTTTTGTTCAATGTACCGACTAAGATTTCGTCTCTTTTGAACTTGAATTGAAACTGACAGCGCTGGTTTTTCGCTATGTTTACTTTCTGCCTCTCAACCCAAAGAGAACAGGTACTAAATCTATGTCCATTAAGTGAGTTTTTATTTCTTCGCGTGTCGGGCTATTCGCACTAGTCGGATAAAGATCAGAGTTAGCACGAACAGAGACAATAAGCACGGGATTCCTCAACCCCGGGCAGTAGGTTCACATGCTGGTGACTCCTCTATTCGGTTCTGTTTGCTTTGGCCTTTTCGCTAATTTGCAATTTATAAACATTAGGTATGTTAATCCAAAAACATACAAGCTTCGAATTTCGAATCACTCGGCTCATTTGCATGGGCATCCCATTTGGATGACAGGGAAAAGCTATAGCTGCAGCGGCCAGAAATACTCGAATAATCATAACAATCGATCGATCATCAAATGTAATGGGCTCAAATCGCTCCTCCCTCCTGTCGGTGGTCAAGTGGGCAATGGAGCTGAAAAACTTTTCGTCGTCTGGCATAAGGAGGGACTTGGCCGGTTCATTGACTTTTTCCGGGTGGCAGGCGTCCGGGGATGTTGGCGATGACGATGACGTTGACGGAACCGCAACAGTTACGGGTTCCAACAAAAGCCCCATCCACAGCAACAAAAGCACAGCCACTTGCAGTCAACAGCTAGCAAAAACGAAAAAAAAAACAACAAACAAAAACAAACCACAAAAAATTAAACCAACAAAAAAGAGGAAGAAGAAAGGACTAGAAGGTGTTCATCAGCTTTAAAATACCCTTACAGGTGTACGAAATGGTAGGATTTATCTTAAAAAGGAAGCCTAGCTTTGTGATTTGAGACACTGAGACAGGGGAATTCTTATTTAAGGATTCTTAATATATAGTTTAGGTTTTTAAAATAAAAGTCGAAAAGTTTCAATGGGATTTATTATAAAGAACTACTATATTTGAAAATGTAAATACATACGTGTTCATTTAGAGAACTATCCTATGAGAAAACATTTTAGACTTGTTATTAAATTGTATCATTATTAAAGCTACATTGCACTGACATGTTATTATATAATCCAACTCAACAAACCTGTTTTTCGCTCTGAAACTTGTTCCCATACGTTGCGTTTTTCTCTGCCATCGGTACTGTTAATGCTGATTAAAAATGAATACACGATTTTAAAAGTTTTTTATAACATGGAAAAACATTGTACCTTTGGGGAGGGTAGAAGCCAAAACAATACCGAAACGGCAGCTAAACGAAACGAAACAAGATTTCAATGCAGGAATTTCCATTACAAATGTTGCGGTTGTTAGCCTGGTTGGCTGATGGCTTTTGTCAACTGCCGTTGGGGCAATGCGATGGTGGGATGGGCTGTGCCCCGAGATTGCGGCCAAATCGGCACCAGAAAGGGGGAGGAGACTCCAAATGGAGCGCTCTCAACTGGCAATTTGACAAACGCTGCACGCACTTGGCCCCGGCAGAGACTGACTTTTCCACCGTTGCAACGGTTGCACGTTTAGGCCGAGTGCAAAACTCAAATGTCGCTTTGGCTTCAAGTGCTGCCAACAAACTGGGATGCAATTGACCTGAAAACAAAGTGCGGGAAAGGCATCGGCATCGGCACAAGCACAAGCACGGGCACTGGAAACTGCAGGCCGCAGAAACTCGTTCGAGTTGATTTGGCATCTTTGTATTCATCTTGTGGTTCAATGAGTCACAGTCCGCAGTCCCCTGTCCGCAGTTCGGTCCGGATTTTCGATGCCTGACATCGTTCTGCTTTTCTCTCGGCGCACTGCCCCTTCTTTTATTTCCGAATCTCTGCCCTCAATCGGTTGGCCAGCAGATGCCATTTGGCAGGCCGTAAATGCAAAAAGGGAAAGACCAGGAGATGGGTGATAATATTCCCCGAGCTACCGGAGTATCAAGGAACCAAGGGGAAAGATAAGCAGATGTTCAGATCCATTCAAAATTAAACTTTTATAAGAGGGGTTTAAAAAAAGTTATCAAAAAATAACGAATTAAAACTTTACAGACATCTGTCTAAAGTTGAATTCTCTACAAACAAGAATGGAAGCTTACGTTGTTAAGCTGAAGTTTGTATATCCTTTCAGTTTTAAATTGGATCAGGAAACCAAAATTTAAAATCGATCATAACTAAGTAAAAATGTCTTAATTTCAATTGGGAAAGCTTTTTTGTATTGCTTTTTATTAGGTAAATAAATAAGCATATTGAATCTAAAATAACAAATAAAATTTGTTTTAATTTTCGACCATTTTAATGATGTACCCATTTTGAAGAAATAACTTTTTTCCAGCTGACATGACTAATAAGACTCGGCTTTTGATGCTGATCAGGATTGTATGTGGTATGATGTATAAGATCGGTATAAAGTATTAATAGAAAATTTGAAAATGATCTTAATAGGCTTAAAATATAGCTGTTTAATAAAGGCGAATTCTTTGTAAAAATTGGTATGGATGAATACAAAATCAGATAGCTATAATTTTAAAAAGCTAGTTTAAAGTATGTATATCTCAATATTTTGCTCGATCAGCTTGCAGATCAGAACTTGAGATTGCAGTGTCTGCCGAGTCCGCGAAAATCGTGCCTGCCTGCTAATTCCTTCACTTGCACTTGCTCTGCTCATCTTGGCCATAATCATAATTATCATCATCGTCTTTGTTGGCCTCTTCGTCGTCGTTTGTCGGTCGTCGCCGTCGTCTCATTTGCGTGGGCTTAGGAACAAAAAGAAAAGGAAAACCAGATTTTTTCAAGGGCCTGTGCCAATTCTCGACTGCTCTCTTTCCGTCTCTGTTTTGTTCCCTGGTCGCTTTGCAGCTTTTGCCGTCTTTTATGGCTGCTTTTACTTCGCAATCAATAAACAACGACCTTCTTCTTCCTCTTCTCGCGAGCGAATGGGCTAAAAGTTACTTGGATTACTTGGAGGAGGACCAGCAAGCATGCTTCAGTGCTCCGTGCCCGGATTCCTTTGTCTCGTCCCGTTTAGGAGAGCTTATTCGCCACTTGAAGCCGCCAGCCATCCACCCATCCAGTCAGCCACTTGAGATGCACTCACCGCCCCACCTGCCCACCAACGCTTCTCCTGCCACTTGATTTCCAGGCATTTTTCAAAGTTAATTGCTCGCTGGCAATCGGTTGGGGAAAAATGCAGAATGTCAGTAGAGGGTTAGTTCATGTTGTAGGCAGAGTTCAAGACATTCTTTTAGATTTATTTTTCAAAAGAATTGTTACTACGTTTATGGTTATTTTCCTTAAATTACACCTTTAAAATACACCTTTAAATACTTGTCGTTATATCAAAAGATCTTTCCTTTCCCCATAAAATAATCCTTTAAGTTCTCTGCAACAATACATTCTCCATTTAGTTTTAAACATTTTATTTCTTAAGAAATTGGCGAACATGGCGCTAATTTCTGTCATTAATCCTAGATGGAAGTTAACGCCTGAAACAAGTTCGCAGATTAACGCTGATGTAAAGATTTCCACGTTGCGGCTGAAAAGAAACCAAAAATGGTTTACCAATGGCCAGCGATGTTCAAGAACTTTACAACAACCAAGAAAAAGTACGTTAAAAGGCTATAAAAAATAGTGTAAAAACTAAATTGCTTCAAAGAGAAAAGAAATACAGCAAAAAAGTATGAAAGGAATAGCTTATAAAAAGAAAGAATTAAAAATTCAAAAAGAAGTGAAAAAGATATGCAAAAAACTTTTTCAAACTTGTATAATTACAATTGGAAAGTTAGTATTCAAAGGGAATTGGAAATTTTGCAAGAGATGCAATAAAGTTTTAAGAGTCAATTGGCATTAAGAAATGTTGGTGTTTAAGTTGGAAACTTTATAAAGTCCTATATATTAAAAAAAAAGGCAGTTCTTAAAGTGTTCAGTTATAAATATTATTTAAAGTAGTTTCAAGAAGCAAACTAAAAAGCTTAAAGGAACATTTATAAAAATCGAAAATAATCACATTCCGGCTGCTGCAGTAAGAAACACAAATAATTAATAAGTCCAGCTGTCAACACTTGACAAAAAATACAACAACCTTAACCAATTTCGCTCTTGACAAACAAGAAACCATCAGGAATCCCAGTTGATGCTTCCCACCTCAGCAGCCTCAGTTGTAAAACAAAAGTAATTCCAGCTGCTTCCAACCCGAGTGGAGACTGAAGGGAGAGAATTCTCGAACACCTCCGCATTCCGAGGCGTCCCATGGAGAGCGGTGGCCAGGGGGAATTCGACGGGGGCAGATGAGAGGCTGCGATGGCTGGGTCTCTGATGTTGACGGCGCCGACAAAGCAAATACAAAGCCAAACCTGGCCAACAGAATGAAAACACAGCCAGGAACAACGTAGCCAAGGAGATCTCAGTAGACGCGCGAAACTGGGGATGCTTTGGAGTACCTGAAAGACCGTAGGAGCTACATAATATACTAAATAGCTGAGCCACAATGTTTCTTTTTTTATTATATGTATTTTTTTAATTAAAATTAAGTTTTTTTTTTCGCAAATTAAATTGAATTAGTTGTAACATTAAAAGAGTCAGTCAAGGAAAACATATCCAAAGCGTTTGTCAATAGTTATTTAGCTTAGAGTTCTGTTCTGGCTTCTGTTTATTTAATAGTTAATCTTCCATTAGGAAAACCATTTGGAACTAAGGATAATCTATCTGGAGCGTCTTGAAAATTTAATAAGTTTTAAAGCAAATTTAAAACATAATTTTGGACAACCTTTTAATGGATTTCAAAGCCCCATGATTTTCATGATTTTTAATTATTTTACTAATGACTTTAAATGCTATAAAAATGGCACCACTGGTCGTGTGACCCCCGCTGTTGGGTGGGAGATGTGTGGAGGTGGCTGAGGTGGCCCCTTATCATGCTGCGCTGCTGCAATTGCCGGCTGCTAACGAGCCGAGGCAACCCGATTGCCAGCCGAGCGAAGCCGAGGTCCCGTCGACTTCCTCCGGGCGGCTCAGTTGCGTTTCGTCGCTGGCAGAGGGCGCTTCGCGGGCTCCTCCAGGCTACTACTGCCTTTCCATTATATCCTTTTTATTCGCCGGCAAGGACAACGCGAGTGGAAAAATACAACAAAATCAAGAACGTGGAGAGCACTGAGCAAAGGGAGGACAACTAGCTAAAGCAAATCGGAGTGAAAGGTCAACAATTGCTTTGTCTCTAATTACGAGTATCCCATTCATGGCCAATAAAGGATTCAATGCGCTGTGCATTCATTTAAATTAAAGCAAAAAAGGTGGAAACTTTTCATTTTCCAGTTCTTTTACATTGTGTAAAACAAGGAAAAACTTTTAGCTCACCGTTTGGCGAGTGTTTCTGTGTGTGTGCGGCGGGCGCTGATTTATGTGTTTTGTCCTTGTTCCGCGCCAGGACGAAAGGACTTTTTGCCATCCCGTTTTGTGTGTAAGTTGGTAATGTAAGTTTATGTAATAGACATGTAAATTGCAGTTTATTTTTAGGGAGAACAATGAGTAATGGAAGGACATAGTTTTAAGTTGGGTTCCCTCAGGGTTTCTGCCTTTATATAGCTACATTCTCTTTTGATTTCGGTCTTGTCTTTTGATGGTAAAATCTAGAGAATGGCTACTACCCACATAAGTTCTTAAAAATGGAAATCCTAAGAGGAATTTAGCCCAAAAACATACAAAAGTCAGGAAATCGGTTTAAATAAAAGATTCTATAGGGAATTCTTAAATTATGAAGGATCGAATTGCTTCATATGTTCATTATTACCAACTAAATAAACAGTTAATCTTTTAGGAGGGATTTTAAAATGGAGATAAAAATTAAAACTATGAAATCTATTCGGGAAAAGTTTCCATTTTACTATTAGCTCGTTTACATAAAGATTTGGTTTCCCAAAATTACCTATTTTGATCGTATTTCATCAGACATTTCCATATTATATTTAATTCAGGAACTATATATTGCCTTTGGGTCTCGAGTTTTCTTATATTTAATGCCACACGCCTTGGATCATTCCCCCCTTTCTGATTTCCGCTTGTCACTTAAGTCAGCCCCGTGTATCGATTACCTCGATAAGTGTCTTTCCCCCGTTTTCGTGCCGGGCCACTGAAATTAGCCTGTTCGAACGACGCGACCCCCAGCCAAGACAGCTGTCGGGTAATGCTCCCGAGCTCGACTCGACTCCGAATTCGAATCGGACTCCAACTCCATGCGGTTATTATTTATTTTCATTAGTTCATACTCAAATTTCCCCTTCGCTCGCGGATGGCGTGCTGTCAATTTTCCGGTGGCAGGTTTTGGGAAACAGCGATGTCATGTCATCATGCAATCATATCGCTTTACCGCATAAATCGCCTCGCACAAAGTAATCATTCGATCCTCGTTTCCCAGCCGGTTGCCCAGTCCCCCCTCTGCATAGAGATCTCAATGGCACACACCGCATTATCCGACGGCTGCTAATGATGCGTGACAAAAGCTACCAAGTGGGAATGGAGAGAACGCGCCATGAATTGGCCAAAAACCGTATGGGACACGTATGGGTTGGATGTTCCGGCTGGCTCCATTATTATTGAAGTTAGTCACACATTCTGTCATTTGACTTTGGTTTCGGCCACAGTCACACTTGGTTAGAAGCTCTCATTTGGGTTTATTGCTAAATAGTGCAGAACCCACCTCGGGGCTCAACGGTCATCATTGGTCATAGAATTCGGTGTTGGTTTAGCCAGTGATTTGTGACCCAATTGCTAATGAGCTGACATGGAGTTTGTTTGGAAAACTGTAAATAAAAGGCAACAATTAATTCGTGAGTCATTATATTAGGAAACCTTTTAAGTAAATATAAGAATGGGCTTAAAAAGTAAATCTTTATAAAAATTGAGATACAGAAATGTGTGAGGAGTTGTACCGTTTTCTCTTCAATATTTTCTCTAATTACTGTTGCCTGAAAGTATAGAACCCTCTTCAAGGGATTACCAAAATGATTACGTCGTCAGGTAGACACAGCGATACACATCTTGAATTCCTCTAGTAACTTGAAGGAAATCCGCTTTGTTGGCCTCATTAACCAAGCCAAGCTCTCAATTAGTTTACACTTTAAAACCAACAGTGAGTCGGAATTTTTATTTCTTTGGATAAACAAATAGAGACAATATGAGGGACCCGGGACCTACTTCACACCACCTCCGTATCTGTATCTGTATCTGGATCTCGGGGAGTGAACGGTGTCAAACTGTTTGAGGCTCCAGTACGCTCAACGTTCCCACAATGCCACGCGTATTATAAGGCGGGTTCTACACCATATTTACTTACGTTCATATATGGCAGCGATTGGTAACTGTAAACCTGTTACATATACCGCAAGCAAGTGAGTGAGTGAGTGTTTTCCCACCACTTAACTCCATGAAATTGAAACGGAAAATTTCATAATCAAAGCCATAAACGTTGCTATTGTTTCCAACGCTCCTAAAGACCCCCACCCGGGCCATCATTTCTTTGTCTAAGCCCAGTGTGTAATAATGAAAAACAAAAACAAGAATTAATTTTCATTTCATTTTCCTCTGCGTACAAACAAAGCAAGAAGAAAAAAAAAAGGTCGAACACAAACAGCAAACTCTGCGGCGAAAAACCTTCCATACAATGCAAAAAATAAAGTCTCACGTTCCGGGAGAAAAAAAAGAACGCACATTTTATGAGGCGACTTGTGCCCAGTGCTTTGTCAGCATTTATGGCATTTTATAGCTTTCGGCGTTAAGGTCTTAGCCCAAGCCATATCAATAAGTTAATATGTTGCCTTGTACGTGTAGAATCTTAAATTGCTGGAAATGGGAGCTTGAAGAAAGGAACAAGAGGATATGGACATTACGTATTATGAAGTGTAATTAAATTATAAACAGTTTTACCGTAGCAATAACAGCGAAGATAATTAGAAAACTTCCTAAGATTTCGAATTGGAGAATCCTAAGGTGGCAGATATTATGATACTATATTTTATTTTGCCAAATATTTGGTTTTAAAATCATTCACCCATATGAAATTCTCTTTAAAATTTTCATATATTATTGTAAATAAATGCCAGAAAAGGTTAAACATTTAATATGACAAAATAATAATAATATTTGCTGTTGTAAAAAAAAGAACCACTACAATTTGCACAGCGTGGCTGTGAATTCCATTAATTAGCGGCAAATCAATTGGAATCACCTAATTTAAAATATATACGGACCCATATACCATAGATAATTCGATTGGTGTTCAAGTGCGTGGAACGGAAGTACTCTTGGTGCGCCACTTTTCCGCAATCAATTTGCAGATATTGGAAAATGAGTTATGATTGCTTGATAACCGCAACCGCTATAGTGAAAACCGATCCAATCGATATTGTTAGAGGAGGAAACCAGCTACTTTCTCTAGGCGATCGGTATGTCCCAGTTCCTGAGGGAATTATGGAAAATCCAGATATGGTAGTCTGTACCGTACCGTACGTTGCTCCGCTTGCCAATTGTTTTTGGTTTTTGTTTTTTCTTTTTTTTTTTTTCAATGACATTTAATCAACGTTGGCGCTACTCCCGCCACCACCTTCTCCTCCTTCTCAATCCCTTTATGGTCTGACTGGCCCGTGCATTTGGCCAAGTTTATGGGCCCAGACTTTAATGTTGAGCTCGCTGTTGCCGTTGCTGTTATTATACCCTTTTGTGGGGTGTTATAGTAATGAGGAAAGGCTTGTAAAGTTGATGGGTATATTTTTATAAAAATTTTTTAAATATTTTAATAATTTAACATGTTGCAACTAAAAGGCTTTGGAATGTATGTAGAGTTTTCTAAACTAAATTACTTAACTTGTCTAGTAAAATTGTTTCCATTTTTAAAAATACTTTTTTATTAAAGATCCTTAAGAAAGGGTATTCTTCAAAGCTTCGATTCCTGAACCCTCTTTATTTATCTTATTTTTTTTTGTTTTGCTTGTCCATATGTCACGTTTGGCGTCGCTGCATAAGTGAGTAACTGTGAATTCGCCGGGCTAGCTGGAAAGTTCCTCTTGTCTAACGGCTCTCGGTTTCAGGGGTATTCCCCCCCCCCGACAGTTCGCTTCGTTGGTCTGCCATTGACATGGGGCTTAGTGCAGCCCCGGAGCAGTTCTTTTTTCCGAGGTTTTGTTTTGGCTCCATTTACTCAATTGCGGCTGTGTGGAGTGGGTGGGTGGGTGAGTGAGTCGCAGGAAAGGTGTGATGGGAGGGGTTACTTTGTTCTAGACATTGTAAAAACACTCAGTAAAAAAGGCATAAATCTTGGGAGGAAAGCAAAGATTTATTTTTAATGAGGTACTATTTCAGGTGCTAATGCCTTGGGACGGAAATTGAGATGTAATATCTGTCTGTACAATAGACATAAAATAAATTATTACACTGGAATAAAGTAATAATTACATTTTAAACTAGTTTGAGTAAATAATGTATGCATTATTGTTATTATTCTTATTATAAGTAGCTTTTGTAATTGGTTATTTTCATTTAAATAGAAACTTGGTAATGTTGAAAATAATTATATGCAAAGTTGAATTCTAATTTATAGCTACTTGTGCTGCTTTAAAAGAAATTATAAAAAATGTAGGGGAAGAAAAAGTGGAGCAATCTTGATTATTATAATCAGTATTCTGGCACATCTTTGGCCAGATCTTGACAACTTCCTCTGGTAATTGCCATACGCCCCCGCCCCGATGATTGCCATAATTCCTAGGCCTCTTCTTGGTTGTTGGTTGTTGTTGCTCCGCTGACTATGCTAATGGCCCACTAGCATAGCTCTTGGATGGCCCGGATGGGCCCAAGCTATTTGGTTTTTTGTGTCTGCTGCGATTATACATGGTGGGCACATGCCAAACCCACACGCTCCACTGGCGGCTTAACCGCCGCATTACTCATGCTCATCTGCCCCGGAAAATTGCCATAACTGGTTCTTCCCTGGCCCTTTTACCAGCTCTTTCCGCGATCTCCCCCTCTTTCAGGGGGCTTTGGTGCAACGCTAGTTTCTTTAATTAAAAAGGCATGAACTCTTTGTCGAGTTCCGGGACCTTGCTAAACTCTCTGCCCCCGACAGAGTTCCCTTTTTCGGATTGGCCAGTGGAGGCACTCTAAACTCCAGCTGCCAGACCACTCCCAAAGTCCAAAGTCAGAGTTGAAATTTCTGTGTGTTTTTTGTCGGCAATTTTGTTGTTTAAGGAGGGAGAACAACTTTCTGCGTTTGCCGCTAAGAAAACAGTTTTTTAACCGTTTTTAGTTTTAAGTTTGGCGTGGGGCCGAGAAGTTGAGTAAAGGGTTTTCGTTTCGCCTTCAGCTGCAGCTGCAATTTCCGTGCCATTTATGCAAACCATTGTTCTGGCTCTTGTTGGTTTTGCCCTTCCAGCGCTCACCAGTTTTGAACTGAATTTACGTTCACACTTTTGCCTTCTGCTTTTAGTTTCTTTCGTTTCGGCCGCCTTTTCAGCCTCCTTAGGTGACTGGAATGACTTTCAATTAACTTTTTGCTAAAAACTTTTAATTAAGGGAAATTACATTCGTTTTGTTACAATTTAAAGGTGTCGCAATGGCAACGGTTGTAATTCTCCTGTAAATACAATGGCGAACAATAAAGTGCCAAATTTGTTTCCCTTTGGCTTTAGTTTGAAAGTTTCTAAACTAAAATTGCATTGGAAAAGTATTATGAAATTGAATAACAGCCATACAAAACTTCTGAGTGCACCCACCACCCACCCAAAAGGGGGAACAGCAAACAACAAAGTATACAATTGATTCACCGGGAGTGCTTTCCAAAAAGTTGTTCATATACAAAACTAAAAAATTGGTCTGTACCACAAAGAAAGGCAACCAAACCAATCAATACATCAGAGCAACCAATTTTAAGACAGTTTAAAAAGAGTTGGGACTTTTAAATACCTATTAGTTTGAGGTTTATTTTTTATTATAGTAAATATATACAATTTATATTATTTAAATTGTAAATCGTAGTTAAGATGTGTGGCATCTGAAAATGAATACAAAATAAATGCTAAAAAATTCTAACTTAAAACATCATAAATTTTGAGGTTGGTCAGTGAATATAAAAATGTCAGAAATTACTGTCCTTCCTAGTAGAGAACGAGTCTACAAACTTGTTCTAGCCAAATGTTCTCTTACTACGTTCCTACTCTTATAGTTTAAAATTATTTAGTTGCAAAACTACCTATTATTCCAATTGAAATACCCAAGAATCCTTACACAAAACGGTAGCAAAGATATCCATTTGCATTGAGCATACTCACATGGCTCTTCGTGTTGCAACTCTGAACAAAATTAAGCTCCATCACAGGAGGCGTCAAGGGGTTAAGGACCGTGTGGGGGCTAAGAGGCACAAAGGAGCAAGGAAATCGGCAGTGCGAAAGGCAAAGTCGGTGATGAAGGACCCAGGGCGGAGTAGTTGGCACAGGGTGGCGGAAAAACTGACTTTTTGAGTTGGGTTTCCTCTCCCTCTGGATGTGTAGCGACTCACAAAAAAAAAGCAGACAAACACGCACACTCACAATCAGCACAGGAAGCTAGGAGCTAACTGAGAGGGAAACAACAACAAGAACAATAAAAAAAAAAACAATTTCCAACCCAAAGTTATATTGTGTAGAAGGAGGAAAGTGAATGCAAAAGGATAACATGTCAAAAGGAACCGAAGGATGCTACGTGTTGACTCCCAGATGAAGGTTGTCATCTATTCAGGGCATACAAAAAGGTTGACAGAGTGCAATTTGCAATGGAATCAAATTTGCCAGAAAACTCTTGACAACATTCGTGATGACAGCAGCACGAATCGCTTGGGCTATCTCAATCTATCTCTCAACTAACTACACAGGGGAAAACTGAATCATTTTCTTAAAATCAGCAGATAAAGTCATAACAAGTTAAAATATTTGAGTCATGCTTTTGAGAGTTGTTCTTCAGGAAAATAAACCTTATTTTGCTCCCAATTAATAGTAATATATTTTATGTTTTACTTAGTGAAAGACTTTGAAACATCCTTCTTTTTTCCTCTTTCTTTTCTCTTTGTTCATATTCAAGATATTTATGGGCTAGCAAAATGCTTGAAAGGAGTCATGGACAAGACGCCCATAGCAGTTGACGTTTGACTTTCTCAGTTTTCCTTTTGCAGGAAGTTATCAGGTCCCGCTGGTGGTCGGAAGGAAGTGAAAATATTGGGCTAATTGAAATAATTGAAGGAAACTTTGCTCTTGAGGGGGAGAGAAAGAACTTCCTGAGAATCAGAGATCTCTAAATGCCTTGTGGTGTCTCCCCTTCATATTTTTTTCATTTGCTGTCCCACTTTGAGCATTTGTATGGAGCTTTAAGACCTGGTGGTTTCTCAGCTCTCAGTTTTTCCGCACGCTCTGCACATTTCTCTGTGGAGCAAAGAAAAAAAGGAGAAATAAATGGGTCTCTTGGGACAGAGGGAAACGTTTAAATTACCATAGGAGCATGGGAATGGGATAGCGCCAAGTGTTTTGCATTTTCCAGCTTGTTCTCTTCCGTCCGGTGACAGGTGGTGGCGGTGGCTTGTGGCAACATCACTTAATGTCCGCTGATTAGCATACGAGCTAAGCTGTGGAGCAGCTCCCTCCGCCCGGTGCTACCCCTTTGGCTAATTGAAACATTTGAATCGAGCTGAACGATGCTGCTGCTGGTGCTGGCTGCTCGTCGGACCTTAAATGCCTTTTAAATCTTAATTAAATTTAATGTAGCCTTATATAGCCATAGCCGGTGATATGATGGTGTTTTCTCTGCGTGTCGAACAGAAATAAAAACCTAAATTATGGCAGAGGCAAACCGAGGTGAATAAATCATGTGCAGCAATGGAAATTGTTCATTTGTTTTTACCGGGCTCTTAACTTGGCTCGCTGTAGTTTTTCTCTTTTGTTTTTGTGTGTTTGCCTGCGCATATTCCACACATTTTTTTGTTGTTTGTAGACTATTAATTTATTTGTCCGCAGAGCTCTGCCGCAGAAGGAGGAAGGGGGGATAAAACACCAGCATTGGGGTAAAAGTTTATGCCAAACTATGCAATAATTTCATCATTGCAAAAAGTTCTGTGAACATGTGAAGAGTTTTTGATTGAGTTTTCAGTTGGCAGAGCTCGGTTGGTTAGTTTGACTTGCCGGCTTCACATGCTCGTGCGGGTATTTCTGATGTGCTGACGTAGTTAGAGATCTGAACTTTGGACTTTAGGGAAACTACGTTCAATTTCCTGATTGTTTAATCTCTCCAAAGCTCTCGTTTAAAGAGACTTTACAAAATTTCTTATCGAAAGACAAGTCGCAGCACCTAGACACTGCCTTGTTCTCAACAACACACAAATGTTTCGCCAGCATTTATGCATTCCTTACACCAGGCCCCAGGCTTATGGCTCTCCCCCGGTCCCTGTTATGGTTTAATTAAATTCTTCACAAAACTGCCTGTCCTCTCGTCCACATGAAATATTCAAACACTCTTGTGGTAAGGACAGCCCAGACAGGATTAGTGCTGAATCAGAGGGAGGATTAAGCTAGGAATTGGGGAAGGGGAGGCAGATCCGCTTTGTTAACTATGATTTTTTTTGGCTGCTTCTTGGTAACTGAAGTTTAAACTATATTTTTAAAGCATATTAACTGGTTTTAAGCAATATATATAAATTTCTAACGTTTATTTATTCTATTTTACAGATGTAGAACAAACTCCGAGCCAGACCGCGGAAGCTCAGCAGCGAGATCTTCCCTTGGAATCCCAGCCGGGGACAAAGAATTGCAGTCAACTCTACAGGATGTCGTTTAAGCTCTTTCGCCGCGGATCAGCGCGCTGTATTGGCCTGCTGTCTGCGTTTGTGACTATCCTGCTCTGCCTCTACTACATCTCCATTGGCCAGCCCAATCCGGCGCCTGTTTCCGAGACGGGAGTTCCCACGGCAGCGTTGCGGGGATCGCCTCTCAATGGCCTTACCGGGTTTAGCGTGGGCGGAGGCTCCTCCTCGATCATCCACCAACAGCAGCTACAGAAGCTGCATGCGGCCGTCATCTCAAACCAAAAGAAATTCCAGGAGCAGGCAGAAGTAACTGCAGAACCGCCGTCCGAGGAGCAGCAGTACGCCAACAGCCAGTGGGGTGACAAGTGCTACGAGCTGATCGAAAGTAACACAAACATAACGGCCAACCAGGAGCACAGCAAGTTCGATTTCCAGCCAGAGTGGATGCGCTCAAAGGAGTACTGGGATCGTGGCTTTGAGGAGCGTTTTGACGCGCAGAAGAAGGACAAACAGCGGCCCCCGCTGAAGATAATCGTGGTGCCGCACTCCCACAATGATCCTGGCTGGCTGAAGACTTTTACCAACTACTTCCAGTCGGACTCGCGCCAGATCCTCAACCTGCTGGTGACCAAAATGCAGGAGTACACGGACATGACGTTCATCTGGTCGGAGATAAGTTTCCTGCAGCTGTGGTGGGACCAGGCACATCCCACCAAGCAGCGAGCTCTGAAGCGACTTATCGACTCGGGTCGCATCGAAATTACCACCGGCGGCTGGGTAATGACAGATGAGGCAAATGTCCACGTTTATCCCATGTTGGATCAGTTAATCGAGGGCCATCAGTGGCTAAAGAACAACCTGAACGTTACTCCGAAAGTGGGCTGGTCCATTGACCCCTTTGGCCATGGTAGCACGGTGCCGTACCTGCTTTCTGGAGCGAACTTCGAAGGCGCCATCATCCAGCGGATACATTACGCTTGGAAGCAGTGGTTCGCCCGCCAGCAGTCAGGGGACTTCATCTGGAAGCCCTATTGGCGGAGCAAAAGCGGAAAGTCCAGTGAAACCGGCAGCCTGCTCACTCACAACATGCCCTTCGATATATACTCGATCAAGGGATCGTGCGGACCGCATCCATTCATCTGCCTGAACTTTGACTTCCGCAAGATCCCCGGCGAGTACACGGAGTACTCCGTAAAGGCACAATTCATAACAGACGACAATCTGGAAGCAAAGGCACAGCTCCTGCTGGAGCAGTACGCACGGACTGCGTCGCTCTTCCCGCACAACGTGGCCCTTATTCCGGTGGGCGATGATTTCCGGTACAACAAGGAGCGCGAAGTGGACCAGCAGTATCAGAACTACAAGAAGCTGATAGATCACATCATGGCCAATCGGAGGCTGTACAACGCTGATATCCGCTTCGGCACGCCGAGTGATTACTTCGAGGCCATCAAGGAGCGCATGAAGGAGCAGAGTCCCGGTTTCCCGAGCTTCAAGGGCGACTTCTTCGTTTATTCGGACATTTTCTCGGAGGGCAGGCCGGCATATTGGTCGGGATACTTCACTACACGTCCCTTTTACAAGTTATTGAGCTCCGAGTTGGAGCACCACCTGCGTTCCGCTGAGATTCTCTTTACGCTGGCCTACAACACCGCTCGCCAGGCGAAGCGGGAGAATGCCATTAAGATCTACGAGAAGAACTACGAGCTTATCATCAATGCCAGGCGTAATCTGGGGCTCTTCCAGCACCACGATGCCATCACTGGAACCTCCAAGGCTGCGGTGATGCGGGACTACGCCATGCGTCTGTTCGAGAGCACCCAGAACATGGTAAAGATGCAGGAATCCTGCCTGGAGCTGCTACTGCAGAAGGGCCAGCCGCACCACCATGGCTTCGTGCTGAGTGAATTTGAGCGTGATAACTTCAATAAGCTGCCACGAAAGATGCCCATCCAGATGGTCAGCGGAGATGAGTCCACGCCTACAGCTTCGGCGGGAGGAGGAACTGGAGCGGGTGGTGCAGCTTCTACCGGATCTGTGGGAAGCTTTGTGCTCTACAACTCCTTAGCACAGAAGCGCGTCGAGATCGTGACCCTGCGAGTGCAGCATCCCAATGTTAAAATTCTCAACGAGAAGGGCGTGGAGCTAAGTCACATCCAGATCAATCCGGTGTGGAACATCACCGAGTCCTACGAGCAGGAAATAGGCACATCCGTCACCGGAACGATGGGGCGAATTCGCACCTCGACCCGCCAATTCGAGGTGATGTTTGTGGCCGAGCTGGAGCCGCTGTCCCTCAGCACGTATCGCGTTCTGGTCGATGAGGTCAACTACAAGCGGAACATTGCGACCATCTACTGTGATGAGTGCACGGAGCGAGCGGCAGCGGCATCGCCAGGCTCTAGTCCACCGGAGGAAGTTGAAGCCTCTCCAGCTGCAGTTTTTGAGGCGCGTGCCAAGCCAGCGGGTAAGTTGAGCTTAACTTTTAACTTGAATTAAAAAACTACTGAAGTATTTCCCCATTTCCAGGAGACATCCAACTGGAGAATCCGCACATGCGCCTGCTGTTCGACGAGAAGAGCGGCTTTCTTAAGACCATTACGCGCAAGAACCAGAAAAAGGAGCTTCTCAAGCCGATGCAGTGCAACATCAAGTTCGCCGCCTACCGCAGTGCCCAGTTCCACTCGGGTGCGTATCTGTTTAAGACAGATCCCGAGCAGAGCGAGGCCGAAAAGGATGTGCTCGAGGGCTATACAGACGTGCGCATTATCATCACCTCGGGACCGATTGCCAGCGACGTCACCGTCATCTATGGCCCCTTCCTGGCCCACACAGTGCGCATCTTCAACACAAGGACCCATCTCGATGCTGCTATATATGTGGAGAACGACATTGACTTTGAACCACCGCCAAAGAACCGGGAGACGGAGCTTTTCATGCGACTGATCACCAACATAGACAATATTGCTCAAGCGCCCATGCAGCGTGATCCCCTCAAGGAGCCGGCGGAGACGGGACCCATGCCCGAGCTGCCGATCTTCTACAGCGATCAGAACGGTTTCCAGTATCATGAGTAAGTCAAGCAATCCGCGGAAGGAAATTGAATCCAAGGTTATCCATTATTTCCCCCTTTTTGTAGACGCATCAAAGTGCCCGCCATTGGCATCGAGGGCAACTACTTCCCCATAACCTCGGGCGCCTTCATTCAGGATTCTCGTCTCCGGCTTACCTTGTTAACCACTCATGCCCAGGGTGCGGCCAGCTATGAGCCCGGCCAGCTGGAGGTTATGCTGGACCGGCGGACGCTGTACGACGACTATCGTGGCATGGGAGAGGGCGTCGTGGATAGCCGTCTGACGCGACATAAGTTCTGGCTCCTGGTGGAGGACTTGCCAGGCGGTCAGCAACCTATCCAGCCGCCCAGCTACAAGGTGCTCAGCCAACAGGCCCAGCATCTGGCCAACACTTTGCGCTACCCGCCAAATCTTTACTTTTTGAGTAACCTGGAACAGCCGGAACTGGCCGCGGCGCTGCTGCCTTTGGTCAGGCTTCTGCCGAAGGGAGCGCTGCCCTGCGACGTGCACCTGACCACCCTGCGTACCCTCTCCGATCCCGAGCTGCAGCTGTTTCCGTCCGCCTCAGCGTTGCTGGTGCTGCACCGTCAGGGCTTCGATTGCGGCGTGAGCGCTGGCAGGGAGTTGGGTATGCAGGCCGTATGCCCGCTTTCCAGTCAGGGATTGGGCAATGTGCAGCTGGGTCGGCTGAGTCTGCACAACATCGAGGCCACCAGTCTGACGGGGATGGAGAAGAAACCGCCCAAGGATGCCCTGCGCATACGCTCCTTGGCCGAGGTCACTCTGGAGCCGATGGAGCTGCGCACCTTCAACCTCACATTCAGGGCGGAGGTGTGAGGCGGCAATCACGAAGGCATATTTAGCTGAAATATTTATTGTATTTATTTGTGGCTTAGCTCTAATTTATTAGTTGTAAGTTGGAAAGTTCTTAGCTTTATTTAGTTCTCGTCACGTCTACTACGGTCTGTCTGCAACAGTTTTAAAAGTACAAAGCACACGACATATACATAGAATAGGGTGGGTATTTGTTGTATTTGTTTGTTTAATTAATCTGAAAAGATAAGGATAGAGAAAGAGATGAATTCCTTGCACATCCTTTGATTTATAATTTGAATTCTAACATCATTATTACCCACCCACCCAAGCATACAGAAAGACAAGCCATCTTGGCAGCCTGACTTTATGCATTCAATGCCCAAAGACACCTTGACACACTTGACGACTGCCCAGGGCACACATCTCACCCAGTTTCATATTATATTTACCTAAACCTGTGCAATAATGATCTTGAACTCGACACGATGGAAGCGATGATGCAGCGCCTAGCCTAAGGATTAGCTTGATTATTTTAGATTGAAATATTTAGACAGCAAGTTAGACAAATTTTCGTTCTCGTTTGCGCGTTATGCGTTCGCATCGATTTTTTTAGACTGATTAGCCTAAAAGCTATTGCAAAATTGGCTCATACATCTTATATATCTCATTCGCTCTAACACCGATCCTAACCCTTAAATAGGCTTAAGTTTTAAATGAGCAAACGTAGTAGTGGGGTAGGAAAAGTATAAGCCAAATATTACATTACATTCACTAGCAATATTGTACATAGTCGAATAGGATTTCCAGGCACGGTATATATAGAAATATATTAAATAGCCCCACTTAGACCTAAGCCCCCCCATCTCAACTCTCTGGAATATAAATCTTCGTATACGAGGGTCAAATAGTTACTACTACTGCTGACTACGGAAACAGACAGAAACATTCAAGGCAACAAAGACAAAACTTTAGAAATCCCGAAAGGTAGGAAATGAAAGCAGCGATGGTTAGAAAGGATTTGTGTATTTATTTATAAAGAATTGTATTACTTTTAAAAATTTATGAATACAAGAAAATAAAGTATTAAATGGAAACCAATCAAGGCTGATGTTCTTTTCATATTGGTGATTTTACACAACATTATTTATAAAGGTTTAAATTTAGTATATAGGAAATATATATCGAGAGGAAAGTTACGATTTCGACAACATTTTTAGGAACTTATATGGTAAATATGTATGCTTTTGTAGCTTAGTGTAATGACACACTTTATATTTAGTAAGCTCCCAAAAGTATGCTTTATTCTATAAAAATACTAATAAAACGGAAATGGAAATGAATAAGGGATTTTCAACTTAACAATAATGAATCCCTGTAACAGTATTTCTTAGATTAGGTCTGGACATATTGCCTCATTAGAGCAATGTACTTGATGAGCCACTTAACTAATAGTTAACAACAAAAAAACAAAAACAATCGCAGACGCGTCAAATATTGACTCTGGCATTTGTATAGTTTTTCGCTCAGTCCGGAACCACTTCGTACATGTTTGCGCCCTTCATGAGCAAATAGCCGCCCATGTTGGCCGTCTCCACCAACTGACTGATGCCCGTCAAGATGCCAGCCCGCGCTCCGATCTCCTTGAGCTCCTCGAACTCAAAGATTCGCCGACCCAACGCCGCCGAACGTCGTTGCAACATTTGCAAAAAATTGCGCAGTTGAGCGCCTTTCCCACCTCCTCCTCCTCCGCCGCCGATGACGCCTCCTCTAGCTCCAGATCCGCTAGGTCCGAGCCTTAGGTCGCCACCTACCTTGAGGCTGGTCTGGGTGATACTCTCCGTGAGCAGGGCGATCACATCACGCACATGCTGTGAATTTACCACGTGCGACAAATCCAGGCGGGCACGTGCCTGGGAAAGGTGAATCAGGCCAAGAAGTTGTCTGCAAGATGAAGGAAATATAAAGTAAAGTTCAAAGAGTTATTAGAATATTAAATAGAGAAACTAACTATACCCGATAAAGGTATAATCTCACATCATAAACCTTTCATGCGATACATCATAATCTTAAATCCCTATCTAAAGCTAATAAAATTGCAATGTAACAATGACTTGGCTTTGTTTACTTTTTCGAAAAGGTAAATTACTATGCACTTAACTATGTTTATAAATGTTTATATTATAATCCGATTAAAAATAAACAAGAGTGTCTTATCTGCTTTTAATTTAAAGTGAAAATTGCAATAAATCTAATTCGTAGAGCGAAAATTTATTACAGATTAGTGTTTGTAATATTTTTTTCTTTTTTGTTAAGTCACCGTTTAGTTGCAAGAATTTCTACTACTATTTTTGCAATTAAGCAGCGACTTGAGAAAAGAGGTAAATTTATGTGCATAAACTTGTGGAAATGTTTAAAATAAACTTAAATCTGTCTGTAATAGTTGTCTCTGGTTATAGTTTAGAGAGAAGCAAGGACTTCGACTTGTAGAAAACTTGTGTTTCTAGAGTTTTTGTCGTTTAATTGTGACTTTGCTTTATTTTTATATCCTTGCAGGGTATTATAAATTTAGTCTTATGACTTGCAATGCATTAAAGGAGTCGTTTCTGACGCAGCATCTAAAGCCAAAAGTAAAATTATAACAAATTTACATTTACAAATATTTAAGACTATAATTCAGCTTCCTGAACTTAAGAAACTTAACATTTCCCCTAAATAGTTTTTGTTTTCAATGAGTTAAATATTGGACGCATTTTATAATAAATTCTGGTGTGACAAATATTGCTACTTCTGCTTTTTATTATTGCACTTAATAGTGACTAGGCAATAAACTTATTAATGTGAATAATCTTATAAAAATGCTTTAATTAATATACAGCTCTCGGAAGTCAGAGCCCTTTGTGTTATTTGTTTACCTATTGTAAATGTCACTTATTATAGTAGCAAACAAGGTAATTAAATAACAAGAATATTGTACCTGGTCAGTTTTGTTTAAATTATTGCGTCAATCCCACATAGTTTTATGCAAATTTCAAAAATACTTTATAATAAATCATATTCAGTACTAAATCTTATTACCGAGATACTCGTAGACTAACTAATTCCATTCAAAAGCATTTTCTCTTTCATTTCAACTAAGCACTTACAACGCAAATCTTTTATAATAAATCGCATTCTGGCTTGCTACCGTAAGTGGAAACCTGGTTTGTTGCCAGAGTCTTTTGATATATTCCCTTTTATAAAAGAACTTTACCATGTCTTACCTAAATTCGTTTGTGTTTTCGTTTAGATATACCATTATTAAGGGCCCGAGGGTTCAACATGGTGTGGTCTACGTGACCTCCAATTAATTTCGCATTTTGTTTTAGTCATATTTTAGGCTGTTCAGTTAGAACTCGATGTCCAAAAATGAAAATATACATCCATATTGGCCAGGTGGATTAGAAACACGTTTTGCCAGTAAAGAGAGAACATCGTAGGGCCCAGATGGCCCTAGGTTCATGCCCAATAACTGATAAACTGGCCATAAGCCAACATGAAAACATAAATCAGTTGCATGTGGGCGACTACTAACCACCAGCATCGAACATGTTCCAACGCATTGGGGCTTTTGTGTCGTTTTGCTTTATTTTTCGGAAACCAACGCATCTCCGGTAAAGTTTTGAAACCATCTGCCGCTGCCCGAACAACTGCATCGACGGCATCGACGGCAGCGACGGCAGCAGCAGCGGAAATCCAGAGCTCCAGAGGCTTTAACCACACACATCTGCTCCGGTCGGGCTTCATTCTCGGCTCGCACGTTGTAGCAAGCGGATCGGTTCGGATTGGTGTTCAGCCATCGAAAGCTATCTATCTACCGGGAGTCAAGTGCATTTCCTAACGTCGTTGGCATTGGCCGGAGAGCAGCCCCTGGGTCTGGTCACCGGAGCATCCAGCGTGCATCGTGCATCTGCTTTGTTTTACTTCATTTATTTCGTGTCGCGTCGGTTGATGTTGTGTTGATGAAACTCCGGCTTCTTCTTATTGTTAGTGTTGCATTTGATTGGTATTGAGCCCACGGCAATTTCTGCTGTTGTCGGGTGACGAAAGTGCCAAGAGTCTTTCAAAGTCAATCAATTAGAGAGTGCATTACGGTTGCCGATTGGATCCATCATTATCATCAACATCCCACGATGGTGCTACACATGGTGCTTTTGGCGTCGATTTTAACGGCTGCGCAATGTTTCCAATTGAACAGTAAGTATCGATAATAGCCAATAGTAAACAGGATTAATGTTTCGTGCAAAATGCATTTTTAGGGCCCATAAAAATATTCTATGAATTGTTGGATAATATTGATATTTTTATGGTAAAATGATCTAACAATGAGTAAGTTTCGTGTTGGAGATACCAAGAGAATGGAGAAGATAAATACTTCTGGGAAAAGTCAGTTTACACAGTTCTTTAGTTTCAGATATTTAGTTTTTGGAAAACATTTATTTATTTATTTGTTTTCTAAGAAAACAAAAAGAACAATGTAGAAAGAATGATTTATTTATTTGTAATTCTCTCGCTTGTTTATTTGGGAATGTAGGCTATGGATTTTGAATTAAAAACCACTCAATTACCGTTTTTAATCGCTGGAGGTTATATTACGTATTGCCTAATGCAAATGCGGAAATTGAACACTTTTAAAAAGCAACAAATCCTACGTTATGCAAATATAACGTGCTTAGATTACATGCTATGCTTGTCAATCGATATAACTAAAGATCAGTTGGGCTAGGCATCAGCTTTACCCGTTCATCTGTCTGCACCTGCTCCTCCCATTCGCGTGATCCACGCTAAAAGTTCCCCTCCGAAATTGGAGGCACACAAAACATCTCGAGACACCATCAGTGACGGAGCATTTATTTTGACAATAAAATTAAATAAGCCAAAGTGTCTGGAGTTTGACAAGAGATTGAGGCTGCCTGCCATCCACTTGACCAGTGAAAAAATGGCAGAACAATTACATTGTTTACATTAGCTCGTTTGGTTTTTTCCCCTCGACTTAGAATTGAGGAAGATGCTGCCCGCAAATAAATGCAAAACAAGTTCGAGTTCGGGCCGAGGAAACGTGTTTCCTTTCACTTGAATTAACTGCCATTGAACCCTGGGATTGTGGTTATTCTGTAGAAAAAGGATCTGCCCACTGGAAACTAGTTTTCCCACTTAATGAGCTGATTCATCTGATGTTTCTCGAACTGTCTTTTACCTCTCCCCTTGCAGTGACGCAGTTCTACGAGATGCCTCCGCTATATGACTTGGATGACTATGATCGCTGCCTCCAGGAGTATGAAGGACAGGCCTCCACTTACTGCTTCGTCCGGGCGGAAGTGCAGCCGGATGAGTCAGTGGCCGCCTGGCGAGCCATTGCCGAGATTTCGCAGTACAATCGTCATCACCTTGATCACAGCCAGCTCTACTTTGGCCTCTGCCTGAGAGAGTGTGAGGCATCGCTGGCCGATTTGGATAAAAGTGACTTGGCGGCCCTAGAGGCCGGTCTGCTGACGGGAAATGCGAAGGTAAGGCCATCTAGAGGTGTCACCTCATTGGAATCGATTCAGCCCAAGCTAACGATCGATTTAATTCAATCGGCAAACACTCTGATGGGCAAAGATATATATTTCAAAACCAAGGCGTCGCTGGTAATGGCACAGAAGCTGTGATAACAACGCCAAAGTTTATTCAACTTGAACTCAACGTGAGCTAAAGATTAAGGGACCAGGGGCTTAGCTTAAAAGGGGTTCCTAAAGTGTCTATTAAGTTTAGAGTTAAGTCAAGCTAAGAGTTAGTCCTAATTAATATTATACCTATTTGTTTCCCTTTGAATTCAATTTACAATTTCAAGGGCAACATTGAATTCCAAAATGTAATAAATACACTCAGCCCCCATTGTCGACGCCTATGGCCGAACGCTTGATCTTCATCTTCATTACCTATAAATATTGCATAAATTACAGCCGGAAAATCCGCTGATTAAACATGGGATAGCTGGGGTAATGGCAGCTAGCTGGAGATGAGAGATTGGGCATCGTGTGGCCGCTGCCATTGATGCAGTCGCCATCAAAATGCATTTACGATGGCTGATTACACAAAGCGCTTGTGGCGCTGAGTTGACTTAGGCGTTGGCCCCCAGATGAAAATATGCAGCGAAATCCGATCCAATTCGATCAAATCACACGCATTTCTTTCAAGGCCAAGGGCTTTGGTATTTTTTTGTTTAATTTTATGATCCCCTCACGGCTAAATCTCTTTGGACAGGTGAACGTGTATCTGGACTTGTTCTCGATGGAAGCGGAAAGCCGAAAGCGGCATCAGCGTCTAACGAATGCCTGCCTTAATTGGAGGCTGCAGCGTCAGGGATTTGGAGTGATGGCCAAGAGCGTGGTGGAGTATTGCAACGAGGCGGGACGCCAAGTCGAAGATGGTAAGTTTTACAGATTTATATCAACACGAATATTATCAATTAAATTAACTTAGATATCAATGTGCAAGTCAGCAAAGATTTAATTTAATTCCAAACAACAATAACATCATTATGACAAGAATACCTTGATTCCAATAGCCTTCCTGGGTGCAGTGAAAGGTCGTTTAACTAATTGACTTAAGAATTGAGCAGCGTTAACAATTACTTAAGAATGAATTAATTCTCTTGAAGTTTCATTCATTCTGGTCTGATTCTATTTCAGAGCTAAGTAGCGTTGAAAATTACTAGGTTCTATTATCTAAGGCAGGTTTTTTAATTATCATTCTCTTATCATTAATCAATTTTTTATCATTAAAGTAAAATGAAATCATTTAAATGCGTGAATAAATGCGTAGCAAAGTTAACGAATAGAGTTTGACCATCCGCAGATGCCTGGAACCTGACCTTCTATGGAATTCTGGGCGCCCTGGTGGTTCTGACCTGCCTGAGCAGCTTGGTTGATCTCCACCTAAAGCGGGGGCGCCACGACAAGATGCTCAAGGAGCGGGATCACTACAAGACGCCGCCAAAGAGCACCGCCCAGCAGGTGCTGCTCACCTTCTCGGTGGCCCGCAACTGGTATCGCCTTAACCAGGAGCCATGTGGCAAGATCGGGCGCGAGTTGCGCTTCCTAGACTGCTTCAAGTTCTTTGCCATGTTCCTGGTGATCTTTGCGCACACCAACTGGGTGATTTACGAGAGTGCGATTAGCAATCCACAGGATCCCGAACGGATGCTTCACTCGGCCGCGGGCACGCTGCTCGTCTCAGGGTCCCTAATCACTGTCACGTTCTTTGTTATCAGCGGTCTGCTGTTGACCATTAACTGGTTGGCCGCCACTCGAACGATGCAAACTAAGAAGGATACTTGGAGCTTTGTCCAGTACTCCTTGCTCTTCGTTAAGTTCAACGTCTTCCGGTACATCCGACTGACCGTTCCCTATGCCTTTGTCCTGCTGATGAGCGGCGTTTACTTTGATAACGCTGGTGGTCCATTGTGGCGGCACATCTTTGAGCGGGAGCAACTCTCCTGCCGGCGCAACTGGTGGACGAATCTCCTGTACATCAACAACTTTGTGCGAACGGACGAGCGGGTAAGGATAGCTTTGTTCAAGGCTTTAAGAGGTGTAAAGTAATGAATCCTTTCCTGCAGTGCCTGCTCCAGGGTTGGTATCTGGCAGCGGACACTCACTCTTTTATCCTGAGTTTGGTGGTGCTGATGCTGGGCCACCGGTTTGCCAAGTGGAGCAAGCAACTCTATGCCGGGGTGCTGGCCTTCTTTGTGGTTCTTCCGGCGGTTCTCACCTATGTTATGGACTATTATCCCATATTTATACCCACGCCGCAGTAAGTAATCGATATATATCATTCATTTTCCGCCTTACTCAACGGTTTTTTAAACAAAAACAGAACCCAAAAGGACTCTTTTATCGGTGATCGTCAGTTCACAGAGTTCTACACTTCGTCTTTGATGAATTTCGGTTGTTATTTCTGTGGAGTCCTGGCCGCCTTGGTTTATGATCAGTTGACCCTAAGGCAGTATAAGCTGCGGGAGCTAAAATGCTTCCAGCTACTCTGGTTCACCCTCATTCCCGTGGGCATCCTGTGGATGTTCAGTGCCCACCCCATCTTCCAGCATTATTACGTGGCTCCGTCCGCCATTTGGGGAGCCTTGTATGCCGGGCTCCAGCGGAATATCTGGGGCTTTGGCCTGGCCGTCTTTATTGTAGGCATGGCCGGCAAGGTGGGCTGTGAGTATTGATTTCAGGTTTTTGTTTTTTAATTCCTTTTATAATCTATATTTATTACTTCTGCAGGGATCTTCCGCAAGTTTTCCTGTCTGCCTATATTCCGCATCTTGGGTCGACTAACGTATGGAGCGTTTATTATCCACCTTTTGGTGGCACGAATCGTCTTGGCCACAGTGCGGGAGCCAATTTACTTTGGCACTGGCATGATGGTGAGTAAAACTTAGTAACTTAGGTAAAAAACAGTGAATAATTTCTCACTTTCGTCTTACTTTTGCCCCACAGTTCACCTTTATCTTGTTCACGGTTACCGTGTCCTATCTGTGCTCCTTCCTGCTGGCCATCTTCCTGGAGCTACCCGTCTCCTCCTTCCTTAAGCTAATGCGATAACACCCAAATCCTAACTTATAGATTACTTTTAGTTAGAATAAGATAACATAACTTAAATAAATTTACTACCGTCCAAAAGCTGGCAGCTGGCACTCACCCCGCTCCAATTTGGCTAGATTCGCCATTCTCCTGGGCACCGCCTTGTTGAATCTCCAAAAAGAATCGCATGATGTCATGGCAAGCCTCCTCGTTCAGGAGCGGACTCACTTGCTGGCGGGCATAAGCCACGAACTTCTTGATCAGAATGGGTGGCAGCAAGTCCACATCCCCGTCCTCGGGCAACAGCTCCAGGCGCCTGTCCAGATCGTAGTCCTGCTGCATTATGCTATCGTTGTCGTCCTCAGCTTTAATCGAATTTTCATCCGCTCCCGCTGCCGTCACATGGAAGGTTGCCTGACACATGGACTCACTCATCTTAGGTTTCAGTGCGTAACGAGCTGCGATCCTGGCGCGCTTTTTGGCCCCAGCATGGAGTGCCCTCACGTGGGCAGTCAGAGACATGTCCCTGTCGGTAGAAGGCTTGTCCAGCAGTACGTAGACAAGGTGAAATTCCCGCAGCAATGCCGGCGCTATGTGTATATTCTGCAGCAAGTAGCGCCCCTCGTCGTACTGTCCTCGTTGTGGATTCGCGCAGGCGATAATCGAGGATTTTGCCGGAAAGGAGGCAAAGGCTCCGGCCAGCGGCAGATTAAGTTCACCCGATTGCATACACTGGAGCAGCACCGCCTGCTTGGAGGCCAGCTTGTCCACGTCGTCGAGGGTACAGTGGCCGCCACCACTGGACACCATCAAGGCACCCGCCTGCAGAACGCGCTTGTTTCGCCCAGCAAAGGTCACACCCAAACGCTGGGCGGAATGGGCCCCTCGTTTTCCGCTCACGTGGGCACCTCGCTCCGTAATTTGTGCGCAGCTCTGCAGGATCTTGGTCTTGCCGATGCCGGGATCACCCACCAAAAGAACGTTGATTGGCTCTGCCTGGGGTCTACCACTGCCTCCAAGGAGAGAGAGCAGACAGGCGGCCTTGGGCAGCTCATGCCCGTAGACTTCCGGGGCAATCGATTGAACCAGAAGCTTGAAGCTATTGGGCTCCGCATTTATTACGGCAATGGCCTCTAGATCGCTCTCACTGAACTCCTGCTGTATGCTCGCCGAATCCATGACGCTAACCGCTTTCAGATACGCCCGCATCTGGTTAGAAGCGTCTGCCGACGACGCATCCTCGCCCAACTCCTGGAGCTTCAGCACTCCGGTTACGACGACCTCCTGGCCCACGCGAACTGCATCCACTAGATCGTGTCGCAGCTCCACGTCCATCTCCCCCGGTAGGCTGCTCTCGTAGTCGTGGACTTGCGCCAGGCTGGACTCCTCCAGGCGAATGATTTGTCTGATGACTAGTCGAGTGTACGGAGAGCTGCGCAGCGCCAGGAATCCTTCGCGAGCCACGCACTCTTGACGCTTGCACAGATAGGGACGGGGCTGAAAGGTGCCGCGCTGCCGCATCGCCATCACCATCTGGCAGCGAGTGCAGCGAAAGGCCTGCCATGCGAGGCTGTAGCCTGGCTCGCCCACGTTGGTGATGATGCCGCGCACGGCGAAGAGAGTGTCCACACGGTCGTGGCTGATCTCGCTCATCGCCTCCACGGCCACAAACTTCTCTGGTCGCACGTAGATCTTGCGCACATGCGTCTGTAGCGGCGGAATGTACTGCTCTGCCGTGGAGACAACACTCACCGTGGTTTCATTGGCGTCCAGAAGATGGTTCGTCACCACAGTGTGCATGGCCAGCGACAGAGTGGATAGGGTGCGAAGCGGATGCTCTCGAAGATCATCGGCCAGCCCAGGCCACATATCCATCAGCTGCGCATCCTTGAGGATGCCGTCGGCAGGCAGGCTGAAGAAGCCCCGGTCACGGGCCCGCACTAAATCGTAGTCGTGGGGATTGCGTTGGAAATGGGCTTCCACGGCCATGATCCTCCGGGCAAGCTCGTTGCCCTCCTCGTAATTGTCACGCAGGAAGTACAACCGCCAGCCGGGATACGCCCGCGGATTGTCCACGGCGATGCTCTGCACCTGGAGTCCGTCCTCCGGAGCGGCATAGTTCTCGGGCCGCAGGAAACTACAGTCCAGATTGGCATCGCGACCCCGCTTGCTGGATGCACGGTTCCAGCCTCTCGGTTGCCGGTTAGCCGGCGGATCAGCCGTTGCCGCGGCTCCAGTGTCAGGTTGCTCCCGGTTTGGTTGCCGGTTTCCGCGCGCAGGGATGACGCGTCCGTTCCGCCGAAAGTAGAAGTATGGGCGGTAGGCGCCGCCTCCACGGCCACGTCCACGCACAAAACGCGAGGGAGCCCGGCCACGGGTAGGCGGAGGATTCATTTTAACTTAACAAAAGTTTTCCAA
This sequence comes from Drosophila kikkawai, assembly GCF_030179895.1. Lineage (NCBI taxonomy): Eukaryota > Metazoa > Arthropoda > Insecta > Diptera > Drosophilidae > Drosophila > Drosophila kikkawai. The sequence continues at coordinate 26,334,065 of NC_091731.1, read as the reverse complement.
ATTTACGCGCTACTGCGAAGAGATGGTCGGTTGACGATAGGCAAATAAAGCTATCGAAAAATAAGAAATTATCGGTTTTCAAATATAAAAGACGTAAATTAAGTTTGCCAAGGAAATTAAGATTTGTGGCGTCTTCCTTTATTCAAGCTTTGAATACTAATTTACTTGGGCTTTATATCATTGGGTTTTCCCAACACCTGCTTTAAAATATCCAACTGAGCGGGCAGAAAGTGCCCAAACACATCTGATAGCTTGTCCTTGATCTCAACAAACGTGTCCAAGACCAACTTCACCTCCAAATCATTGCGCGGCTTAATGGCATTTAGTTCCTGAAGGAGATTGGTGCACTCGTCGAGTATTATCACCTGCTGCTGGTGAAGCGCCAAGAGCTGCTTCTGGATGGCCTTGATGCCCTGGATATGCTGGTCCAAGCGCAGCGGCATAATGGCAATGGCCGCTACTTGCTCCAAGTGCTTGTCGGCCTCCTTTGTATCGACCATATTAGGATTATCCTTTGGGACAATGCACTTTGAATCGACAACTTTCGATTCCTTGGCCTTCGCCGTCTCAGGTTCCTTCGATGCAATCTCAGGACCCCCCTTCGGGACAGCCTAGCATGGAAATGGAGAGCTTTTAATAAACGTTTTGGTAATTTTGGTAAAGTGCCTCCGAGGATTCAATGACTTTCGCTCAATATATCTTATTTGCTAACACTCACCTTCTTTTGGTTTGCCACCGACTTCATTTTATATTTTTTACCCATTTTTATATTGGCTTTGCTATTGTTAACGCTAAGAACTGTATTCAACAACTGAAAGATCTGAATGAATCGACGACTGTAAAGTCAGCGTCGTCTGTGATCAGTTAACTTTAAAAATTTTATAAATTGACCTCTGAGCTCGGGCATCTAGGATGTTGGATTTTGTGGGCCTCTGCTTCGGAATAACGTGTTCAGATTGAAGGGACAGTGGTCTAGGCGGGCCAGCTGTTTGACCATGTCGTCCAGCATCATACTGCTCCGCTCGTTGGGACCCCGGATGAGGCCGTAGGCATCGGCATTGGCTATGCGGTGCTGGAGGAGCGGCATGTAGGGACCCTTGAAGTGCGGCTGTCCGCTGGCCAGCTCGTTGGGAGGCTTTGCTGAGGGCAAAAATGTAGTTTCGACCTTGGGAACACGACCGGTTGATCCCAGATTCGGTCGGAATTTGGGTGTCCGATAGCTGAACCTTCTCCTCTTCTCTGCCTCAACTGAGTGGCTGTCGCTCCCGTTCTCGGGCTCGTAATGGCTATTATAGAAGCGAAGTCCATAGCTTGCGGGCTTGGGCTAACAAGGCGGATATAAGGGCATTCATTATTAATAATTTATTAATATTAGATACATTAAATTCAAATTATTCAAATTATTATAGAGTAAAAAAGCCAATATTGAAATGAAAAATCACAGACTCACAGCACTCAAAGTAGTGCGCTCCACATTGTATCTATCCTCTTCCGAATAATCTTCCTGTTCATCTTCAGATTCAGTTGGAACTCGGTCGCTGGCTTGTGGCACCTGTGGCACAAACTCCGTGGCACTGGCCCGCAGAGTGGCGACAGAAGTCGGTGGAGGAAGAGCCACAGATGGAGTCTCCGGACTGCTTGGCGTCTCCAATTCCAGACACAAGCTCTTGTAGGCCATGTCCGTTCGTTTTTCTTAGCTGAAACTAAGTTGACCGGCGATGTTGGGCCACGTTCTGGAGTGTGAGGGATCCCAAAGCTAATTATTTGGGTGCGAGGCATACATAAAAAATTTTTGTTTTGAGTTCGAGATATTTAGTAAATTTTTTGACATTTAAGACAGGATTTTGGATGTCATTCTAGTGTTATTTTTGGGCCCTTTGCATTAAGCCTAAAAGGTAATTACTGGAAAACAAGTTTTCGAAAACTATTTAAAATCGTCTGTCCGTTAAAATAGGTATGACCAGCGGCTTTGGTAAAAAATCCCAAGTTCGGGCAATTTTTGTGGGTTTTGGTAAATAAAAGAAGGCAGCCACACTGAAAAGCAGGTGGGACGCCTACAAATCTGTTTTTCTCTAAAAATTAAAACAAAAACCAAAAACACTTTAATAACATAAATTTAAAGGAACATTTTTACAAGTCTGAGCATGCCGGTGAGTAGGTCGCGCTTGTTGAGCCACCAGAATGGCAGAAGTGTGTTTACTTGGCCTCCCAATGCTGTTTTGCCCCCTGCCAGGCCAGCACTTTTCCGGAAAAGGCATTTCCCTTACTATTTGCAATGTTTACAGGCTTACCACTCGAAGATCACAGAGTCCCGCCATCAGGTGGGCAACATGGCCATCCTGCCGCTGCGGACGCAGGTGCGAGGACCAGCGCCCAGTGCCAATGTGGAGAGCGACATCATCGATGAGTCACTGTACTTTTTCAAAGCCAATGTATTCTTTCGCACATACGAGATCAAGGTGAAGCTGGGCTTCAAAACAAACTGGAATTCAAGCAACTAATAAAACGTGCCTTTTCAGTCCGATGTGGATCGTGTGCTTATCTACGTGACGCTCTACATAACCGAGTGCCTGAAGAGGCTCAATCGCTGCACCAACAAGGCTCAGGGTCAGCAGGACATGTACAGCCTGGCCATTTCCAAGTTCGACATACCTGGCGACGCCGGTTTCCCGCTGAACGCCGTCTATGCCAAGCCGCAATCCGCCCAGGATGCGGATCTAATGCGGCAGTACCTCCTGCAGTTGCGCCATGAAACCGGCAACCGGGTGGTGGAAAAGGTCTTTAGCACGGAGGATGGCAAGCCAAACAAATGGTGGACTTGCTTTGCTAAGAAGAAGTTTATGGAGAAGAGCCTGGCGGGACCGGGCCAGTAAATTATTCAATGAGTTCATTCTAAATTTTAGATTTCGTTTGTAGCCTCAGAAGGCGTTTAACATAAATAAATTATTTAAATTCATAATAATCGTTCGTATTGATTAAATTATGAATTTTTACCTAGTAAAATCGGTTAAAGCTTGAGTTGGAATCCAATTCAATGATAATTATTAAAGTAATTTAACCCATTTAAGTGCAAATGATTCAACTGTTAATATAAATAATTTCATTGTATTATGCTAGGATGTTTTGCATATCACTGTACAACAACACAATCGCTTAAGACGCAGCCAGGGCAACGATCTTTAATTGGAAAATCGTTCTAAACAAGGAATTCTAAATGGTACAATCAACTTTAACGGTAGAGATGATCGGCCTGCAGGTTGGAGGCTATCTCAGACTCCCACTTGTCGCCGTTGCAGAGCAGCTTCTCCTTGTTGTAGAGCAACTCCTCGTGCGTCTCCGTGGAGAATTCGAAGTTGGGACCCTCGACAATGGCGTCCACGGGGCAGGCCTCCTGCAGGCGATAAATAATGACACTTTGAATTCAGTTCTTTATCAGAAACGAGACTAAATCACCACTCACCTGACAGAATCCGCAGTAGATACACTTGGTCATGTCGATGTCATAGCGAGTGGTACGCCTGCTGCCATCGGCACGCTCCTCTGCCTCAATGGTGATTGCCTGGGCGGGGCAAATGGCTTCGCACAGCTTGCAGGCGATGCAGCGCTCCTCGCCGCTGGGATAGCGACGCAGAGCGTGTTCGCCACGGAAGCGCGGGCTCAGAGGTCCCTTCTCGAAGGGGTAGTTGATGGTGGCCGGCTCCTTGAAGATGTGTGCCAGGGTGACGGCGAAGCCGCGGAAGAGCTCACCAAAGAACATGGTGGTCGCCGCACGGTCCGTGATGTCCGCGAACTCCATGCTCAGTTCCTTGTTGTTTACATACACATATCCCTTGGGCACCTCGACGATGTCTTTCGGCTCCGTCCGTGCGGCCATCAGCCGGGCCCCTTGGCTGCCAAACATGCGCTGACCTGCGGGCGAGTCATTTTGCCATTAAATCGCGCCTTTATACATCGCCGGGAAGCTTTATATGACCGATTTGGTCCTTTGTTTTGCTATGACATAAGCTTACATAACCTCACTCGACGCGATTTCTACGGAATTTTGAACGGTTCCACGAATCGCGCTGAGAGCGGGGGGAAACCTTTAGGAAACTCACTAACCATTGCGCGATGCGTTGAAAATTCGCATAGTTAGCGACATGTTTGCGGCCCAATTAAACTAAAATTGCCAAAAAATTGTTTTGCTATTGAATTTCCCAGAAATCGAAATAAGAACTGCCAACTTGCGAAAATTCGGTATTGATTAGGGTATTCTTGTCCTATCGCGATAGTATAGGAAAATCAATTGGTGAGGGTATTCCCTTAATCACTGAATTACCGAAAATGTCGTCTGATTAACTAAAAAGCTTGTATGAATCAAGCAGAAAATATAAGCGATGATTTAATAATAATATATAATATTTTAATATATTCTTTAATAGACATATGTCGGAGAAGGAGTATTTTCGGGTTCTGCCATATCGATAGCACAGTCAGTCCCGATCGCGCCAAGAGCCAAATTCAAATTCACAATACCAGTACTATTCGATTATCTGTCCCTTTCTCTCTTGGGCGACCGGGCCTCACTCAACGGTTATGCCACTCTTTTAGAGAGCTGGCAATGCCGTCGCGCTACGAGTGTAGCAACAAGGAATTCCCAGAATCCCTGTCTTACCAGGAACTAATGTCGCAGCTGCGTATGTTCAGCGACAACAAAAAGTGAGCGCCAAATATATTTAGCGTTCATGGAATTTAAATTATTCTGAGATCTGCGACACATATATATTTGAATTGCTATAAAAAATATAATTTTGGGCTGTAGAATATTTTCAAAAATATAGTATCGCTTATTTATAATATAATCTTTAACATAAAATTGCAATTGGTTTAAATAAATATATGTTAAATCGTATCATTTAGAAAAACTATCGATACATCGATATATTCGAATAAATGATCGATAACTTCTTGAAATCGACGCTGCTTTTTACCGCTGCTTTTTACCGTTTTAAGTTTTTTTCGCGGCGACAAAACTCCTCTTTCAGACAACTGCGCAGAAATAAGAAAATCATCATGGATGAAGAGGTAATGGATTTCTTCGACTTTTCGAAGGAGTGCAAGCGAGAAGTGGCACCCCCGAGTGGGTGTATAAGTTCCGATGTGAACAGTATGACCACGGAAACCAACGAATCCAAGCCTCCAAAACGCGAGGTCTTTGGCGTCGAGTACGCGGGGGAAATCGTGGCCAAGGAGAAGCAGCGCTTGGATGGGGTAAGGAATTCTCATGACGAAATCGCCGAGTCTGCAATTATAAACATTATATTCGACACTTTATTAGCTGCTGGGCAACGAACGCTCTCGCAACCGCACTCTAGACGACATTGACACCGATGACGACGACGACGAGGATATCAAGATCCGCACGGATGAGGAGTACTACAAAAAGTACAGGTTTAATCTCAACCGCGACAAAAACTTGCCGATCTACGCCAAGCGCGAGGAGATCATAACGGCAATCAATGCAAATCCGGTCGTCATTCTGAAGGGCGAGACAGGTTGCGGCAAGACGACGCAGGTAAGTCTTGCTCATGTTATTAAATCTCTATTTAAATGTGAATTTTAAATCAATGTGAAAACACCCATTTATGTTTGTACTTGACAACTCTGGCATTGCTGCAAGCCTTGACCCAATGTCCTAATTCCTATAAATCGGAAAAAAGCAGATGTACTATTTATTTGTTTTGTCAAAGGTTGAGAGTATTCGGCTAGTCGGTATTGGCAAATTTTGATTTTATTTAACTTCTAGAGATCAAAACTGATTGAAAAATAGAGAGACGACGACCGCATGTCGGAGCTATTGTTAGTTTTTTATGTCTCTTTCGCATAAATGTAATTTAAACAATTAAATGGTGTGGCGCAATGTCTTCCGATTTTTCTTGACAGTATCTAGGTAATAAAGCTAGTTTATATCAAGATATCTGTTTGGTAGTTGCATATTGCATTAATTATTAATGATTAATAGAATCATTCAATTCTGTTTGCCAAAGCAAGTCTTCTATCTTGTTTTTTAAATTTATTCATCACTTTTATTTCATTACATCAAAAATGAGAATTATTTTACATTTAAGAGATTGTGTACATTTAGGAGCCGAGCAGCTGCTGAACCTCTTCCTCTGTGACTTCATTTTCCTCGCCCACCATTTCATTCACCGCCTCGTCGTCGTCATTGTCACTGAATTCATAGAGTTCGTACTCCCGCTGCACATCCTCGGGCAGTGCCCGCTGGAAAACGGTGGCCGACGACATTCTCCGCTGGTGTGCTTCGTTTACCTCCAGCGCACAATCCAGTTCCACCGCCTGTTGCGGTTGCTCCTCGCCGTACATGGCCTTTAATCGAACCTGCTGTCGCACCTCCAGCTGGTTTTTGTTTGAGCTCGTAGGACTCTGGTCCTGGTCCGTCTCAGCCTGAGCTGCAGGCTGATTTTTGTTGCCACCCAACAGCTTTTGAATATCTCCAAAGACCTCTTGCAGCTGACCAAATATGTTCGTGGAAGGCAGAGCCAGCTGTTGGCCGGGCAGGTTCTGCTTCTGGTTATTGTAGGCTGACTCGAGATCGCAGAATGACTGACTTGTCATGTCCAGTTCATGAGCGGCTTCCAGCTCGTATGCTAGGCTCACGTTTTTGGGTCGCTGTTGCTTCACCATCTGCTTTCCCCTTTTGGCCCCCACTATACTCTCCAGCCTGTCGTAGTCCGCCAGGTTATCCAAGCCCTGGCAGTAGTCCAAAGCCGTGTACCGGAAGGCCTGCTCTTGCACGAGACGCCAGAACATGTGGGCCACCTGCTGTGTGTCCTTACGCTCCGGACTCTCCTCTCGCAGGAGCAGTACATAGTCGGTCATCTCCTGCCAAGTGCGTGGTGAAACATCGATCTTGACGAACTTATGGGTTGGCTGCTTGTGGTAGATCACGTAGAGCAAATAGAACCCAGCAATCCGCTGGGAGCGCGAGGCTGAGAAGGTATCTCCGCAGCTGCGCCGAGAGCAGGCCAGCCGCTTGGCCACATGCAGGGCCGCCAGAGTGGTGGCTATCACCTCCGTGTGGTTCGACTGGCAGGTAAAGAGGTGCTGCAGCTGCAGTTCCCGCCAGCAGCGGCAGAATACCTCGAACTCCAGATTGTCTCCATCGTTTACCAATCGCTGGAAGCGCTGTACTAGCTCCCAGCAGTCGTCGTAGATGTTCAACTCCATTTATTCAATCTGCTTTAGATTTCTAAGGGCATTTTTAATGATTTCTGAAAATGTAAACAATTTGGACAACCGGCAAAACACGTTTTACAGCACTAAATACCGATAAACCGATTACCGATAACGCTTAAGTGTTGAAACAATACTTTTTTGGCGCTTATTTTAAACTCAATTCTTACTTTAGGTCCCTCAATACATTCTTGACGAGGGCTTCAGGACCGGCCAGTACTGCAACATTGTGGTAACCCAGCCGCGTCGCATAGCCGCCATCTCCATTGCAAACAGGGTTTGCGAGGAGCGCCAATGGCAACCGCGCACGGTGTGCAGCTACCAGGTGGGCCTGCACCGGGAGACTGGAGAGGACACCCGTTTGCTCTACTGCACCACGGGAGTGCTCTTGAACATACTGATACATAATAAGACCTTGACTCACTATACCCATATCGTGCTCGATGAGGTGCACGAGCGCGATCAGGATATGGATTTCCTGCTCATTGTGGTGCGTCGCCTGCTGGCAACCAACTCGCGCCACGTAAAGGTCATCCTGATGTCGGCTACGATCGATCCTCGCGGCTTTGCCGATTACTTTGCCACCAGGAACTCGATGCCACCAGTGATCAGCACCAGTCATGGACGTAAACACTCGATCGAGAAGTTTTACCGCGATCAGTTGACCAGTATCAAGTGGAAAGACGATGTGGAGGAACAGTACGAACCGCGAATCCTGGAGGACGGCTACAAGGCGGCGGTGAAGATTATTCTGGTCATTGACAACATGGAACGTCAGGCGGAGAGGCATTCGGGCGTGAGCTACCACGAGGCCATGCGCCAAGGGGCCGTGCTCATCTTTTTGCCCGGTATCTATGAGATTGACTGCATGGCGGACAGTATTACCCATTTGGTGATGCAAGAGTAAGCGAAGTTGGCACATTTTTGTCTCATTTTCTTTTTTTTATATACTTTTTTTTTTCCCACAGTAACTCCATGAAAATTAATATTGTGCGATGCTACTCCCTTATGTCCACCGAAGATCAGCGGGGTGTGTTTGAATCCTCGCCGTCCGGATACCGGAAGGTTATTCTCACAACCAACATTGCTGAGAGCTCGATAACGGTACCGGATGTGTCGTACGTCATCGACTTCTGCCTTACCAAGGTGCTGGTCACCGATACGGCCACCAACTTCAGCTCTCTCCGTCTGACCTGGGCCTCCAGGGCCAATTGTCGCCAGCGCGCCGGTCGCGTGGGTCGTCTCCGAAGTGGTCGTGTCTACCGAATGGTCACCAAGGCATTCTATCAACAGCAAATGTTGGAGTTCGGTATACCGGAGATGCTGCGGCAACCCCTCCAGAACTCTGTGCTGAAGGCCAAGGAGCTTGGCATGGGTTCCCCGGTTGAGATATTGGCTCTGGCCCTGTCTCCACCAAATCTCTCCGATATTCAAAACACAATACTGCTGCTCAAGGAAGTTGGCGCTTTGTTTCCGACTGTAGATGGTATTTATAACGAGATGGACGGCGACATTACCTTCTGGGGTACTATCATGTCGCGCCTGCCGGTGGACACTCGCCTGAGCCGGCTGATCATATTAGGTTTTGCGTTTAATTTACTCGACGAAGCAATCATCATTGGTGAGTGTGAACTTTAAGCACTTAGGAATCTAATTAATTAGCGAAGTTAGGCTTAGTTGAGCGCAAGTCGTTTTCTCTTGAAAAATTTAATTTTAAAAGATGGCCAACATTAACCTAACCCCCTTAAAAATGTCCCTATTTTTTACAGCCGCTGGACTTTCGTTGCGAGCCTTGTATACAGACCCAGGGCGCAGTCGTCAATTCGAGGCATTTTGGATGCATTACATCTTTTCCGATGACTCTGGCTCCGACTTGGTGGGCATCTGGCGCATATACAATGTAAGATTTGGGGTTAGGATAAATCATAAATTTAAATTAAAATTCTTATTATTATTTGTAGACTTATTTAAACATGTGCGAAAATAGCCTCCAGCAGGACTCAGCTGGAACATGGGCGAAGCGATTCCATGTCTCCCTGCGATCTTTGAAGGAGATGCACCTGCTGGTACAGGAACTACGGTCTCGGTGCTACAAGTTGGGCTTGCACCCAATTCCCTCCGAAGCTAACCATAACATAAGCGACATGGAAAAGATGATTATTCTCCAAGTTATTATTGCCGGCGCCTTCTATCCAAACTATTTTATACGCTCCAAGAACGCAACTGTGGAACCGGATCGCGATATGTATCAAATTATCTCAGGCCTAGATCCGTGCCGTACCGTTTACTTCACCAACTTCAAGCCCGGCTACATGGGCGAGCTGTATACCAGGCGAATTAAGGAACTCTTTCAGGAGGCGAAAATACCGCCCGAGAACATGGATGTGACCTTCCAGCACGGCTCCCAGAAGGTGTTTGTCACATTCAAGCAGGACGATTGCAGTGATAACACCTCCAAGCTGGTCCGTGTGCCTGGCCGAGTCAAAACCGAAGTCTATAAGGCGGTTAGGATGAGGCTTAACAAGCTGTGTCGTCCACTGCGCATAATGGAGTAAAGTTTCATTTACTTTTCGATAGTTTTTCCTTATTTGTTACATTTTACATTTCCCATTTTAGACACAACATCGCCATGAACTATGTTCAGCAGCGCAAGATTGGAGATGTGATCGAGGGTCGTTGGATTCCACCTTCCAAGGCCGTAAACGTGGAGCTTCTGGCCCTGCCCTCCGTGTACGACAAGAAAGTTACTGGCCAGATTACCCACGTAAGTCGGACGGCAATCCTCATGAGTTTCACAATTAACCAGGATTAACCAATTGACCAGATCTACAACTGCGGCAAGTTCTACTTTCAACCGCTGTCCTTGGGCGAGTGCATTCGCAACATGACTGAGATTTTCAACAGCCCGCAACAGCTAAGTATTCATGTGGCCAATGCGGGTGCCATCACCAAGGGCCTGATGGTGCTGGCCAAGCGCTGTTCTCACTTCCAACGTGCCTTGGTGATCCGACCGGAGAACCAAACAAATCGCCAGCCCAAGTTTTATGTTCGCTTCATCGACTATGGCGACGTTGTGTTGCTTCCCATGGAGATGCTTCGGCTGATGCCGGACGAGCTGCAGCGCCAGTACGGGGACCTGCCACCCCGGATGTTCGAGTGCCGACTGGCGCTGGTGCAGCCATCATCGGTGATTAGCAGCAGCAATCAGTGGTCCCAAAAGGCCAACGAAATGCTCGAGTCGCTTGGGAAATGCGGCCGGTTCGAGGTGGAGGTATACTCCCTGGTTGATGATGTGGCCGCCGTTATCATTCACATGCGCGACGGTATTCTCAACGAGAAGATCGTTGAGCTGAAGCTGGCCCGTCGCGCCGACGAAGATTACATGTCCCGAATGGATCATGATTTTCGCACACGCAAGCAGGAGACCGTCAGGCATTTGACTTCGGCGGAGCGGCAGCAGTTAAACGAAGAGTATCTGCGCTCCTGTCAGATGCCAAAGGATCTTGATCTGCCACCGCCACCGCTGGACAGATGCCACTCGGTGGCGCTGCTGAAGGGACCCTACAGCCCCCTGGAGACCTCGATGCAGTCCACCATTCGTGTGGGCATGTGGAAAACCGTGAAAATCGACAGAAATTCGGTGAACGCCGTGCTTCTACACGACAATCCTCAGGATCAGCACGATCAGCTGATTGTTTCCCATGCCACGGTGGAGAGTACCGATGGCCAAATTCTGACTGCCCGCGGCACCACACTGATGCCGAATGTGCACGGATTTGGAGCACTGATGGTCATGCTATTTTGCCCCACAATGCAGATCAAGTGCAATCGTTATGGCACCAAGTATGTGTCCATATTGGCGGGGCTGGGCTACAATCCTGAGACCATGGAGCCCTACTTTGAGGAGCACGACACGGTGATCAATTTGGATGTGAAGATACTCGAGGACGATGTGAGACTGGTAAGGGATATGGCTGCGATTATCAAGACCATTTATTTCACCTTTTAATGTACACCGTAGATCAACCAAATGCGCTACAACATTGATAGCGTCTTCTTTAACTTTGAGGGCGAGGAATTTCCCACCTTGGGCGTACATGATCGCGCCAAAGTATGCAACCAGCTGCGGTCGCTGGTCTTCCGGTAAGAGAGATCGCGGTGCAAGTCATGCATATACTAATCCTTCTGAACTCTACCCTAAAGTCTCATCAGCAAAGATCGCAGCTACATTGAGGTGCACTCAAGCAACGCAGACTACTTGTGGGAGAAGTTGGAGGACTTGGAACCGCAGGCGGAGCCGTTTGGCAAGCGTTCCATATTCCCCATGCACGCCATTCCGGAGCTGCAGGAGGAGCCCACAGACAGCGTTACGATGCTGGTGTCAAACTGCGAAGAGTTGCACAATTGGCGCACCTAGTAAGACAGTCTCAACATCACTTGTTACATAAGCTTGCTAATGGTAATAATAATTATTCCAGCCAAGGTGTCCTGAAGCCAGTGACCTGCAAGCTGTGCAACCAACAGTTGGAATCGGTTCCGCAGCTGCGAATGCACTTGCTCACCCAGCTGCATCGCGATCGCGAGAGGCAAATTGGATATCGTGACGAGGACCGTTAATTCACCCATCGAAGAAGGAAGCTATTTTTTATTTATTGCAACTACTGACTATATCCTTAATTTTTCTTTAGTTTTTCTTCTATATCATAACTGAGAAAGTTAACATTTAATTTTAAAACCAAAGAGAAGCAATTGAAGAATGCTATAATTTTTGTTATTTTCTCGCTAGAGATTTCCTTTTCGTATTCAAGCCCTACATATATATTTCAAATATGCATTTTGACTATTAACAAACAATAAACATTATATGGCAAACATTCGTTATTGAAGTTACATAAATAATAGTCCAAGCCCTGGCTGGGATTTGCATGTTCTCCCCTTCTGCTGGGCCTCTTCTTCCTTTTTATTTTAGATTAAACACACACATTATGCTTAGGATGCGACTACAACTACGTCGGAGGAGGACTTTGGCAGCTGGACGGGCGTTGGGGTGCTACTCGACTCCAGCTCGCAGATCGTGTAGTTCTGCATGCGGTTCACCGGCTTGCTACAGAGGCCGCACATCTGGTGCTTGTACAAGCCGTATATCTCGAAGTTGAGGATATTGTACAGGTCGAACTGAATGGTGGAACTCAGCTGCGTGCACTCCACGATCAGGATATTTTGTTCGTTCAGCTCCACGCTGCGAAGAGGGTGGAAAAAGAAAAATAATACTTAGTATTATATTCGAAAATTATAATGATGATGTATTTCCCACCGAAAATCGTAGTCGCTAGCCTCGAGGGGCCACTGGTAGGGCTTCTGGCGCACATCGTGCGGTGTTTGGTCCTGGTTGAGATAGATGAAGACTGGCTCAGTCGTGGTGGGCTGGCTGCTGTTGCTTCTAGAGTGCAAATCGAAGAAATTCTGACCTATATGAATGCGCAATCCAAAGTTGCCGGCCAATCCATTTTCAGCCGATGGCGTCACAAATACGGCCATTCGCGGCTGCGGCGAGCAATCGGCCACCAGAAGAGTTAGGCACTGTGGGCGCGTCTCAATCTCCTTCAGATTAATTAGGTAATCATCAAAGGAGCTGACCATCCCGCTGATCACTGAGCAGGAGCGCTTCAGACCCGAGTCGTAGGTGAGTTCGTGGGAGGCATCAAACTTGGAGTCCAGTTTGTACAAGAAGGGAATCTGGTGGAAGCGCCACTTGGCCCCGTTGACCTCTACCGCTAGCCTGAAGTAGTCGTGGGGTGTGTGCATGGAGATATTGATCTCCTCGCCCATGTGCAAGCTGTCCACTTTATCGGCGGATAAGGCGGAAACCAGATGGTCCAGTCGGTTAGACCACAATTCGAACCAGGCGGGCATCTATTAGGAATGAATTAGGGTGATTTATTTATTTTATGTTCTATCTATAACCCTTACATTATTGAACTTCAGGTCCATGTCGTACTGCGTGATCGATGTAAAGTTCTCGAAATTGCTACGCTTGCAGTACTTGGACGTGGGAATTGGCGAGAACTTCAGCACCTCCTTGGGACAGAAGTCGGAAAGCGAACTCGTCTCGGAGCTCAGGAAGGCACGGGCATGCTCTGATGGCTGGAATGATGCATGTTATTAACTCCCATTCGGTCGTCCCTTGCTGGAAGTTCTTACTCCAGCCCTTGTACTTACCCCAGCTCGAGCTGCAAACTGCACTGCAGACCCCTTCTCCGGGCACTCACCCTCCACTGTGGCCACGCCGAACACCACATTGCCGTTGAGTGTGTGAGGTCGTTTGGTGAATACCAGAGGCTCGTAAGTCAACTTGGTGCAGGCCTAAAAATGGTCAAGTGAAACAAGATATTTAAATACATAATTTGTATATATATATACTTATGCATTTCCTAAACATATTCTACATTAGCCTTCTAGGCTGCTATCCCTGTTCCCCCAACTGTGGGTTGTTTTCATGCATTAGAAGCTACATGGTAGTAAGTCAACAATGGACTTGAGTCCCGGCACGAGTCAAGTGCTCTCATTAGGCGGCGGCTTTGACACCCTGTACTGCTCTTGCCTTAGGTACAATGCCGGCCAACAGCGTAGAGACAAGACAGCCAGGGCTTAATGCTGGGGAGTCCATCAGGGAGGCCCCCATTACCATGACGAAACGGTAGACAATGGGGCCACAACAACTGTGGCAACGATTAGCGGGCCCACACACACATCCTGACTGCCTGCCGCCCACCTTTCGTTCTGCGTGCCAGTTTATTACACAAGGCAAGGACCCATCCAGCCATAGACCCACCCATCGACTCGAGCAGTTGCCGCAATTGGTGGCCCACATTCCGGGGGAAGTATGCGTCCCGAGCCGAGTCTGGCAACCGGGCTGACTGGAGCAAGCTGGCAGGTAGGCCTGGCGTCGTACCTCGCCTCGTTTGATCAATACGGCACCGAGGCAGGGCTCAGTCGTAGAAGGCAGTCAGTAACGATACCGTTCGGACGAATTTCTCTCGTCGTAAACTTTTGGGAAAAATTTTCAATATATTTTTGTTTTTGTAAGAACGCGCCAAAAATCGGAAAAAACTCAAGTGCTGTCGAAAGACTTTCGGACCCGCCATATCGACTGAGAGCATCCCATTTTCGTTGTGTTTTATAAATTTTTGTTTACTTGTCTTTCCCCTCGGACTCAACAGACGTGTTTTAAAATGACTTCGGTAAGGGTCGAGATAAACCCAGCTAATGCTATTGAATCTATATAGGTATTATTTAACCGTTGATCAGATTGAATCGAAACGGGTGCAATACCGCAAGTATCTGGAGCGTGCTGGGGTCATCGATGCCCTGAGCAAGGCGCTGATCAAACTCTACGAGGAGCAGAACAAGCCCGAGGATGCCATCCGCTTTGTGCGCAAGTTTATGTGCGAAAGCTGTCCGGATGATGCCCAGTACGACGTCATGAAGAACGACCTCGAAGAGGCCAAGGTGCACATAACCAAGCTGGAGCAAGAGCTGGAACGGTTGCGCGGACAAATGTAAGTACTTGAGATTGGTTTAATTTTATATAAATTCAACTCATTTTTATTGTACAGCAAAAAGTCACCGGAGGAGTACCAGGAGCTCACTATTGCCGGATACAAGTCCCTCATGGATGATGAGGAGAACGTCAATTCGTTGCTGCGTAAATACCTCACCCCTGAGCTCCTGGAGGAGTACATGCTGGTCACCACCTCGGCCCCTGTGGACGCCTACCTATACGATTGCGCAGTGGCTGGATTTGATCACCACGAAGCTCCCGTGGGCATATACGCCGCGGATGCAGAGAGCTATGACGTATTCAATAAACTCTTTGACCCCATCATCAAGGATTACCACGGCCAGACGGAGAACGATAACGATGTGCTGCAGAAGGATGCCGACTTTGGCAATGTGGATGAGATTGAAAACTTGGATCCAGAGCGCAAGTACATCTTGTCTGCGCGCATTCGGCTGGCGCGTAACATTGAAGGCTTCCCCTTCTTCCCAAAACTCACGGAGAAACAGTTCATCGAAGTAGAAGACAGGGTGCGCGCCGCTACTGAAACGATGGACGGGGAACTGATCGGTTCCTACTTGACAATTGGGGACATTGATGCCGAGACACAGGCAGAGATGGTCAAACGACACATACTCTTCCAGCGAGGCGATGAGCAGCTGACCACCGCCGGTTGCTATCGTTTCTGGCCGACTGGTCGCGGTGTCTACCATAATCCAGCCGAGACCTTCGTCATCTGGGTGAATCGTGAGGACCATGTGCGCATCATGTCAATGGCGCCATGCGGTGACTTTGGTGACGTCTACAACCGCCTGGTCAACGGGCTCCAAGAGCTTGAGAAAAGCCTGACGTTTGTGCGCCACCCGCGTTACGGAAACCTAACGGCATGTCCCACCAATGTGGGGACCACACTGCGCGCTTCGGTCCATATCCGCTTGCCGCTGCTTTCCAAGGACCAGGATCGCCTGATCGCCCTCGCCGAGGAGCTGCAGCTGCAGATACGCGGAAATGATGGTGAAGCCAACGAAGATGGCATCATGGACATCTCAAACAAGCGACGTCTTGGCTTTACGGAGTTCGAACTGGTTAAAACGCTCCAGGATGGCATTGTCGCTCTAATCAATGCCGAGGAGGAGCTCGAAATAGCCGGACAGGAGGGTTAGATACCCAGATACCCGCCCGCTTCGCAGCCCAAAAAAGTATCGATTCCACCACCACTAAACTATTCACAAACACTGACAGAACGAAAGACACCGAAACGACAGGAGAAGCATCTCATCTTTGGTTAAATAAATTTGTCCCGTAGTAAATCGAACGAATTGCACTCACCTTCCAGTCTTCCTCGTCATCCTTTGAGTTGCGTTGTATCTGGCCAATCACCTTAAACCAGTTGGATTTCGTCGAGCCCTGGACGTCCAGGGTGATGTTCCATCTGTGCAGAGCATTCACATGAGCCGACTCCTCGGCGGGATGCGCCTCCAGTTGGTTATCTGTGTGCTCAAGGGTTAGGCCAATTAACTTCCCCTTGAGCTCGGACGTCTTTAACACATCCTCCGTACAAAAGTTGCCCTCGATCTGAAAAGTATTTTAATTCATTCATAATTATTGTAAAGTTAAGCAGGCTGTGGATCTCACTCTGGTGGCCTTTTCGTTGTACAGTAGCATGGTAAAGTTCCGATCGTGTCCCAGGTGAATGGAGCTCAGCTGGGTGAAGCCAAAAACGTACATCAGGACATTGACCACCATGTTGCCGGAGAAGCCACTGCAAGTAAATGGAAAGGGACATTCGTTAGGTGAAATATTGTTTTTGTAGACGCACAGCGTACTTTTCCGTGAACTCGGACTTGAGTAGCATCCCTCGGTACTTGATCAGCTCGTTGAGGTTCGTGTGGATGCCCATCTGTACCCCAAAATCGGGCATGGAGTAATTGAAAAGCTGGACCTTAAATAGAATTTTAAGCAGAAGAAGTAAGCTTCACTTCGGTTTCACTTTTTAGTTTTAAAAACTCACCACATCATTCCGACTCTCGGGCAACATGATCTCCTCGAAGGGCGCCGCCGCTGTCTTGGTTATCAAACCCCTGGTCTTGGTCACAGCTCGCGATTTAAAGGACAGGCCGCTGGTCAGGTTCTGGGGCCGTGAGAAGGAGTAGCGCCGGCACTTACTGCCGCTCTCATTGAGGTTTAGCTCGCTGCTAAAGGGGATGTAGATAAGGAAGCCCTGCTCCCGGTTGATCTCGTGGTCCAGGTTCAGGAACGGATTATAGCTGCGACTGCGCACTGAGGCGTACGACGAGTATCGGGCATCGATCTCTAATGTATGCTTCGATATCGGCGGAGTGCGCTGCTCGGTTATATTGCCGCGCAGTGAAGTCAGGACCGTGGTCTGCAGCAGGACGTCCGAGGAGGTGCCCAGCACAGTGGGTACTGAGTAGCGGTTCATGAAAGGCCATCGCACCGTCTGCATATTGATGTGACTGTCCGTCCGTATAATCTGCTGCATCCGCTCCAGAACTAAGGGTGTATCCAAGTGATTATTCAATTGGGGGCCAAGGTCCCTGATCACTATACTTACTGTTGTCGTAGGTCAGTTGGCGGAACATGCGCTGGTTGAGGTAGTAAGAGAGAACCGTCTTGCCCTCCATCTGCAGGATGAACTCCAGGTGCAGGTCCTTGGAGTTGACGATCGGTGCCTGCAGCATGGCCAGAAGAGTCTTGATGCTCTTGAAGGTGAACGGTTCGGTGTCATTCCTCGACTGCATCTTGCTCAGGATGGTATCCGGCAGACCGCGCGCTTTGATGTACAGCTAAAAGAGGGTTGCAATTAATTGCTTAGCTTTGCTGATTTTACTTCCAGGAGGTTCACTCACCGCCAGTTGACCCGTGAACTTGCCGAGTGCCTCGGTGTCGAACTTGAAGAAGGCCACCACGGGCATATCAGACTTGGGATCGCCTACGAGGAAGACCTGCAGCATCGCTCCGATTCCGAACTTGGAGTCGCGGTAGTCGAAGATGTAGTTGCCGGTGACCCAATAGCGTGGTTCCGGCTTTTTGGGCAGATGGCGGTGCATGTAGGACAGAAGGCGGCGTCTGATAAAATCAATGTCAGACTAAAGTGTTCGTTGGTTAAGTGGAAGGGAGGATAACTTACAGCTTTTGGTAGCAGGGATAGGTCGTCTCCGATATGCTGGTCACCGTTGTCCTGTAGTAGTTGATCATGTGCGGGTCCGTCTCGCTCTGGATGATGCGATGGATGCTGATCAGACGAGCAGCAGTGGGATTGGAGATTAGTAGTAGGGTGACTGCCGCCACTCTGAGCTCCAGGCTGGCGTTGCGAGACTCGAAGATTGGCCAGTATATCTCGTAAATGCGCTCCGCCCGACTGTCTGCCAGCGCCAAAGTCGTCCAGGCTGCCTGGAACTTGAGATCCTCGTGCTCGTTGGGATCCTGGACGATGGGCTCCAGGTAGTCGGCCACGCTGCCCAACTGAAGGTTGTTCAGACCCTGCAGGTACAGCATCTTCTGGTCGAAGTCGCGATCGCCTGTGAATAGGTGGAATCATCAATATTAAATATTAAAATTTAAAGTGCACAATTAATTAGTAAATTATTCACTTACTCAGATAGGCATTGAAATACTTCTGGACATACTCCTCAAACTCTTCCTTGTCGATGCCCTTGGCCACGTACACGTTGTGGATGAGGGTGGCATAGCTGAGGATGGCTGCCTGTCGCACATCCGAGCGATCCGGCCCAATCTTGAGGAAATCTTCGCACTTGTGCACCAGCTCCGCGGAGAGTTCGAAAATGTGAAAGGGCATTGGAATAAGCAGCTGCACTGCTATCTGCGGCTTGGTCATTTTATTCACCACCAGGTGATGGGTGAGAAAGACCGAGGCCTTGGTTCCGATGCGTGGTATAATTTCGTGAAAGATATTTCGGATTGTCTCCTGGCGGTACGACGTGCCGATGTCCACCTCGCGGTAGAGCTTGGTCAGCGAATCGAAGTCCATCTCGCTGAGTAACTTGATCACGTCCGAGAGCGTTGAATCGTACGGCTCGGAGAACTTAAATTCCGTGCTCTCGAGACCCTCCGCCAAGATGTCCAGCAGAGAGCCCGCCTGGGCAACCAGCGTTTCCTGCTGCTGAGGATTCCTTCCGCCTGTCGGATCGTTGGGGTCCAGCGGTTGTAATTCCAGATTGGAGGGCTCTGGCCCCATTGACGTTTCAATATCGATGGGATTGTCTATGGGCGTCTCGTTCTGGAAGTTGAGCAGCAGCTCCGAGTTGATGAACTGCGCCTCCCCGGTGGACTCGAATGTGTGGATCAGGGTGGTACCCTTGGCGTGGGCCGTGCTCAAGAAATAGCCCGTCTCGTTGTGCGGCAGCATTCCGTAGACGGCCTCGTTGCCGATGATCACGCTCTTCTGGTGGTCATATTCGCAAGTATTCGGCGGCACGTTGCTCCGAGTGGTGTGCACCGCCTCCGAGTAGGGCTGGCAGGTCTTCAGCTCCGGCGTCTTGCGGATGGAGATATAGCTGGTCTTGTTGGACACAAAATACTCTGTGCGGCAGGTGCCATGGATACCAAGCTATTGGTGAAAATTAAAGGGAGAGGATTTTTAATTCATTAAATTATAAACGTAGGAAGAAGATTCATTAAGGTAATAACTCCAAGCTCACCTCATCCACAACAAATGCCCCGCTGGACTTCATCTGGAACTGCAGCACGGAGGCAATGGCCCGCTTAAAGTTCATGCTCCAAATGGGATCCGCTTCCTTGAAGACCACATGCGAGATGGCGCCCTCCGGCGTGAGGACTATCTTGAAGGGCTTGTAGGGCGGGTACATCTCCTTGTTCTGCAGGAATTTCTCACCGGAGTTGTTCAACGTTACATCGTCAATGACCAGCTGGAAAAAGAGAGAGCGAATGCTTCGATTAGCCGGGAAAGCCCCCGATGCTGTAATCTTCGATCGACTAGAGAGGGTCCGGCCCAACTGAGCCCGCTGATAAGTCATTTATCTGGCAAACAGAAATTAGTCAGATCGGCGATCGACGATCGGCTCTCATATGGCGTACACATGCCGCCATCTCCTCCAGGTCCCGGAGATGCCTGATAAGCGAGGGCTACTCCTAGAGTCGCGCTGCTCAGTCAAAACAATCAGAGCCGATTACCCACACACAGAGGCCGCCGCACTCAAAGGAGGGAAGGGGATATACGATGATGCGGCTGTGTGTATTGGCATTATCTGTGGGGGCTCAATGGAAGAAGTTCACAGCCGAGTTCAGTTCATTGTGAGCTCGGCTGCGCTCCTCCTCCTGACTCTCTCTGTGAAAGGTTAAATTGTCTTTAATTCATCTGCGAATTCTTCTTCTGCGTCTGCGGAGCCCGAGAAGAGTCGCTGGGAGAAGGGGCTGGGGAGCGGGCTCCAGAATGCGCTGATTGAATCGTACAAATTGATAATGAAATCAATAAATTGATTCGATTTTTCACTGATTTTCAATTGATTTACATATGAGTGTATACACATACATATGTACATACCGAGGCGTATATAAATAATTGTAGAAAAGTGATCACATGGCAGTATTTTTATTTTTGTATAAACAAAAATATTTTTATTCCAAGTGGAATTTAAATAATCATCGACCGGGTCGTTGGAGATCAGCCGAAACATTTCTTATATGCTTCCTAATAATTCCAAGAACAGATGCGCTCTCCTAAAAAAATCAAAGAACTTACCGCCGCTGCCAGGACCAGCTCGCTCTGCCGCTGTAACGTGAGCTTTCCGCGCACTATCCAGCCGGAGGTGGGTGGCGAGGGATGACCCTCGTCCTGGGGCTTCGCACCCACCAGGACATTGCCCTCATAATCGTACAGCATCTGCTTGTTGAGGCCGATGATGCTGAAGGCATGGCCACCGGTGTCCAAGATCAGGAAAAGATCTGCCAGATAGATAGATAGATAGATGTAGATGAGAAATTGAAGTTCAATTCGACGGATGCTTCTCCCCTGCCTCGCTATGTCGCATTCTGGCGCGGATGGGCAATAAACTCTTCAATTATCAATTGAATTTCGTTCTTATATATGTATGTATATACTCGATGTGCATGTGTGTATATAGGGTATATATACAATATATGAATATATGATCGCAAAACGCTTTAATCAATGCTGCTCCTCGGCTTCTTTTTTGATGCGCGCTCGTCAATGAATCATTACGTCATGTTCCTGAATTAATTTCTGATATAGTTGGGATTATCAACTAGGTTACTCTGGCTCTCTTCTCACGTACACAAGAACACGGAACACTTGAATCGCCTCATGGCCGCCAGCACACAGCTTCCTTCCGAGGTCGCGACACTCGCGGGTTTTCTCACAGTTTTCCCGACTCCACACACACAGTTGCTAATGTAATAACCGGGAATATGTGTATATATATACGTCTGTGTACTATCAGATATGTTTCAAAGAGGCCGCCGCTTTTCCTCCTTTATCGCTAGCGCTCTAGCGTCTCTAATTCCCAAAACACAACTCGACGTCTGCTCCGTTCGCGATCCAAACTCGGACTGAGGCTGTCAGCGATCGGATTTAACAGCCGGAGTGCTGGCCTTGCTGGAGGTTCTGCTGATAAGCATCATCGTTCCAAAGAGCGGCTTGGCTCTCTCTTACAACCTGAGGAACCTGCTCTTAAGGAACGTCCTAAAAAATGGATTCGTTTCTGAGCATAAATAATACTGTATACTTTGTATAAATATATTTCCTGGTCCTAATTATTTTATATTCCTTCCCAAAAAGTACTTATCTTTCAAATGCTTTTGGTGTAAATAAGCCAACCTTAGGCCGATAAAGAATATACAGCTAAAAATAGACAATGTTGTGACACCGAAATGATTAAAAACGCATTCAAAAGCTCCAAAAGATTGTCTATAAAAATCTATGTTATTTATTTGTATAAGAGTAGCGTGTATACGATTACTTATTGACGAACTTGGACTTGCACGAACGTCTTATACGTAACAAAACAATTTACCACAAATCACATGGAGACAGGAATAACAGAAAGTATTTTGTGTATGTTCTTAGCTCTAGCGCGCTCCCCCATGAGCATGTCCTGCCCTGAAGTGGGCACCACCCGTTCCAGCACCGCTTGGTCCAGCCCCACTTGGTCTGGCTCCTCCTCCAGCCCCACTGGCACCTCGTTTCTCAGTGCTCGATTCAGCACTGGCATCTCCGTTTTCGGAGCCGCTCTGCTCCGCATCTAGATTCTTTAGCTGCTGCTGCCACATATCCGCATAGATGCCATCCTCACGGAGGACGAGCTCTTCGTGCCTACCGCGCTCCACAATGCTTCCCTCCTTCAGCACAAGGATCTCGTCGGCATGGATGACGGTGGAGAGCCGGTGGGCCACAATGATGGTGGTACGATTGGCGCAGACACGGGCCAAGGCAGCCTGAATATTGCGCTCCGTGTGAGTATCCAGAGCCGAGGTGGCTTCATCAAGCAACACAATGATGGGCGCCTTCAGGAGGGTTCTGGCAATCGCCACACGTTGCTTTTCGCCTCCACTGAGACGGAGACCCCGCTCGCCTACTTTCGTTTCGTAGCTGTCTGGGAAACCGAGGATCCTCTCGTGAATGTCGGCGGCTCGAGCAGCTTCGTAGACGGCGTCGGCGGAAGCACCCAACTTCGCATACTCGATGTTGTAGAAAATGGTATTGTTGAACAGAACCGTATCCTGAGGCACAACGCCAATGGCCTTTCGCAGGCTCTGCTGCTGCACCAGCTTAATATTCTGGCCATCTATCAGGATAGCTCCCGTCTGCACATCATAGAAGCGGAAGAGCAGCCGCATAATAGTACTCTTGCCCGCTCCAGAGGGTCCCACAATCGCCACCGTCTTCCCGGCGGGCACTGAAAAATTCACGTTGCGCAGCACCACCTTTTCCGGTGAATAGCCAAAGGTTACGTTAGAGAACTCGATGCCACCGCCGGCGGTAAGAAGTGGCGAGCAGCCCGGCGCATCCACGATCTCCTCCTCCTCGCGCAGCAGATCGAACATGTTCTCCATGTCCACAAAGTTCTTCTGGATGGCTCGGTAGTAGGTGCCGAACCAGTTCAGCGGCATGTACAGCTCCATGAGGTACGTAGAGAATAAAACGAAGTCACCCACGGTCAGGGTTTGGTGGTGGACCACCAGATAGACGCAAAGCAGCGATCCGGCAAGCAGGCCCAGGCACAGGATAATGTTCTGGGCGGTGTTCAGCATATTCAGGGTCAGCATGGACAAGAACTCCTCCTTTTGATACTTAAGGATGGCCTCCCTATAGCAGTCCACCTCGTATCCCTCGGCTCCATAGTATTTGACAGTTTCAAAGTTCAGCAAAGAGTCCACGCTGCGAGCACGCTGCTCGTTGTCCGCCAGGTTCATTCTCCTCTGGTATTTGGTACGCCACTCCGTAATGGCAATGGTAGAGGCTGCAAAGCAGAACCAAAATTATAGTAATGGAGAAAAACAACTCGGGCTGTAATAGATCCTTACCTATATACAGGAACATGGTGAGGAAGACGATAAGTCCGAACCACCAATTAAAGGCGTATATGAAGAAGGCGACGGCCACAATGAGATCCAGAATGGTGGGCGTAATCGAGAAGACAATGTAGTTGAGCAGGTTGTTGATCGAGTCCGTGCCACGGTCCATGACTCGCAGCACCTCGCCCGTCTTTCGCTGCAAGTGCCACCTCAGCGAAAGTTGATGCAGATGCTGGAATAGCTCGATCTCAATCTCGCGGGTCGTGTACTGCTGCACTCGGATCCACAGGAAAGTGCGCAGATTATTAAACAATCCCATGCCCCCGGTGCCGCCGCCTTGCAGGAAGGATAGAGCCACATAGATCAGCACAAAGTCCCAGCGGAAGATGATCGGCTCAATGGTCAGACTGTCCACTATAAAGGCAAGAGATTAGCATTGCATGATTGTACGTAATATGCTTCCGCACAAAACCTGACCTACCCAACAACTTGCGATAAATCGGCAAAAACAGCTTTATGACGCGACCGGCAATCAGCAGTATAATACAGACGATGACGGCCAATTGCAGCGCCAGATCCTTCTTGGGCCACAGGTAGGGGAAGAGCGTGCGCAGCTTGCGCCAACCGTTCCTGAAAGCCGATCCCGTGGGAACGTTTCCTTGCGATTCACTCGAGGTGTCATTGTCCAGCCGTTGGTGAGGGTTGTAGGGCGCCATGATGCCAGGGGCCTTCAGGCCCAAGACAAAGATCAGCAGCGAGCAGAGGAAGCGGGTGACAAACAGACCCATTTCAATTTGATCCTTGTTGCTGCAGGAAACAGAGATGAACTGTAGTTAAACATCTACACCAAAGATATCTGGCCAGAGCTTACGTTTTCAGATGGAACCACCAGTCCTCGTGTCGCAGATTGATGAATGCCAGCGACTCGTTGATGAAGGCCAGCGTCCAGAAGAGCAGCAGAATAAGCCCGTGTCCACGTGTGGGCGTCGAGGGTAGCTGGTAGAAGCGCTCCTTGTATATCAGGCAAATGCTGAACGGGTAGCAGAAGCACACAACGCCGGTGGAGAATAGCTGTAAGGGAAGCAGGTTAGCAGCGCTTTCTTTTTCGGTTCCTCTCCCCCACTCACCATGTATCCGTACACCGTACTGTCTGTATAGATGCGTGCATTGAGCAGGAACCGTATCGCTGCCAGCACCGGGAGCAGAAGCAGCAGGAAGAGCTGCAGCGCGTACAGGCGCGACCTGGAGATTTGTGTGGGATCTGTGATTCGGGTGGCATACTTCCGGTACATCAGCAGCTGGATGCAGCCGAAGAGCAACAGGAACCCGCCGTAAACGGCCGGGCCCACGGTGTCCATGAAGCAGTGCGAGATGCCATGCTGTGTCCACACCTCACTGAGGGTCACGTTGGGCGGGCAGTAGCGCATTGTGATGACTGTGTACAACTGTGCGCCGATAAGCTCTGATAGCTCTGATGGAAACGTGCCCGATAAAGTGGAGCTGTGACTGGAACAGCCCGGATAACAATTGCTTTGTTATATGGGGGCGGCTATTTCGCAACAAATCACCGAAATTATCAGTTCGCACCGAGAGGGAAACCACTTTTCCACCCGGTACGCGGTGTGCACTCGTTAATGTGTTAATTTAATTTAGTGGATAACTTTTACGGCACGGCACCAACAGAAAGTTGCAACTCATCCAACACATTAGCTATGTAAAATTATGCAACGCTCTCTCCGCTGGTTGGCTTGGCTGGTTAGTGAGCCCCTCCCCCCGCTTTCTCGCCACCAAGGAGACGCTTTTAATATATCAACACAATTATTGTTTGCGTTGATAAAGTTATAAGTAAAATTAACGGATAAACTGCGTTCAACTCCGGCCCGACTCAAACTCAGTAATGCCAACTGCGATATAAAAATAGCTAAAATAGCTCTTCAAAAAAGCTAAAAAGCGAGAGAATTGTTATGGTAGCTAAAGAAATCCGAAGTAGTAAAGAATAAAAGAATACACCGTACAAAACTTAAATAATTATAAATTATAAGCAATTTTTAAATTAAATTATTATTTTTATATATATTATGACAACTTTCCACAAAAATTATCTATAAATTACCCCTTGATAAACGCTACATCTAGCGGGGTAATAGCTAAAATGACAACACTGACGAAAACATATGACGTAGTGACTGCAAAACTATCGATTCAAAAGTACTGTTTTATTATCGACTAAAAAACCCAAACGGAAATATTAAAAAACAAATTAAATTTAGTTTTGAAGGAAAAATTCAATTTTAAGATAATTAGATATTACTTCCCAAGCTCTAACAATACTTATTTTTATTACGAACATTTAGTTTCGAATAGAAGATAAGTTCATGCTGATGATAATCGTTTTTGATTAACTCCAGGACTCCTGCAGATATCCAGCCATAATCCTCTAGGAATTAATAAACAATTTTTCCAGGAATCTCTGAGGAATTCCTTCAGGATTCCTGGAGGAACCTAGCGAGTTCAGTCCACCTACCAGTATATTCTATATCTATTTATATTTTCTTGAAGAATAAATCTATTTATCTATTAAATTACCTTTAGTTTTTAGTTTAAGGCTTGCTTTAGGCAAACAAGGTAATTTAATAAGGTTCCCCTAAAGATAGGCAACGAAATGCTTTATTTTGGAATATGCTTTATTTGTAATTTATACAGGTTTCTTTATTCGTCAATTTTGTTAAAATAAATATTCATGTTCGTCTAATACTTTACATATAAGAAATTTGCTGAAATTTTCTACGCTTAGCCCTAGGTAATAATATCCTACTTTAAGCTAATTGTCTGAGTGTTCGGAGAAACTGAATATTCAAAGCACAAGGAACAAATCGGTTGGGCGTAAAGTATTTACACCGAGTGTTTTTAGTTTGTTGTTGATCGGTAACATATAAAATTCGCTACTTATAAGTAAAAGGAAAGGGCGTTACTAGAAACTACGAAGACTACTAAAACATTTTAAATTTTTAGAGGATTTCCCGTATACGAATTTCGAATTTGATTCGGTCTAACTCGACTAACTTGTTCAACTTGGGTTTAACTTATTATCACAAACAAGTACACTTAATATGCATGATTACACGTGAGTGGGGAGTGGGAGGCGACGCCCCCCGCTTACAGCTACGAGTTGATCTTGGCCAGCAGCGGCTGCGTGACGGCACTGCCCGCCACTGGAGGGCACTGTTGCCTGTAGCTCTTCACCAGGTAGCCGAAGTGGTTGCTGTCCCCCGGAATGTTCTGGCCACTGGCACTCCGCTGCGGGCTGTTGGCCACCAGTGGCATGGCTGTTTGAGTCGCAGCTGGAACGGGAACAGGGGCAGCAGGTGGCGCCGACGTGGGCAGCAGCGGTGCCTCATCGCCCTCGGCAAACTTGATTCTCAGCTGGCCACTGTCCATGCTGCACGTGTCCACACCCGGAGCGCCCGTCAGCAGCGTTGAGATCGTGGGCGAGGGCTTTAGCCGGCTCCTGGGACACCCCATCGCCGGTGGCTGCAGGATGCCGCTCAAATTGGAGCTGGAATTCGAATGGACATAGCCGTGGCTATTGTTGTTGTTCTGGTTGCTGAGGTTGAGGTGATGGTGGTTCTTGAGCGCTCCGCTCAGCGGCAGCCGGAAGTGTGCCAGTTCCCAGCTGTCGGAGCTCTCCTCCATGTCGCGTAGGCTGCGGCTGCTGTAGATGTCGCAGGGCCTCTGGGCAGCCGCCGCATCCAAGTAGAGGTTCTCAGTCTTGTGGTAGTCGAAGCTCCCGCCATTCAGCTTGGGCGAGCTGGAGCTGATCTTGCGCTTAACGCGCAGATTGGGTGACTCCTTCGCCGGCGGAGGCGGTGGCAGGGCGATCGTAGGCGGCGGCACCTGGGTTGCTTGGGGCGTGGCCACGACCAGCTCGGAGTGTTGCTTGTGCAGATGATGCGACTGGCTGCGCTGAGGCTGCTTTAGCGAAGAGCGTCTCGAGAGCAGGAGCTTGTTGGGCGACATCAAAGCGTCGGGGCGCGGCACCTCGCCCTCCAGCCAGTAGGTAAGCATCTCGCCCTTGCCCTTCATGGGCACGAAGCCCCGCCGGGTGGTCACGAAGGTGCCGAACTCATCTAGAGCTACCTTGGTGGTCTCGCTGATGTGTATCTTTAGCGCCTCGCCATTGGACTCCATGCGGGAGGCGGTGTTGACGGTGTCACCAAAGAGGCAGTAGCGTGGCATCTTTAGTCCCACTACGCCCGCCACACAGGCACCGGTGTGTAGGCCAATCCTCAGCTTCAGGCGGTCTTCCGGCCGGTGGTGGATGCAGAAGTTGTGCACTGCCTCCAGAAGGGCGAGGGCTAGGCGGGCTATCTCCCGGGCATGCTGGTTTCCATTGCGAATGGGCAGCCCCGAGACCACCATGTAGGCATCACCGATCGTCTCCACCTTGTACACATCGAAGTTCTCCACGATGGAGTCGAAGCAGGTGTACAGGTCGTTGAGGAACTGGACCACCTGCATGGGCGTGCTCTCCGCCGAGATGGCCGTGAAGCCGACGATGTCGCTGAAGTATATTGTCACCTGGTCGAAGGTCTCTGCCACCACGGGCTGGCCACTGATTAGCTGGGCAGCAACGCTCTGCGGCAGCAGCTGGTAGAGCAGCTTCTCGCATTTCTTCTTCTCCTCATGGTAGTCCTGGGTGCGCTCCTCCACCAGTTCCTCGAGGTTGTTGGCGTACAGTTCCATGCGCTTCAGCAGGTTGTCCACAATGTTGCCCGTCTCGTTGTCTCTGTCAAGGAGTACATTAAGGGAGGGAGTTAACATATATTACAAAACCAATCCTTTATTGAATAACTAACAAGGACATTATTGGACACTTACTTATTGAACCTGCGAATCATGGACTTGAGTGTATTAAAGTCCGGACGTTCGGCTGGATCCTCCGCCCAGCAGCGTCGGATGATGCCGTTAATGTCCGCCTTGGTATCGCCATTTGGTTCGAGATCCGGCCGGAATGGTCTCTGCATTCTCTGCGGGTGATATCCCTTGACCAGTTCTATGATTTCTGTAGGCAGTTAGAGAGAGGCTTTGGTTTAGATTTCAATTGAGTTTGGTTTTGTTGGCTATTTTGTGATGTAAATTTTTTCGTTTTATGTATAATTTTTTGTAGACATCAGACGGGTCGTGTTGCCTGGCCAAGACATCCGCACTCGCACACAAAGCCACTGCTGCCAAGATGTGGTCAGAGAAACAATATCTGGACATGCTCAGCCTATTTCTCCAGGCAAAGCCACCGAAACCGCACGAGCTGAGGCCGTGCTACGAACACGAGCTACTGCTGCACGCCATCTGTCGCCCCAAGGAGCCGCTGACGAAGGATGAGATAACGGATCTCGTGTGGAACATGGCCAATGGGCCCAAGAAGAAGACGTCCAAGTCCCGGAAACGGCAGAGTGGCGGTATGGATGTGAAACGCGAACCCACCGATGCAGAGATCATATTCGGAGGCTGTGTGAAGTCGCCTCATTGCCGCTGCACCTGGGGGAGATCACGCATCGATTGGCTAAACAAGCTGGAGCGGCAGCATATAGGGCAGTACTACTATACGTGGCAGGAGCCGCCAGGAGTAATCGCCGCTTTCAAGGAACCCCCGCCCAACATAAGCAGGGAAAAGCTTAAAAAGACAGTTCGGGAATGTAGCAGGGCCAGGATGAAAAGACCTGGCTGCGGGGCCATGCTGCTCTTCGCTTACGGCCGGTGCTTCGGGCACAAATCCAGGAACTTCTCGGACGTGCCCGACCGCAACAACACTTCGTGATTTGCCCTTGTGGGTGGTCTACAAGCAGGGGGGGATCAACTTTTCATTTTTCGACCTGCCTTTCTACAATTTGATTTCGATTTCCAGTGCGCTGAGACCGCAATTAAATTCGCCTGCAGACACAACTCTCGACAAGCGCCGGCAGCTGGCAAAGTTGCCAGTTAGTATTCTGCGGCAAGGCACGAGTGGCGGTAAAGGGAGAGACTGAATCCTGATTCCCACAGCCGCCAAGTCAGTGCATAATTTGATGAATTCGCCAAGTGGCAACTTGAAGACCAAGTTTCGGGCGCCAATTGAAATCGGCGAGAGTCCCTTCGCAGTTGGCCTTTAGTTTCAGGAGGCGTTGAGTGCATCAACTACAAGCAGCAATAAAAAAAAACAGAACAAGCTCAGCGCAACGAAAAAAATATTACACTTTTCAGTTTTTTTTGTTATTTTTTAGGTTTAACTTGATTTTGTTTCAACTGAAGTGACCTTATAAAGCAGTAGAAGGATGAGAATTGGGAAATATTGGGACCAAGCTCTTGGCTCTGATGTTTACATATTAATATTAATTTTCTCAATTTTAAAAACTAAGTATTTTCTTCTTTAAACCTTCAAAATCAAAGCTACCACTAAGTAATTTTTTGTAGACTAATTATTAGAGAGCATTTAATCCGTTTACACAAAAACTGTGTGCTCCTGCCTGTGCCGTTCTCTCATTGCTCAGGAATTAAGTGATTCTTGGTTGTAGATTGTCGAGCACGTCTCCTGCTAATTTGCGCAGTCCCACACATACCCAGGGCCACAACGATCCGGAGAGGCCAACTTGTCTGGACGGACGGAGTAACCGCAACATGTGCAAAAATCTAGCATTAAAATTCCGCTCAGACGAAATCGGCTGCAACACGAAAATGTGCGCTCTGCGGAGGAGCTGGAGGGGCAGGGGATCTGAAGAGCAGAAACAATTTCATGGCATACCTTGCGGCGATTTCTCGTACGCACACCTGCCCAGGTAAAAGGGGCCCTGTCGAGTGGTTATCTCGTGCACAATGATTCCAAAGGCGTAGACGTCCCCCTTCTGTGTGCCCTCGGGGGCCCTCTGGTGCTCCAGTCTCAGCAGTTCGGGGGAAGTCCACAAAAGCTCTGAATAAATACAAAAATAAATTGGAAATATTGTTATCATTGAATTCTTCTTAGATTTTTTTTTGTATTTCTTATTTCTTATTATACATTTAAGTTACTTACTGCTCCAATAAGCATGACTATTGCAATTGCCCCCATCGCTCTCCATGTCGAATTGCGACTTCCTTAGACTGTGTAGCCCGAAATCGGTGATCTTGAGCACGAAACGGGAATCGACGACGCAGTTGGAGGACTTGAGGTTGCCGTGGGAACGAATGTCGGAGCTGTGCAGGAACTGCATGCCGCGCACGATGTCGTGCATGAGCGACAGGCGGAACATCCAGTCCAGCTGGAACTGCTCGTTCTCGAGGATGTCCTGCAGCGAGCCCTTGGGACAGTACTCGGTGAGCAGGAAGCTGCGCCGCTGGTCCAAGCAGGCGCCGTAGAACTTAACCAAGTGGTCATGTTGCAGATCCTTCATGCGCTTTAGCTCCAGCATCAGGCTGCGGGTAAGCATGTTGTGCACGTTGGACACCTCCACCGGCTTGATGGCCACCTTGCTTTTGCGAAACATGCCTACGGGTATGAAGATCTGGCGGTCGCCATTGATGGACACCATATCCTCTGACATCAGTGTCAGTTGCGAACTTTGCTTTACCAAAGAGTGGAAGGAGCCGCGCAGTCCGCGCTCTGCTGCATCGCGGAACATCACATCCTCCAGCGACACCTTCCAGCTCATGGAATTGATCTCCGCCTCGGCGATGTAGTGGCGATACCCGAAGAAGAAGCACACTGCCATCACGATCACCATGGTTCCCAGCACGATCGAGAGGATTGCATAGCCGGGCAAAGCTGAAAGAAGAAGGGTCAAAAGATGGGGTTATGCTTCCTATTATTTGGTTTTGACACCTACAATTATCGGGACACAGGGCACCATCGTAGCCGCAGCTGGGTCGATCCGGCGGTGCCTCCTCGCGGTCGCCCGCCCAGTGGATATCCTTGTTGGCCTCGAACTCCAGCCGGTTGTGTAGAAAGTGAGCCACGATCTCGAAGCGCCCGGTGGTGGGATTCATATCCAACAGCGAGTAGGCGGACAGCCGGTCGCCATTGGCATCAATGGTCACATTGCCCGTGATGCCGGTAAAGCTGCGGTTCCACATGCGTCGCACCATGTCTGTGCCGTTAATGGGGCGTGTCAGCATTGTGGGATCCTCCCGAATGCTCTCATTCAGGGCATTGGCATAGAGCAGGACCCCGTCGAAGAAGGAGGTGACGAAAGCAGAAATCGGCTCGTTGTCGCTGAATGTGTAATTGTATTTCTCGGCGGCAATGGCTTTGATCTGTGGATGGACAAGAGAACGGATGCGAAATCCCAACGCATTAATCTCTCTTCTGCTGGCCCGTCCCTCGGTCCCTAAACCTAAACCCATTCAATTTTCGTTGCCGTGGGGCATCAATTGCTATCCCCCGTTCTTGGCGTCTGGCGCCATTCCTCTTTAATTGCTTTGGCCCCCGTGAAAATTCAATTACGCGCTCGCTCGCCCGGAACGGAGAAAGGAGAACGGAAGACGAAGGTCCTCCTGGTCCGCGACGTTTTGTCACAATCCATGTGGAAATTATTGCACACCGCACTCCAATGTGCCACCGGCGGATTTCGTTCGCCATTCTCCTTTGACAGGCGACTCTGGCGGGATTTGGCCGGAGTTGCGGTTGCAAATGTCCATTGAGCGTAAGTTTTCTGCCAAAGAAGGGGCAGAGTTAAGCTGCAATCTTTAAAGGCTGCAGATGAAAGGTGTGGCTGAATGTAAGCCTGGTATCTACCGCAGTACTGTAATTATTGGCATACACTCAGAAAATGTGGAGTGGAATGATAAAGTAAAACTAAAGAAATACGAGCTTTAAATAATTGACTTTTAACAATAAACTAATAGTATTATATACTCGATTAATTTACTTATTAAACAGATATTTTGAGATTCTAATAGTAAATTTTAATAATTTTCCAGCGTTCCGCAGAGTGTAGGCCAACCTAGGAAAGCAGAAAACCATCATCAGCTTGTCGTTCGCATTTTGCCTCCTTCTGTGCATGGCCTAAGTATCTAACAGATACGTGGCGAGCCAAAGTGTCATTAGCCAGCCGAACGGACTATAGTCTAAAGGGGCTACCCCGTTTCACATGCTCCCCGGCTGCTTATCAGCAATTGCAACTGCAAATTCATTCACTTTTCAGGTGGCTGCTTCGGCTTTTCGAGGGCCTTTCCACTGAAGTTGGTCAGCAAATGCTACCAGGTGTTGTCGGCTTTGTTTGTTGTAAATTTACCATGTATCAACAGAAAAATGTTTACAATTCCCAGCCCCACCTGACCAGCCCCATGCTCATGCTAAATAGGCTATGGCTATGGGGGGGGGCAGCGTGCCCGGGAATTGAGTATGCATGAGGCTGGCCAAAAAAGAATCGGATGAGCGCAGCACAGAGCCCACACACAGAGGGGAAAAACAAAAGAAATCTGCAAAAATTTTCAAATTGGCTTCCGCATATCCATTTCCATGCAAATGCATGGACCCACCGAGTCCCGGCTTAGCCGCTCCCCTAGTAGTGCTCACCTCATTGGAGACCCGGGTGTACTCGTTGTCATTCGGCTGCTTTGGGGTTACGGTCAGCATGGCGGTGTAGGCCTTTTGGGCCCGCTCATTATTCAAATCCGTGTCGTTCTTCTCATACCAGGGCTGCGATGTCAGATAGGGAACCCTGTAAGGCGGAGAAAATAGTAAACAAAATTATCAGCACATACAGTAGCCTGTTGCTATAAGGAATTTATTATCGGTTTTATGACACTGAACGACAGACGCTTTACCGGTTTCAAGATTACTTTTGAAGCTTAAAATGGCATATTCATCAGCAAGCCCAATTATTTCTTTGTCAAATAAAAGAAAACTTGAATAATTTTTATTACCAAACGTAAAATCATTTACTTCCATAATTAAAAGGTATTAAGATCTTTGACCATTGAATAGTGACAGGAGCAAATCCCTTAAGAATTTCAAAGGGATTCCAGTGATTGGCATGCTAATCTTAACGTTTGACTCTTAATAAAGAAAACCAATTCGATGGTGGACACTGTATGTGATTTTTGCAGTTGCCCTTTTATTTTTAATCACATTCCGGGTTACTTTGATTTTTCGTTTTGTTTTTAAATGTAGTTTTTGCTTATCAATACGGTTTTAATTTGCCTTTGTGCCGCCTTCAGTTTGGGTCTATTACCAGCCATTGATATGCGTCATAAATTGTTTATAAATAGACTGTTAAAGTGTGCGGATCCACTGAACACACCTACATATACCTAGTTCGATTCTATGTAACTGCATTCGGAATTTACTAGCCCCTCCTTATCATCTGGAACTTGCATGTGTTTCTACCTGCTCGTGTTTTGCTTGCTTTTATATTAACTATTTAATTTAATCAAATATATTTATAGGTTCTTAAAAGATATCTTTAATTTGATAGATACATTGCAGATAGCAATCTATAATATCAAAATTATGTTCAAAGGCAAACATATTGACTTAATAATTCAAATTGGATTCTTAACTTCAGGTCAAAAAGTAATTAAATTTGTTTTTTAACACATAATACGACTCGGATATCAATGATCATTTCTCTACTAATTCCCAGGGGATTCTAATGATAGAATTTATCACTATATAGTCTGTTTACTCCGAGCTTTTGCAAGCAGGAAATTGATTAGCTAATCCGATGCATATACCGGCACTTACACACGCTCTTGCCCACTAGTATATAGATTAGTAAGTATATGTACGCAACATTTTTCCATTGATTGCGAGTGTCATGAAGGTCGGGCGATTAGAATGCATTTAATGCACATGCAAATCGAAGCCGATTGCAATTATATTTTCTTTGCACTATCAGAAAGAAAACGAGTGGGAGAGGAGCGTGCATCTCTCACCCTGTCACCTTGCCACTTCACCGAATTTTCCCCAGCTTTTCCAGCTCTGCTCGAGCTCGGCCTGGAGGCGGGTCAGACAAAGAGCTTTTGAGCTATTGAGGGGCAGACAAAGAAGCTGCTTGACCATTACTCAGCACTAATGTTTGGATAATCACATCGAATATGGCTTGAGGTCTGAGTCTGGGTACTTTGCCTCTCGGCCATTGTTCGAGTCGGAGCCGGGGTTCGGGGGTTTAATCGATCTGCCAACGCCATGTGCCGAAATATGGAATTTCCTCAATTTAAAAATAGTTAGGCTCTTGTGAGCAAATGCAGAAGCTATTTATAGACAGCGCTTGGTACATTTCATAACATTAACAACCTTGACTAATGCTGCTCATGCGCAGTTTGTAAAGAATATTTGTTCGAGAGTGCGCGTGGATTTTTTCCCATTTTTTTTATTTGATCAAAGTGAAAGGCAACAAATTGTTTGGCAATTGCCATAAATGATCACCTTTTGTGTCTGACCCCCCAAGCCCCGTCCCGCCGACGCTGTTAAGTAATTCATACGTTTGGCTAGCGCCGAGATACTCACCGCGAAAATAACTCGATATTGATGAAAACATATTCGCCGCTATCGATCATATTTAGCTCCTCGGCTGTCAGCATAATTTGACGTATCGACTGCGGATCGGCGCACATTATGACAACTGCAAAGAAATAAAATGAAAAAATGAAGAAGTCAAAACGAGATAGAAAAAGTATCTGTATTGAATTTATTGTTTCTTCTTTTTCTGCGGGAGCTATCGCAGCTGCTGCTCTTGTCATTAAAAATGTATTAATTTATTTAGAAGCTGTTGAGCTTCTCTCGCCCGAACTTGTCAGCTCCTTTGACGTCAGCGAGTGCAAAACGTAGTTTCAAAAGGGAAGCACAAAAAAAAAACACATTGTTTCTTAAATTAAAACCCAAAGATCTTAATGGTGCTTCATACTCAAGTTGATACGTATTTGACAGTACTCGAAAGAGCTTTCCATACGTTGTGGAGCAGGAAAGAATTGGGGAAATATATGTAACAATATGCTGATAATATTTCAGTAATTTTCCATTTAATTTTGATATTATTTAATTTTAATATTCAAAGAATTGTAATATTTGTAATCACTTATCAACTCTCAGTATTCAAAAGTAAAACTTTATTTAGATTTATCCTGCCTTCCCTTTCAAGTTTATGCATTTCACAAATATTTACAATTACTCTGCTGAAATGTAACCCAAATCTAAAACTTGATTCCACCCACAAGGTATATGTTAATTCCATCAATTACAAATTGAATGTCAGAGCTAGTTATGAATAAACGTTCGTGTAGAATTCCGTAAGCCAGCATAAGCTGGCAAATGTAATTGCGCATACGACACGTGGTGCACCGAGCATGATATGCAAATAAGCATTCGTGTTTGGCTGTCAAATATGTTGCAAACAAATGCAACTTTAATTGTGAAGCCTTTACCTTTTATTGGATATCTAGCTACCAGCATATTTTGTGCACACAAAATAGACAATCGTAAAACGACAATCGAGTGCAATTTTGTCTTGCTTTTCCCTGTACGTCATGTTTTGCTCAAACTATTTCTCGCTCAAATCTAATTACTTGGAAAATGGATGGCAGAAGCTGCATGGTCGTAGACCAGGCAATTTCAAGTTCAGTGCAAAAACGTGCAATTGACTTGATTTAATTATACAATTTTTATTTTCCCATTTGTCTTATGCTTTTAAATATTACATAGTCGCTCTTGCTCCCGTTGGCTTCCTGAGAGCTGTCAGTTGTTGACTCATTCCATTCGGCGATGAAGATATTTATGCCTTGGCCCCGATGTGAATAAGTAATAAATGTGCAGCTGTTGCAGGCGTGCAAAATGTCGTTAAACATAATTGCAGGTTTAAAGCAGTTCACTCGACTCGTAAAAATATTACATTTACAGTTTATAAATCAATTTGCATGGCATTGTAAAAAGCAATACAAAAGGCATCAGGAAGATATCAAGTTACCAATCAAGTTTGAAGTCAAGAAATAAACGTTTTAATTGAATTTCCTGTGCTGTAATTTAATTTTGTTTTGAGCAATCCGATTGACAATAAATCATTTATTTCATAAAAACACCGGGCACGTACAGATTTATTTCGAAAGCGAGTTTGATTCTTTTTGGGCACTTCACAAGGAAATTGTGTGCCCTTGAACTCAGTTCTATTGTTAGATATTGTGTGTCATAAAGATGACTTTCTTTGTCGGCAATC
Source organism: Drosophila kikkawai (assembly GCF_030179895.1). Classification (NCBI taxonomy): domain Eukaryota; kingdom Metazoa; phylum Arthropoda; class Insecta; order Diptera; family Drosophilidae; genus Drosophila; species Drosophila kikkawai. The sequence goes on along the minus strand of NC_091731.1, from coordinate 26,297,582 downwards.
CGAAAATAATATTTAACAGACGGTAATTCATTAAGTATTCCAGCCGCTAGCAAAACCTATTAAATTTTGAATAAATTATTTGTTATTGAATTTAATAAATCTATTAAATAAGTTCATTATTATTGTTTCTGAACAGATTGCTACTTTTCCATGAAGCGTATAATATGGTTTTATCCTAGCTAAATAATTTACACATCTATGTAATCATAAAATGGCCCTTTGATTGATTTCTTTATCGAGCATATTCCCTAGTCGATTCAAAGTGCTTGCCCCCATCTTCTTTTTTTCGCTCGCATCGTATTCCCATTAAAGTTCAATTAGCATAGAACTGCGAATCGCATTGCCGCGACTGCCTCACAAAATATGCATAACGATTGTAATTGTTTACCGTGTTAATTGCCAATAAATGAAATTAAATGAGCTGTAATTAAACAATAGCGTTCGATCGGAGCAACGGAAGCGGACGGGGCAGGTAGAACCCCAAGCATACGCTGCGTATGCTTGATATGTGACTATTTGGTGTCTGTCATTAAACCGTGACAGTTGACAGCTTCATAACTGTATCGCTTGCCAATGCAATCTCTTAATTAACTGCAATATTAAGTGCATCAAATATTACATTTCACTTAGCAAATAGCCTGTAGTTGCGGCTGTAAACATTGCGTATACGCCCAGTGTTACGAAGAGCACCACAGTCTGGGCATAAATAAATTGTGGTAATTATATATTCCCCAGTCGGTCAGAAATAGACTGCAAGAGCTATTTCCTTTCGGTTTGGTTTCTTGAACTTGTCGTCGTCACATTTGCCAAATATAATTAGATCGATTTCGCTTTCAATGTCGAACGCAATGGGGTTGCTGCGGGTTCAGGGCAGATGGCTGCTCAAATGCATTGGCAAGTGCAAGTGCATGCAATGAGCTAGTGAAGCGGACAAGGCTTTTCTATCCGATCTGTATATTTTGCGAAAAATGTATAAATGTAAGGCAATGCCAAATTAAAAGTTCCTACAGCTATTTCAATTAAGAATTATTATCTTCTTTATTTAATTAAATTTCTTTGTTCTCTATTAAATTCTTTGGCTTTTGCTATCAGAAAATCTTATTTTTATGGGTTACTTTATATTTAAATTGAAATCTTGAATATAGGAGTATATGGCTAAAAGAGTTCCTCAATTTGGCACCTCCACTTACTTCTCGTTTGCATGGCCACGTTTTTCAGCATCCGCGTTATGTCCGCCTTGGTCCAGGTGGAAGTATCGAATCCCAGCTGATAGACCGAGTGCTCCTCGATGGTGTCATGAATGGCGGCCAGGCAAAGGAAACACACCGAGTTGCCCTTGACCTTGGCGTTCTCGTTCTGATAGATGAGGGCGGTGCGCGTCCAGTTGAAGCTGTTGAGGATCGCCCGCACCACATTGCCCAAATTGTTCACCTGGGCTCCCTTGAGGCGGGTGAGCGTGGAGTAGCTTTCAGACTTCTTGTTGAACTCCTTGGCATTGCCGCCGGTGGTGAGGACCGGTACCTGCCAGACGTCAGCATAACGAGAGATGGGGGCCAGCACGTACTCGCAGGGCAGGCCGAACACGGCGTTCACCTCGGGCCATTGGGTGTAGATCTCGAAGAAACCAATGGGACCGTACTTGGAGGAGCAGAAGGTGTCGCGCGATATCAGCTGGATGTCGAACTGGGTGCCGCCAACAAAGCCCATCCGTTGGACATGCCTAATGCCCAGCTCCAGCACGGGCAGCACCTTCGGCATGATGCAGTCGTTCTTGTTGTCCGACTCCACGGAGGGCAGCAGTGCCACAAAGACCAGCTGCCGGCGGGCCACGTGGCCATGGTGACCGGGCGTCATCGGCGGGCTGGGGAAGGGCTGGACCAGCTCGGTGCTCTGCGACTTGTGCGAGTTCTTCGTCTCCGGCGTCTTGAAGCTATGCTCGTCGGAGCCGATGGCCACCCCGCCCACGGGCTCGGCATCGTAGAACCAGGCGGCCGTCAGGATGCGACCCGGAAAGAGGAGGCCCAAGAGCAGGCTGAGGCTCAGGAGGAGGCAGCTAAGTCCGCAGGTCCTCGGACTGCCAGCCGGGGGCATCGCGGACGGAGAGGCTCCTCGCTGGTGGACACGGGTGGAGTTTATTCGGAATTTGGGTTCGTGTTTGTCAAGCGTTGCTCTTTGTCACTGATTTTGATCGCATTATTTATGCGTGTGTTTAACAACCTTTCTTGCTTTTTTTATTTATTTTTTATCACAGCTCTCCTTTAATTCATTTTGCAGCGAAACCTGCAGCAAATTGGAATTTTTGTTTATTAATTGCACTGTTTTGTTTGGTTCAATTTTTATTAATCACCGACGATTGTTCAAATTTAATTATCCGTCTCGGGCTTTTCATTAGCAATCCGGTTCTCACTGCTGTATGCACACATTGTGCACATTTTCGCCCTTTTTTTTAAAATTCGAAATCGGTTTTAATTAGCACTTTTGCGGCACAGCATTTTTGGTATTTATTTCTTTATTGTCCCCCCAATTTATTGAAGCATTCAAAGATGCTTTATGCTTGGTTTTCGTATGTGAACAGCCGCAGATGGCCATTGAAGGGGAAGCCGAAAACTCAAAACAATATTTGCTATTCGTATTTTTAAATGCAGTTCATGAACAGCAGCAGGCCAAGCCACATTGCAATTTTTCCTGTAAAACACTTGTGTGTGCATGCAAATTGTTTGAGGAGCAATAATATTCAAAACAAGGGGGAATTTTATGAAAGTCGTTGCTGGGACACACTTTCTATGAAAGTAAAATATGAATTTTGATTAAATAAAACATGGAGCTGACTTAGCTAGCTCTTTAAGCGTTGGTTAAAGTGTGTTTTTGCACTTTAACCTTTCACTAAAAAGCCTTTTGTTACAGTTTCCCAAAAAGAATATTATAATAATTCTATTGAACTATTTTTAGCTTAAGAATTGTTTATAGATTTGAATTATTCAAATGCCGTCTAGGCCTAGAAAGTCCATTCAAATGATTGTCACATGCTATCCTCACACCCATAAATTATAATTCAAACAAAGTGGAACCATTGGAGTTTCTAATTTGACTAACAACGAAATTTAATGCAAATTAAGATGATAAATAAAAAAAAACGTATTTCAGCAAACTCGCCAGACATCATTTTTGGGCTTGAACTTTGTGTGCACAAAATACAAAAAAAAAAATAATTGATTGAGAGTCGTAAAAAAAAAGAAAATATATATGTATGTATTTTTTTTAAACTCATTTGAAGCTGACAACGCATTTAAAAACAAAAGGGCTAAAAATAAACTGAAATGCGGTATTAAAAATTCTTTTGACCTTCACCTGTGCGGGGTAAAATTCAATTGTTGTTGACACGTATTCGAGTGGCTCATGAATTCAGGTAGTACAAACGAAATTTGAACTGGGAAATTACAAAATCTTAAAGCATATGTGTTCCCCGAGATTTCGAAGTCGCTGCAAATTTAACGGCAATTAGAAGTATAAGTAAAGAACGTGAAAAATCGCTTTGTGAGCGGCCAAAGAGTGATTCGACATATAATCGCTCAATCGCTTTATTGGGGACAGTTCCTGGTCGGAGCTCAGGTTCGGTTAACTCTTGACCAATTTTCCCATTCGCCGATTACCATCGCGGCTATCCGTTCATTAAACTTCTTTCCAATGTGTCTATAGCCGGCAAGATATACTTTTGTGGCTAAAAATAGATGCAAACAAAAAAGACCCCTTCGAGGCATTCAAATGTGGCAAAAAAAGCATCTAAGACAAACAAACAATGGTAATAAATACAATGCGAAGAAGAAAGAGTGGACACAAAGCCGTTTGGCATCGAGAAATAAAAAAAAAATATATATCTCCGTAATAATGCCCTATGGCATTTTCTATAAATTTTTTTTTGGGATTAAAAACAGTTTTAAAATACCTTTAAGTCCGCCAATAGTTAATAACATAATTTGTGCACAGCTCAATTGTGTTTTGTTCTTATTAAAAATGGTTTAAATCAAATAAGACTTATCAGTTAAGTTAATAAGTTTTACTGAGGCACATAATAACAAGTGGTCTTGTGGAGATCATGGTCACACTGGACTGTTCAAACTCCTTTCAGTGTCATAACCCCATAACCAAAATTTTAACTAAGTGGAAATGGTGTTGATTGTTTAATTTAATTTTCCCAATCGGCCACTTCCGTAACCTTTCAATCAATTCAATTTTGATTGAGAACTGGCAGATGCAAGGCTTATTGCTGGGCAACTTCGATTCCCAAGGTTGTCTTATTTGACGGCCTGCAAACAATTCGTCAAATGCCAAAAAGCCAATGAAATATGGGTCAATTCGAGACTTGAACAGCAATGGAGAAAGGGGCATCTACAGACAGAGATGGAGAGTGTTTTGTTCCATGCATTTTTTCTTTATTTTTTAGATATACAAAAAAGGCTTTGTTTTTTTTTTGTATTATTATTTTGTTTTTGCCCCGTATGTATTTCATTATTTTTATTTTGGCTTTACGATTTTGTACGCCTTGGATTGGAGTATTTTTGTGATATTTTTGGGTCTTAAGAGTCTACACGTGCCTTGGATTAACAGCGCTCGGCCCCTCGGAGCCCCGGCCCTGTTCAATCACCGTTCAATCAGGTAGCAATCGTTAGAGGTGTCTTGAGGTTAGACCGTTAGACCTCTGGCCCCCGCTGTGATTGGCCGGGATGATTTATGGGCTTTTAATCTACAATTCGCACATTTCGCTGGCACAAAGCCGAGGAGATGGGAACCATCGCCAGCTCCAACTGGCCAGCTGTTCGCCGGCTTATGCTAATTCGCTTATTTGTTTCTCTCGCCTCTGACTAATGAAGTTCACGCTTTATTAATAGGTTGTTTAACTGGTCAACGGGACAGCAAGTCAAACGTCACCTGTCGCTGCGACTGTGGCTATTTTTAGAGCGTAGACCCCGTGAACCCCCCCAGATTCTCCCTGTCATCGACTCGGTCCGGTCATGTTGCTTAATTACTTTTCGGCGTTCAAACTATGCAAATAAAGTGGCGCTGATTCGCTTTCCATTTTGAACGAGCTGCCAACCTGGCACCGATAACTGTCGTTAAGTCGATCATTTGGCTAATTACGAAATTAGTTCTGATTGAGATTTATGGACAATCCATTGAGCGATTCACTCAAATCCCCATTCATGCTACTGCCCAGCTTCGCTCGAATCTGGTCGAAACTGGTTTCAAATTTATTAATTGGCCTGCATTAATCATAATTTATTTCGGTCGGGGCGTTAGGGTATTAATAAGTCGATTTTGATCTCCTCATTAATAGCCTTCTTTTCGGTCATTACTACTCTCTTTATTTGTTGGCTAATATTTTTGTTTTGGTTTCTTTCGGTCTTCGATGGGATTTTGTGCTGGCCAGGCAGACTTCGGTGTACTTGTTTTTTTGTAGCGAGAAATATGAGCTGCATATTTTGTGGCTATTTTTTATTTTTAGCCATACGCTGTTGAAAATGAAAACACAATTGAACGCCGCGTAATACTCAGAGTTAGGTAATCGGCCGTGGAACGTAATTGCTGTGGAATTGTTCTCAAGAATTAGGCAAAGCCATATCTAATTATAAGCTAATGCTCTCTCCTCCATAAAAGTTCAGCTCATTAGTGGGATGAAAGCGATACTCAGGTTAAAATCAACCCATTTACATCACCGATGTGCGATTATCAATCAAGTGAATTAGCCATTAACATGTTTTGATTCACTCCGAGACACCTGACTCAGGTGACAGAATGCGACAGCTCAGTGACTGGGGGCCCATAAATTAAATGCACTTCTCGGGGGCGTTTTAATTGCGGGGAGTGCAACCCAGTTGAAAGTGTGTCGTTTACAAGGAAACTTTTTTGCAAAGATTTTTACAGGAACATTCATTCATTCGCACATTTGCACGCTTTATGCTGTGAAAATTGAACGAACGAAAAAAGCAAAACAAAACTGAACAAATGAAAACAAAATGTGAGCTTTGTAGAATATTGAATGGCAAAAAACTAAACACAACTTGTGGCAGTCCCAGTTGAGATAGACTTTATTAAGAGCAAAAAAGCTCTAAGAGCAAATTTCTTTTAAAAAAATTTAAATATAGTGTCAAAGAAAAGATGAAGCTGATTTAAAAGGAGTCTTTAGAATCCATATTCAATGGTAATGGTTCTATGCCTCCTTTTGCTCCATTTTAAAACTCTAATTTTACTGCTTGATTATAAAAAATATTCTTTATAATTTAGTTTAATAAATTTCTGAAGATTTTATAGTTTTTTCCAAGCTAGATTTTTAATTTTACGTCTTAACTTAAAACTTTGAACTTCATTAAAACCTTAGTTTTAGCTTTTGGGTTGCAGTTATTTCACTTTAAAAACCACCTATACCCTCAAAAATTGTTGAGGAAATTAAAATGACTGAACAGCAACAGCGGCAACACAACATTTTACAAATTGTATTTCAAGTTCAACACGTCGGCCGTCAGCACTGCACTGCCGGGTGACCCCCCTGCCCAATTGCAACTCCCAGAGCCGTCCCCTCGGGATGTGTCCACTGGCAACGATAGTTGAAACAATTTGTGCACTGTCGCTTTACTGTCTGGCGCGGGAAGTGTGTCTTTAAATCAAATATCCCGGCTCCCTGTCAGTGCTAAAAATATTTCTCTGGCAAAAGCAATTAAATGAAACCTGAAAATATAACATGCAGGTTGAACCCCAGTTTCATGTGTGTTTTTTAGTAGCAAACAAGTTTGTATACTCCGACTGGACTCTGAATTCTGGCTACTGGCTACCGACTCGGTATTTTGTTTGCCCCGGAGACAATTGTAAATATCAAGAAAAAGGAGCAAACAAATCAGCGGAGAATTAAATTAGCACAAACCTAAACCCGCAATTAAATTTATTTCCCTGCCAAAACCGTAACAAGTGTCAGTTAAATATGATTGAGATACTGAAACTCCATTCATTTAGTCGTTTAATAATCGATTTAGACGTGGATAAATCATTTCAATATTTAGTGTTTCGCATTCGGCCTAACATTGGCGAGCTTGTGCCATAAATCAAATTATTTGCTTGCACAGTAAACTGAAATTGTAAACAATCGGCAATGACAAACAAATGTATGCAAATTCCATAAATATTGGGAAAACAAATCAAGGGACTGAGCTAGTGCGGTTCGCTGGCCCGGAAGGTTTTCTGAATATTTTTCTTCCAGTGATTAACACTAATATCGAGAGCTGGAGTGTTAATTGCGGACATGGGTTAAGCACTTCAGTTGAGTTCACTTGGCTTGCCGGCGGCTGTTTTATCAGTCCGTCGCCCACAATTTTCAATTTCAGTTTCACTTTTTCTCAACGGTTTATTTATAGTTTGCTTTTGCTTCTCTCGCTGCACATTTCTCGAGATCCCATTTATTTACATTTAATTATGCGCTTTTTATCTTATCGCGTCGGGGTTGTTGCCTACTGCTTTGGCCGCCGCCCTTGATAAGCCGATATCACTGAGCGGGCGTACCAATGTAGGATATATTTATGCACTCGAAAAAATCAGCAGCCGTTGTCGCATCTCAGGCACTCGAATCTGCGAATTTGGAAAACGCGCGTTCTCGAGTCAGAAGTTGCCGTTTCCGTCGTCTTTCGTGCGCAGTTTTCTGAGCGCTTCGCACACGCTCGCCTCGCAAACCGAACTGAAAATCCGAAACCGAACGGAGGCGGTCGAGACCCGAACTGATTCCGAAGCGGCGGAGGCAGCAGCGTTGGGCAGCGGCAGCGACGCTGGCACGCAGTAGTGGTTGCTGCGGCAGAGATGCGGCAGAGCCAAAATATGGAAGAAACTTGGAAATCGGCAGGAAAATTACTACTCAACGGTGTAGAAACTCTACAGATCTCTTGGCATTCTTTAAGATATTTAATAAAAATATTAAATTTATTTTAAAATTTTCATATTCCTACATGATATAAATATCTCACAGTGGGAAGGTTTCTCAGTGTAGAGTAAAAGTGTGAAATAGCGAACTGCATTTAAATTGGAAACAGAAAAGAAATAAAGGAAAGTGTGTTTCAATTTATCGCTATTGTTAAGAAAGTAGGAATTTAATGTGTGAAATTTTTATGTAAAGTTTCTTCTGTATAAATTTAAATGCTCTTAAATTTAAACTTTATAAATACTTAAAAAACAAGTGAATAAATCAAGTAGGTAACATTTAATCTCCTATATTTTTATATCCTTGCAGGGTACTAAAATTTTAGTTAGAAGCTTGCAACGTAGTAAAGAAGTCATTTCCGACCCTATAAACCATATGTTTTCCTAATCAGAATTAACAGGCGAGTCTTTTTAGACATGTGCGGAGGGATTTTTTTTTTTGTAATTTTTTCAAAAATTGATAAGGGGTTACATCGTCAGAATTGTCACAAATTTGAAAAATTTTAATTTTCCCAAAATATTAAATTCAGTATGCAGATTTGTTAACCTAATTAAAACTAACACAAAACTGTTTTCCAATTTAAAATCAATGTATTTTTAGAATAGTTATGTTATTTAAAAAAAAAATCGGTCTTTTAATCCTATTGCAAACCGCAAGGGTATTCAAACTTTGACTTCCTTTTTTTTTATATATATAGTGTTTATTATTGTCTTTATAATTCCTTATAGTCAAACTGTCATAGTAATTCCTGTAAACATACTATTAGCAGTATCTCTTACAATGCTATAGGATATATCCTTTAGTTATCATAGCATTCTATAAATGTTTTTACTGAATGATTTTTTGTTGTCCTAGAACATTTTCTTCGCTGTTTTATACTTCTATTACTATGACTTTATCTTCCCTGTTTTAAAATTCTACTACTATGACTTTTATCTCTGTTGCCATTACCTTCTTCTGCCTATCTCATTGTCGCATTGAAAAAATTCGAAAAACCTCCTTAGACACATGTAAATAATAATTCATAATCAACATTGGGGTGTCATAGAGTACGTTGTCCTGTCTGGGGAACCGGGATGTGTTTGAGCTAAAAGCTCCAGCCTCTCGTTTTCTGTACTCTCACCGGACTGCATATATTTGTTCGTTGTCCATTACATTCGCAAATCCAATTTGAATTTCAACTATGGCGAGATGCAGTCGTCCGCTGCCCTATACTCCATTCCTGTAGCCCATCCTGTAATGCCTCCTGTCCTGCCTTAGCTTAGATTGCAAACGCATACATGAAGCGGCCGGATAATACGCATACGCAGCGTGGTGCGCATAAAATGCTCGTCGTAGTAGTGCTACGGGGGTCGCCTGCCTTCATATTTCAGTTTTATCTCCCTTCCCATCTGTGTCCATTCTTTTTTTGTCGCTTCGCCCTTTTTCCCATCGTCCATCTACGACTTGAACTTCATAAATCACTGGGATGAGACCGAATTTTCGGTAGATGGGTGAGAATGAAATGCACTTGTTGCCCATCACTTTATCCCCGCTCTGTGCATATCCTTTGTGTGCGGGCCATGGTTTACTTTTTCATAATTGTTTGCCATACATCCGAGTGTGTTGTGCCAGCAATTTTTGTGTTAAACCAACTGGGAATGAATGGGAGAGTGGAACTAGGACCCATAACAGGATCGCTTTGTGCATAACCAATTGTGGCACTCTGTCGGTCTGTGCGGTGGCCATAAATTAGATTCTTCCTGCCACGCATCGAGCTCAATGCCAGTCGCTCCTGCAATTTCCTGTTTAGGCTGTCTGTCGAATTGATGGTTTGATAGATGGCTGACAAGATAAGCAGCTAACGGGCAACGCAATCAAACGGAAATCTATTAGTTTGACTCCCGCCTGATTCCGTTGAAGTCGTGGTGGCTTATTGATACTGCCATAGGCTAGGCATTGAAAGGGCGACTTAAGTCGGCTTTGACTCCCTCGTTGCTATCGATTTACCCGTGCAAGAGTCTGCATTCGTCGTCCCTTTGAAATTGAAATTAAATTCCTATTCATTTCTGCCAGCCACTTTGCCCATCTTTTAATTCAGCGAGGACTTTTACATCAACATTTTACTGACGTTGCAGGCTTTCAGCGCAGCTCGGCAATCCATATAAATTGTCAATAAAGCGCAAATGAGTCAAATGAAGTTGCATGGTTAAAATGTTAAGCATGCTTCTCCCGTCCTGCCGATCTCTCTCCGGCTGTCCAGCTCCGCTCTGGCACTTTCCGGCAAATGGAAATGGCTGCCTGGCTACTGGTGACAAAGAAAGGAAGGAAGGAAAAAGAGTGCTGCGGGAATGCCATCGAGCAAGCCGAAGAATGCCAATGTTGATTGCTCTGGACAAGGACACGACCGGAAAAAGTACAATGACTGGCTTAAGGGACAAAGCCGCACGCTATTGCGTCTCTGGTCCTGGCCGCCCAGTTGGTCTCAACAGGAGGCAGAAGGCAAACAGTAAATGCAATGGAATAAAATCAATTCTTTAAGCATTGCTCTTATTGAAATTAATAAATAAAAACAGATAATTCTCGGCTATTTCCCCCTCGCAGGCGCCCCATCTGTTGTTGCCTGTTTATTACATTGCTCATACGCCGGGTGGGACGCACTCAATATGCGACATGCCTGCGGCTCCTTCTGGTATGTTTGTTCCTCCAATGTGCGTAAGCGTGTCATGGTGCCTGCGTGTGTGTGTGGGAGGAGAGCTTCGGGCAATGACTATAAATGAAAACAACAAACAGGAACTGGAATGTCTAAGTAAGAGCATTACGGTCTGAATGCAGCACACTCTTCTGCAGACCCTTTCAAGCTCTCAAAAATATGCAAATGAAATATAAAACCATACAAATCTTGAATTAAATTATTTAAACTAATGAAAAATCACTTGAAAAATGTTATTTGTAATTGAATTTCTAAAAGTTTCCATAATAAAATTAAATTAAGCTTACAACTTATTTAGTTTTCCTCTTGAAATGGGGTTTTCAAGGATTAAGATACATGTCCCAAAGTTGTTTTGCAATCAAATGTGCCTTTGCCATGAGTATTCCACATCTTGAGCCCGCAAGGAGGGTTAACAGGAAGTAAAAATCTCACAAACAACTCTCTTGGAAGGCAATGTCTAACACACATTTTTATCGCAGCACCAATGTGGGTATGTGGGTGAACAATTGTTCTACGACACCGAGCTCGTGTGTGAAATGCTGCATATGACAGACCAGACAGCCAGCTGATGTGTCTGTGTGTTTCCTGATTTAATTGTTCGTGCAATTAAGTGGAGCTCAAACTGGCACTCGAAAGTGCCAGATCCCAGGTTGGCTTAGCTCCTGGCTTCCTTTTGTTCAATTAGTGCTATATGGGTTCGCTAGCTCCCCTAAATATCCGGTAACTGCCACGTAATTACACCCAACATAGTTGGCGACTTGAAGGACTTAAAAAGGAGAAAATATATTGGATAAAAAGCGAAACAAAGGCAGAAATTTGTAATTAATTCTATTTGCAGGCTAGGGCCAAGAGGGGCTCTTTATGTAAACTTTGGCGAAACTTTTCCGGGCACTAACCCACTGTTCTGCAGGATGGTTACTGGAACGGGGATAATACCAAGTTTTTCTCTGACAGAGCCAGTATTTGAAAGAAAAATTTGGTGCATCCTTAGGCGCAATCAACTGGCAAAGTTTACACAAAGTGCATTTTCTAGCGCTCCCACAACCTCTCCCTTTTCTGCCGTGTACTTCTGGGTGTGACTGTTCCCAGCTTAGCGGCTTGTGTGTCAGTTGTGTCAGCTCGTCCGTGCGGTTGCTGGCAGTTCCCACTGTGCCAACCGCATATCAGCATGGCAAACTATAACCAAAGCGCCCAAACTGGCTTTCAAATATGACTTTTTAGTACCCTGCAAGGGCATGAAAGGAAAGTATGATTTTTCTTGCCCCAAAAGCCAACAAATTTCAATTTAAATGAAATTCTAAACTGCTATTAATTACATGCTCATCAGAGCAAGATTTTTGGGACAAGGATATCGTAAAGTTTAAGTGTTCGATTCCACAATAGAGAGTGCATTTTATTGAAAGTATTTTGCAGACTTGCCAGCATTTGCCAAAAGTAATTTCACTTCATCACCGTATTCTCCCGGTGAACTGCGACTAAAGTTCCCTCTGTGAAGTGAATTTACAGTTCGTTAGTTTCGCCAAATTTGATTGCCGCTCCAGAGTCCTGCTCGGGTCTCAGATGGAGGTACTGAGCGATGGCCACATCTGTTGTCGGCATTATTACCCAGCTCAGGGCTGTTAATGATGCACTGCGGCTGGCTGACAGGCAGTTTGGCCATGACACCGACCACACTGTCACCTCGCCTTCTCCCCACTCGTCCCGGGGATTTATAGTTTTGCCACTTTGACGATTTAAACCATTCCGCAGAGCCCGATGGAGCAAGAGAATATTAAAAAGTCATATGCTGTGTGGCAAGTTTTTCCCTTTACGGCCTAAAACACTCTTGGCCTCCAATTAATTAGTCCGTCCAATCGAAACTTTATAGTTTCCAAAGCCTGTGGTCGGGTCGAAAGCTGAAAATATACATATTTGTTGGCAAAATTGAAGGAAATTTGGAAGATTAAAACGTGATTTTATTTCAAAAATGTGTGGATCCACAGGAAAAACAATTATCCTCTTTAGATTTACACAAGCCGAGTGGAGCTGAACTCTAAGTATTTTTGGCAACTTTTCTCAATTTGGATTACATTTTTGTGGCTGCGAAAAAAAAATGCAGAAAAAATTTGTAGCAAAAGTGGGGAAATTACTTTTTGAACGCCAATTACATGCGGAAAACAAGGCGAATAACCGAAATGTATGTTAAACCTTTTTATGGTTGCCTCTGCATTTGCATTTCGCGTCTGCCGTTGACTGGTGAAACATGCGAAACATCCAATTATATAATTTATGTGCAATTTGTGCTCGATTTAATTTGCTAATTGGCAGGCTGAAACGAAAATAAACGAACAATTTGGGCATATCCCTTTTTCATTTTTGCCACTTGCATGGATGAGCTTCTGATAAATGTTATGAACGGTTTATGGAAGTTTCTGTGAAACATTTTAAATAAGTTGTTTCGTTAGATAAACACTGGAGGAAAAATTACTCAAAATATTCTTCAAAGCATATCGTATTCTAAACATGTTTAATATTCAGGTAAACATCCCGCAGGGAGGTAGGTGGGAAGGATAGTGTGTGTTTTTCCCCGTTTTGAATAATTTATTAAAGCCCCGGTTCAACTCGGTCATGCGGCGGCTTTTGTTTGTCATATTGATAGCCTTGTTTTCGGGTAATTTTGTATTTATCCATAATTAAACGACCCGCACACAATCGAGTGGAGAAATCGCTTTGTAGGTAACAAAGTGAAATAGGACGCATTTAATTGCATTTATACCCAATATGTCTTTGTATTTTCTAGTTCAAAGAATCAATTTTAAGTGAAATAGGGTCAAAGTTTGAGGCTTGCTTGCCATTTTCACTTTTCGTCAGACAAACTTTAGCTTTACGCAAGCTATTAAAATTCGATATAATTATTTTAGTATGCACATTTAATAACCATATAAAAACTAACAAAGAAAATATTTTCAAACTTAAATTAAATTTTAAATTGGCCCTTGGTCAAATGCAAACTGCTTGGATATACAACTTCGGCTTCCTGAAGTCAGCTTATTTTCCTAATTTAGATTAAGGACTGTGCACTGGTTTGGTGTATTATAATTTCCTTGTACAATATAATTAAAAACCGCCAAGGTTATTTTCAAAAAGGACTCATGATGGCAAAACAAAACGTTACTTGGACTTTAATTAAAACTATGTAAAGCTAAAGCCACCCCAGAGTGCCGACATTATTCAGGTGTTATCTACGCTCAAGGGTCGTATAATAAACATATCCGGTGTGTACGGGTATATCTGTTATTATTCGGAAGCACAATGGCACTATTTGAATTTAATTCTGTCTCATAAAAAATTATTAGAACAGTGGCGTGTGGCTGGCAAACTAATTTGCATACATACATATATGGCGGTCTGTTTGGCCAGAGCTGGCAGAGTTGGCAGAGAGGTGGTAGGGAGTGGGTGCTACATTGTGGTCTATTGTGTTGCCAGTTAATGAGGTTTGCAGGGCGCTCCGCCACGTAGGAGCTGGAGCTCTTGTTGCCACAACATGCCAGGAGGCGACACAATGTAATTCATAACCGAGTCTGAGTCTGGGCTTGAGGCAAATAATTGTTAAAAGTGTGTAGGTTTTTATTGGAACTGCAAGAAGCTTCCTTTGAGGCTTGCTTCTGGCATTGGCACAATGCAAAATAAATTGGCTGGCAGCAGGCTAAAATTAAGTGAAAATGCGAAACTTTTCGCTGGCTTTAAACGGATAATCAGCTGCGAACATGGCTTTTCACTCAGCGTTTCTAATTGCATTATGCATTAAAGAGAAACTTTTTTCCAATTTGGAAACCCCACCACCCGAGCTTTATCTGACAGTGGCCACCTTTTCGTTCAATTTAATCCAGAGCGACAGATCACCCGGAACGCATTTGCCATTTCAGGCAGTTGTCAGGGGAAAAAGGAAAAATTACAAAGGTAACAAAAATGGAAAATAAATTAAGTATGAAAATGAAACTGTCAATAAACTTCAGTTTAACTTGCAAATTTGCAGCAAATATTTGAAGGACTTAATCCCATTTTCTAGACAGCAAAGTGCCTGCAAACACAATTAGTTGAGTGCTCAGCATTCCTTAAAGATTCTTTTCCTGTTTTTTTTTTTATTTGTGCCACCCCATTGCCTAAAAGTTTTAGCCAAGAGCCGGAAAAGTTTCAGCACATAATTTCACAGATAGGAGCTTCATTAAATGGTTTGATTGTTTCAAATTTTCACAGAAATTCATTTGATGTTCTTTGTCTTTTTGTTGGTTTGCTGTTTCCAGTCACGATTTTTACCATTTTACTGCACAAATTTCCCTCGCCTGAATTTACGCAGATGAAAATACAATTTTCCGCTAGCTGACAGGCGACAGCTTAGCATATGCTGACAACTGCAAGTCCTGGTTCCCTGGAAAAAGTGATATATATAAAATTGACGCGCAAAATGGTGCGAAAATCTGTCGGAAAGTTATCAGCGAAACTGTCCCATTGTTCTTGCAAATGCCATAAAAAATAAAATAGGGGGGCGGCGAAAAGGGCAGCTCGAGGTGCAAATGAAAGGTGCCAAGTGGGGGGAGGGAGCCCTCCAGCGGTAGAGAATTTAAGTTGAGTTTAACCAGACAGCGACGGCAACGGTAAGGACTGAGTAATGCCCGAACAAAGCAACGATTCGAGCAAGTGGCCCCCGAAATAATAAATTACGTTGAGCGCAATTTTATTGCATACTTGCAGGGGCACTCCAGGATTTTCGTTTTTTGCGTCTACAGAAGTCTTCAAATAGGTGGAATTTAGGTAAGAAATAAGTAGAGAACTTGATAAAATAAACTTAAAATAAGACAATAACTTTTAAATTATATTATTTTCAAATTAAAATGTTATACAGTGAAGGGAATGCTCCTATCACCTTACCATAAGTCCTTGAAACAGATAATTCCTTGTAAAAACTTTAATATTGTGCATTTCCATTTACAAATGAATATAAAATCCCTTTAAAAAATGTTAACCACTTATTAAAAGTCAGATATTTAGCTGCTATTAACCTGAACACCATTGTATGTGTGAGTCTTCTCCGTGTGTTTGTGGCGTGCCAGTTGTCTGGGGACTGAGCAAGCTGACGCCAAAGCTACGAAGAATGGAGCCGGAAATGCAACGCATTTCATGGCTCTCCGGGCAGAAAAATGCATTTAAGTGGCATATAAATTTCGCACGCTCGCAGCTAACCGCAGACGCTCAGAGCCCGGCTCAGACAGTGGATATAGTCGACTACTGTCTCTGAGTGGTGATAAGGCCCAGCCGCCGTTATTTATAAACAATACGATTGTACAAATACGTTGGCCAATAAGTGAGAGATTTAAAACCTCAAGAAAATGTAAAGCCTTAAGAACACAGCGAATATGGAAAGGAAACACAGCGGCATGGCTGGCAGTTTAATTGAATTTTAGCCCGGGACCCGCCAAAAGTAATGAAGTGTTCATGAAATGATTTTCTATGGTTTCAAAAGAAAATGAAAAAAGAGCGAAAATACAGCCAGAAAGCGGGAGAAAAGTGGTAAGACATCTTGGGGCCGACAAGGGCAATTAAAAAATAATTTGCATTCAAGTTGGCCAAGAAATATAAGAGGTTTCAGCAAATAGGAAACTAAGGCGACGGGAATGAGATCATGGTGAACATTCAGGAAAAGGGTATTTAATTACTTGAGTTTTACAAAGAAGTGTTTTAAAGTATTTCGATTTAAGACATTTTTTATAGGCAAATGCAATTAGAAAGTTAATAAGCTATGAAAGCTTGGTAACTCATACGTATGGCCACCTTAATTACGAATTAAAGTATTTTTTTCACTTGAAAAAAAAAATGTATATTTAATCCTTAAAGCTCTATTTTCTTTTCTGCCAAACCATTTGCAAACTCCACTAATTTTTTACCCAACCCAAGCAAACACAATCCCAGCGAAAAACCTTTTACGGTCAACGTCAAGTTGTGGCCACGTTTTTTCATGCATGACCGCCCATGGCACTCCCATTCTCTCTCTTTTTTCTACGCCCATCGCTAACTAGATGTCTCGGCTTCCGGTGGGCGGCGTGCTCTGGAAAAACTTGTAACGCCGCCGCGTTCGGTGCACGACAGGCGGGGGCGGGTAGCAGGAGCAGGAAGAACTGGTGGGCAGGAGCGTGGCGAGTGCATAAAGCACCGACAGATACTTTCGATGGGACACCAACACGACGTCAGCCCCTCGCAAACACAAACATAGGCGGATAGACAATGGATTGCACTGAAGATACATCTTTATTTGAGCTTAAAGTTATATCAATTTAAACTTTAAATTAAAAATATTTAAAATTTACTTTGCTCTATATATTTTAAAGAAAATATTACAACACATTTGCACATAAATGTTTATGGGAGACTGAAAGACTGAAAAATAACTAGAACTATTTCAGACGATCTTTTCATTTAAGTTCTGGTCTCCTTGCCAGTTCAACCTAATTTATTTTCACTTTAAAAGATATTTATATAAAATTATAAAATTTAAATATGCTTTTACTTAGAGTCCCCATATTTTTTAAGTGCATAGGGAAAGCGCAAGGCTGGTAAACAAAAAATAAAAGAGCAAACGGAACGGAAACTAAATAGGGTTAACAAACGCTACAGGAGGTAGGGCCGTGAGTGCAGACCTAAAATCGAAAGCTTGTTATTTTACTTAATTGCATGGCCAGGAGGGCAATTTTCATATTTGTCTAGTGACGGAGAAACAAAAAAGAAATCGAGCATTTGGCTAATGCAAATGTGTTTGTGTTGGTCCTTTAGCTAATGAATTAATTAAGACTTGACCTATAGGTCAAAGGGGATTTTGTTAAGCATACATAAGCCAATATCTAGGTGGTTGGGTCTGGAACTTTTGAGTATAGGTATAATTAAGCAAAAATCTTTAAGGAATACAACAATTGCTATTTTTATACTTAAAATACTAATTAAATACTAATATTTAAGCGAATGATTATAATATTTTCGGAAATTCTTGTGCATTTTTATAATAATAAAGAAATTAGGTTAATGCATCTTCATAGCAAGACAATCAAGTTACTCAAAGGTCAGATGTTGAAATAAATCTATGAACTGCCCCTTTTATAACATTAGTCACGTTTCATTTAGGGTCTTTTTGTATTTTTTGATTCGATAACCTTGCCCTGCAGCGCAACCAACACGGCGTATGCGCAATCTGGGAAAGCAACAATCAACAAATAGCAGAGCAGGCAAACAGAAAATTCGCGCTACGTGACACGCAACTCCTGTTGTTTGTTTACAGCTCTATGCAATTTTCATTTGTCACAAGAGCACACACACTCCAAGGATAATAGGGAGTGTGTAGCGGAAATGTGAAATGTGTTTACCCATTAGTAGACAGCATTGAAGGCTCTCTCTATTGTTTTTCCCTTGGCACTTTCAGCTGTCACAGCTCGTGCTGAATTAATTGCATTCTACGCACCATTTACTGATGTTTTCGTTCTCCCTTTGATTTATTCATGCCGACCCGGAGTTGTTTTTTATATTATTAAATGTATATTTAAAAAAGGTAATTTATTACTTTTTGCATTACATTAATGTTTAATGTGAATATTAAATATATATCTAAATAGAAAAAATTCAGCAGAAATTAATACCATAATCTACAATTTGGCTTCCTGCGGTTTGTTCACTGCGGCATTCGTTTTTGGGGCACCACCACGAGATAGAGTGGTGAACATAAAGTTGCGGGGCAAGAATGTCAACAACAAACAACAAATGGCCGTCGCAGTCATAACACTAAAGTTTTTCGGTGCTCTCTGGCTTGTGCTATCTGGCTGGGGCAGCAGTAAATGAAATTTATTTAAAACATTACAACCATAGTTAAGAGCCAAGAGAACAAGTTTAATTTTACGTTGCGTTTCTGCGGCAGATTCACTATTTTCAGAATGGTTTTCTTGGATTTAAGGCCAGTCATTAAATCGATAAAATGCTGAACTTGTGCCAATATACCAAAAGTTCTAAAAAATGGTTTCAAATGGCTTAAATTGTCTTGGCTTTCCTTTGTGCCTCTGGCTCGGACTGCAATTTATTGCAGCCAGAAAAAAAAATAGTACGTTTCAACAAAAATTGCAGCCGGAGGCAGCATCAGTAACAGCAGTATTTATTTATTTTTTTCTAATGTCCTCAAAGCGTATTCTGAACGACTTTGGTCCTTCTTTGTGCTAATCGCCTACAACCAATTCGAGCGCAGCTGGAGTTTTGCATGTATTTTATCGAACTCAAAAGTTTTCTTCCAGACAGGAATGTTATTTGAAAAGGCAATTTGTTTCTACAAAGGAAAAGGATATTATTGGATTTAATTCATACTAATATAAACTGGACATTCTAATTTTACCTATCTTCGACTTTTAGGAATTTATAATATATAATTTATCGTACTATCTATAACCATTCTTAGAACCTTATGTTTGAAACTCTCTCCTCAATTTAATTTTAAAATTCAACAATTGCCAAGCGTTAAACACATTTAAATGCTTTTTTTAAATAAAAACTGCTTACACAACCAACTTGTTCACTAGGCGTAAAATTATGCAACAGTTTTGGTTACATCTCCTCTTTCCGGAGTGGGTGTTATGCTCTTAACTATTTTAGCTCTGAGTAAAGCATTCTTGCAAATGACAAACATGCCGGCTTACGTGGGTTCTGGTACTCTTTACAATCTGCCTAGGAAGTCTTTGGGATTTTGCATGCCACATTACACATATCCCTTTCAGTATAGGTATGTGCGCCAAATGCAGTGACACAGCCTCCCACTGGCTGCCCTCCAATTTCCTACCCTGTGCCCTAGATGCAAACATTTGTTTTACGCTTTGTCGAACGTTTCCTTGCTTTGACTTTTCTTTCGTTTCGCTTTATTTTTTAAGCTGCTCACTTTGCCTTGCCGACAGTTTGAGCATCTCAGTTGCCTGTAAGCGCCTTATGATGTTTTCTATAGTATATAGCGTGGTCTTGGGTTACAAGACCTCGACTCTGGGGAACAATTAAGGCATTGGAGGCTACTTTGGGGGCTCTTTTAACGCTAGCTGTGTGCCTGATGAATTTTGGGGGTCAGTGTCTTGTAACTAGTGTGGAAACAATAAACAAAAACTTAGTAAACTTAAGAACTATGTTCAAAATCTGTGTTCCTTGAGGATAATTAAGTTCCCTTTAATAAATCCTGCTGCATTATAATTATAATAAAATGCATCCAGTCACAAATTTCCCAAATTTACATAACTTTCAGACGCGCAGTTGGCAAACGTCCTGTGGCTTATTTTCTGGCAATTTGCTGGCAGTCGCCAGCTGCGATTCATACCGCAGACCCACGCCACCATCATCTCCTTTCTTGGACTCATTTAAGCGGAGTTACTTGAGTAATTGCTTTTCCAGGACTCCATGCCGACAGCTTGGCTAAAAGTTCCTGTCATAAGTCGGCAAAAGTTGGCCCAGCAACAATCAGAAAAGTTGGTAATAAGAATACGGAAGTCCTAGAAGTCCTAAACAAATCCCTGTTAGTCGGAACAGCTCTTTTCGTTTGCCATAAATAAATATTTTGCCATTCAGATGCTCTCAGTTGTTAACTGTTAACTGCTAACAGGTTTTGGCTTTTAGCCGACACCTCAGTCTGGCTGTGTGTGGGTTAGCCGCACATGTACTCTACTTTTTGCGGCTGCACGTGTGCGTGTGTGAAGCCAAAAATGTTGAACATGCTGCAACAGCAGCGAAAAGTTTTTAATCCAGCTACAAGTCACACGTGAAACTGCAGGAAAAACATGGAAAATTTTCGGCGTTTAAGCAATGGAAATTCTAATTAATTCGGATTCTGGAGAGTGAGTAATTTGATTGTTTTCCTAATGGAAAATGCGTGCGTCCTGATTGAGTTAAGGGGTCTTTATTTTGGGTAGTCCCACGCATCGGAGCAGAATTCCATTTCGAATCGATTATATTCTAATTCGATTCGGTTCGGTTCGGTGTGGCCTGCCATTTGAGCCCACTCGCTTGTGTCCTGGCTAATTGCAAATGCACTTAGCAGCCAGCCAGCCAGCCAGTCTCCCACACTCAGTGACCCTCATTTGCATGTGGAGCCCTGGCTCATCGGACTCGAACGGGGCGGGCGGTCGGCACCTTGAGATGGCCCCGGGAATGGCAATCAAAATTCTCCGACTGCACGCCAATCCGGGCTATGACCCATCAAGGTTACACTGCCAGGATGTTTTCATTTCCTGCTTGCGATTAAATAAACGAAATTTTCCGAAAGCTCTCAAAAATTCTTATGCTATTTTTTGTTGCTGATGAAAAACAAATCTTCTTTATTTAGTTTGGATTTCGAGTACATTGGGGGATTTTTCCCTTTATTGAAGGATAATAAAAACTGTGCAGTCCTTGGAAAGTTTCTTTCAAACTTAAGGTGCAGGAGCTTGTTCCCGAAATAAATGACCCGAAAGTACCACATTAATTGTGTTACCGTTGAGAATAACTGCCAACATATGCAAATTTACAGCTTGTTTTTTGCTTTACTCCTAAGTTAGTTAGCCAAATGGATATTGTTGTGATGGAGTAGTCCTCTTCGCCGGCAGGATTAACAATAAAAATGGCGGCTAGCAGTGCTTGCAGCAGCGAAGTTGAAAAGGGGAGCTGCTCCTTTGAGAGCTCAAATTTGTTGTGAGTTCCATACAAAGAGGTTTTTTGGAATATGATTTATGACTGGTTTAATGTTGGATGATTTAGGTCTTTAGAGAATTTCCCGTTGCAGTTGCAGTTGCTGGATGCAGCAAAAAGCCACAAATTCTGTTCAAATTTTTCTTTCGCAGCCACGAGAAACATTTTAATTGTAGTTGCCTCTACCCGCTGTCGTATATATACATACGTATATATCTTGGCCGCAGCTGGATGTGGAATGTCGGCAGACATGTGCCAAGTGCCAAGGAGCAGGCAGCAGGAAATGGCAGCTAAGAGCCGCCAAAAGTGGCGACATTCACTGCATGACAATGAGCGGCGAAGAAGCCAACGTTTTCCTTTGTTAAAAACGAAGAAAGTTATGCATAACGGTTGGAACCATTCCACGGAAAGCAATAAATTTATGATATTTGATAAATATTTTCCTCTAAACAGTTGTTTTTAAAAATTTTTAGATATTCTTTAAACTGATTTATTTGATATTATTAGTTCATATGATGTTTAAGTACAAACTGGTAATATTTTAGAGCTACCTTAAATGAGCTTTTATATGTGAGGCAAACTAAATTAAATAATAATAATAATGATAAATGAGCCTTTTATAACAGCAAATTAAATTGAGAAAGCAATCCCCACAAAAGCCACGGCTCACCATTAATTAAAAAATGCCTATTAAATGCCAGATATGCAAATTGCAAGTCTTATTTTATATTAAAGCTCGAGAGATAGACATATAGATTTCCCATATGACTGATTATAATCAGCACGCGTTTTCAACCATTAATTTATAAATGCCAAACAGCATATTCCCCTTTAAAAGGAAGAATAACAGAATATGAAAAACTTTTCTCAAAGGAAAATTCCCATCTGCAGGCTTTATCCCCTATTGTCCACAGAGCTGACCGATCATTTATCAAATAACACAGCTTTGGCTTGTCAAGAGGACGAAAGGAAACGATTTCCGTGCCACATGCATAGAATTATGCATAAAATGAGTTTTCTTTTTTTTCTTCTCATTTTCACCCGTTTCGTTTTGATTTGTATTGTTCTATAAGTCCATCAATCATTACTTTCACTTTGCACTTTAATTTCCATGAGTTTCGCGTCAATTTCCTTTCACTTTCACTTTATTTCCCGTATTTCCGCTTCCGGTTTCGTCCGACTTCGATGTTGTTCACTTGACGGTTTATCACCGGCTTCTGACGCCTTTTCGCCACATCCCGACTCGGCTGGAGGTTTCGTCCTCGTTTCGATATCGAAGCCTTCGGATCTGTGTGCAACCGGCATTTTTGGCCAGCCAGCAGCTGATGTGGCAAGCTGCACGTGGCACGGCCATAAAGCTTTTGCAGGGCTCTCGGAGTGTGGCGAGGAGTTGTTTATGTTTTGCACATAGCGAGGTGTGAAAGGAGAGTTTTTTGGAGATTTTTTTTAAATTTATGTAATGTAATTATGTAATTTAACTATGTTTATACTGTTATTAAACAAATAAACTTATAGACTTAATCCTGGCATAGTTTGTAAAAAATATATTTTTATAAAAACATAGGAAGTGTAATCAGTTCTGAAGAAAACGTCAGTGGCCTTATTTCTAGTTTTCTTTTTCTCTGGGAAATATTTTTAAAAAATCCTCTTTTTTGCTTTAGAAATATATTTTTCAGATTTTAGATCAAATTATTCCCATTTCATTAAAATTAAGTATACGCCTTGGTGACCCCACCAAGAAAGCTACCTTAGCAAAGTTTCACACGCGTATTGCACTCGCTGCATGGTTGTTGTCTCAACTAGGGCGTTGGTGAACTGCTCTGTTAACAGAACCCGTATGCTTCTTAACAGAGCTAGCCACTGTTATTGCACTCACTTGCATGTTTATTGCCAATTTCTCGGCGCATTTCCTCCGTGCGATTTGTCAAGTTGGGCTCAAGTGGAAACTGTGAAAATGTCATGTTCTCGTTGCGCATTTGTTTTCCCAAGGATTTCATCATCAGGAAGCAGGTGTGCATACCCGCCACGCTCCGCTGCCCGTCCCGTTCGTAATAGAAGATGGAATGCGACCAATTGTGCCTGAGAATCGGAAACTGTATAAGCTGACATGGCTTCAAGTGTCACTCCAATGGCACTTACCGCTTCATCACGTTTATGGTCAGCTCGGAAATGGTCTCGAAGCTGAGCATTCCCGTGCGGAGCAGCATGTAGAACTCGTCGTTGCAGTCCGTTTTCTTTTGCTCAAAGTCATAGGTTGACCCACCCACCGAGATCAGTGGAGTGCCCTGGCTGTTGAAGTACTTGGTTATCCGGCTAACAGCAGCTTTATGTAGAAAAATAATTGATTAAATTTATAAAATAAAAACTCTTATTACCTGTACTCACCCAAAGAGTAATCGCAGACTGGGCCGAAGATCACCTGGGCACACTGCTTGATAATACCGTCCATGGCCTTGATGACACCCAGCGAGGCGTCGCACTTGGTGTCATGGGCCAGCCACTCGAAGTCAATGTGTGGCGGGATGAGGGCCTTGGCGCGGATCTGTTGCTCGGCCACCTTCAGGATGGGCAGGACTCGCGGCAGTGATGCTTGGTACATGTTGTCATCGGGCAGCAGGACCAGAGCTCGGATAGAGCAATTCCTGCCACTTGCATCGCAGATAGCCTCACAGTCGCGGGCCGGCTCCTCACGGCAGTTAGCCAGGCAGCCCCCGGGGCCGAGGATAAGGCCAACTGCGACTAGAAGGAGCACGGCTCTGCTCATTTGAATATTGTTTACACCTGCCCGGTGAATGCTTGATACTTCAATCAAATCGCGCGAATCGCAATTCTCGGTTGCTGGTGTGTCATTGTGTAAACCGAATCTGCTTTGCGCTTTGGTTTGGCTCATTTGCATAGTCTCAGATCTCAATTAGACTTCTCAGCGATGCGGTTTCTCTTCCTCCCTCTCTCTGTATTTCTCTATGATTTCCTATCCTTCACTGTGTCTTGTGTTTGCTGGAGGACTCTCGGGTAATTAAGTTGCTTTGATTGCTTTCATAATTAAACCAGAGTTTGGCCGCTGCATGCTTGCTGCTCTGTTCCCGCCGTCTGGAGCTCCGGCTCCTTCTGCAAATCAAGTGATTCAAGTCATTAGCAGCTTCCAGGCAATTTGTGAACATATAAATCATTAAAGTTTTAATGGGTGAAATGGGTGGAAAGGGAGATACTGACATGAACTACTGCTTAAATAAGGAATGTGTGACAATGATTTGCTCTTGTGGCAACCAACATTCCCTTTAGCTTCTTATACAAAATTACCAAAAATATATATCAATCGATTTTACCATAATTTCTATTAAATTTTAACTTTTTAACTGAATCATCGTGAATACCAATTTTGTTGTGAATGGAATATTCCCCCCACAGGTGATTTATAATTTTTTCAAAGGCGTCACTCTATTTTTAATCAATGTCTTAATTTATATTATAAGCTAGTCCGTCCTTATTGTATCTTATTTATATTTATTTCAAGGTGTCATAAATACAGTTAAGAGCTCTTCCTTCTAAAAAGTCAATTATTTAACAATTTCCACTTTTATCAATTGTGAAGATCCCAAGTCATAAATATCACAGGCCTGTTTATAAATATCTTTATTTTCCGTTCCGGCTATCACATTCTCAGGCAGATACGCAGTTTATTGATAGGGGGAAAGAATAACAAACTTTATCTCTCATTGAACTGCAATTGTGACTTCACAGTGTCTCCAAAGTAAACAATGCAGAACCTCCCCGGTGTATTAATCAAATATATTTATATTTATGATCCCCGCTTTAATAACATTATTTCGACAAGCAATGCTGGTTGAATGGTTTGTGGCTTTTATGATCCCTACTGCTGCTGACTCATTGCCTCTACTGCCCAATAATTTGTCCAATTTCTATTGAACTTGATGCAGCAGATAATGAACATGGGACCTGTTGTTTATGGCGAATTCCCTGGAATCGCTGGAACGCTGCATGTGGCCATTGATAAGGTTGGAATAGGCACCCTTGCGGAATATTTATGGAAAATCTCGCACAAAACTAACTACTCGAACGTCTTGAACTTCTGGCGTCACAACAGTTCCGGCGGCAATCTACTAAAGCGTCATTAAGGTGGCAAACCAACCGAAAAACAAGCCAACACATCGACGCTGCAACAATAAAAACAAAAACGTGTCAAATGGTAGTCAACATGCTGCCATGTCTAGTTAGTCGTTCGGCGATTAATAATCTAATCGTGACAAGCGGCAAACGTGTGTGATGGTTGTGTATTGCCGAGAGTTCTTTCAGTTAGTCATGGGGCTTGCTTTCTGAGCTACTCTCTATGGTGTGAACTTTGAACTTGAAGAAATGGAGCTTGAGGGAAGAAGGTTAAGGTATTATAAAATCGTTAAATATATTCTTGAAAGGGGTATTTAATATTGTAAAATGTTGTTAAATAAACAGTTTAAAATTCAACCTAAAAATCGCAATGTATAATAACCATCAATGTTTTCCTTATGACAATCTCAAAACATTTCAAGTAATGGTTATTTGCCAGATTTTTCATTTGTAAACATATGTTTGTACAACTAATTTTATAAAGAGATCCTATGATCTGTATATACCCACCCAATTTCCAAGAGTATACCCCCATATATAATAAACCCATTCCGGATATAGTCAAAAGACCACCGGGCAGTAAACTATTTTCGTATTTCATTCGGGGCCGGACAAGAGCATAAGCATTTTATCTGGTTTCCGATAAAGCGCCCTGTGTAGGCTGAACTTGAGATTGCGTATACGCAGATTGGCCGACTTCGATTGCGGGCGGAAAGTCCCGAATGGAACCCCGGCCAGATGATATGATGATGATGATGATGGAACGGGGAAGCCGCCGGGCCAATCGCTAGGCAAACACCAAGCAGCTGCAATCGAACATTCGCTGGCAATCGGACCTGTCGCCAATTAATAAGAATTCATCACTTGGCCCGCGGCACTCGACATGGCCGGTGACAATTCAGAAAATACAGAAAGTAGAAAACGGAAAACAGAAAACAGAATGCCAAATGCCGGGGAGATATCAACACTCTGTGGGTCATGTGCCTGCCAGCGATAGTAGCGATTGGTGGATCGGTGGATCGTTGGATCGTTGGATCGTTGGATGGGTGGTTCCGGGGATCCGGGGATCGGAGGGGCTACTAATTTCATTGGCCAAACGAGCGGCAGGGCCAAAAAGTGGCAACATCAATCATATATGAAGCACACTATTTGCATTGATATGGAAGTCCAGAAATAGAAGCGAAGCCAATATTTTCAGCGCTCGCCACTCAAGGCGAATCAAATAAATGTATTAACAAATTGGCATGGACATCATCGGCGACTCTTATCAGGTTCTGGGCCAGCCTTCAGTCCAACGTCAGTTTATTTTTAGCCGCCTGATTAAGATCGCGCCGCCAGAAAGCCGTAGGACCGGAGAGGGCCCGGCGAATCAATCATGTTCGCCACCACCGGCACCACTGGTTTTTTTCCCGGAGCCTGTCCGTAAGCCCGTCGACGGTCGACGGTGCTAAGCCCCGCACTCAGGAGCCCAGACGACACACATGGACGCGGGCCGTGCTCGTATTTGCCGAACCTTTATTCATGCTCCTCAGTCTCTGCCCTGCCCCTGCCTGCCTCCGTTTTATCAAAGCACTCGATGTGTAAAGCAAACAAATCTAAATCGAGGGTTTTGGGGTTTTGCATGCGTGCTGTAACCGAGAACCGCCAAAACAAACTTGTTGACCAAGAAAATGCCTCCGGGTTGAAATTTTAAGCAAAGTAAACAGTGGGGAAATATATTTCAAATGGAGCAATTACTTATTAATGCAAATATGTACTCTTTGGGAAATTAACTCCATTTATTAAATAAGCTAATTCTTAATCAAGTGTTCTAGGAGATGAAGTAAGATATATTTTTGCTTCACCAAAAAACGTGGCTTAAAAGATTTCAGTAGTGTAAAGATTTTCCATAATTCCTCTTTTAATTGTACAAATTTTCCGATTTATGTGTATTTTATTCCACTACTTAAACAAAACCTTCCAGTTAGCCAGTCCATTTAACGCAATTTCTATTTTTACCCAGAGTTACTCAATGCCAATAATAACAAGTACAAATAGAATGAAATGTAAACTTGTACATGGAGTAGAACACTCAATTAATTGTCACACTTGAATCCAGGCTGCTACTTCACAGTTTTTATGTTCAATATCAATCGGTGTGTCGACTATTTTTATAGCGACTATATAACCTTTGGCAAACAGACACGGCGATCGAATGGAAATGAACCGAAGCCGCCAGGTCGGAAGACAAACCGTCTACGATTGGGCCGTCTTTTCTTTGTCTATTTATAGGGATTTGTTTATTTTTAATGTGCAATCAAGCTGCCTTTTCTGCCTTTCTGCCATCTGCCTGTCCTGCTCGATAAGATTACGGAAAAGCCCATAATAAACACACACATACGATATTCGGCCCCTGCAACGCGTGCGAATCCATACGGACATCAGTCCAGACAGTTGCCAACCCCAATTTCAATATCTTACTGCAATATCGCCTCATAGCCTCCTCGAAAATATATAAATCGGTTTTAGATCTCCTCCATTTGCATGGTAACTTAAAATTCCATTTGTCACCGGTTATAATTCGAAGGGCTTTGACAATGCTAAATATATATTATTTATGAATTTTTAATGCGGGCATAGATTGAATTAAATTTAAACAAGCACAATAAACCTTTTTGGCTGGGAATTGTGTGATTCCCTTGATGCTTTTGGCCCCGTTTTTTATTTATTGTCTAGACACCGCAGATAAGCGGCAGAAGGACCTGAACTCTGACCCCAAAGCTCTGGCCAGAAACTCTTGCAAGTGGCCCCTTTTGGGGCAAGCGTGCAGCGTGTGCAGCTCCGACTGCTGTTTAACGAACCGTAATTAAATCTCTGCTTAAATGGATTTAATTAATTTTGGCCGTGTTTAAGAGCCTGGAGTGAAATGGCACCACACGGCAGGGCCATTCATGCAGCATTTTGTGGAGGGTATAACCCTGTGTAAAGTGTGTGGAATTAGCGCCACAAAATGTGTAATTTGCAGTGACACTTCGTGTGGTGTTTTTCCACTCTCTGATTAATATCAAAACTTTACTCCTTTCCACTGCACATCAAAACAATTTGGGCGCCAAGACAAACTTGCTTCGAACTTGGCAGGAAAACAAACTTTTTGCGGTTTCGCTATTTTAAGCTGATTCGGCGAGGAAAGTTTTGCCTAACCCTTTTGTTGAAAACATGCTCATGTTTACTCGGGTATTGGCTTACCAATTGATTAGTGAATATTTACGTTATCGTGTGGCTATAGCTGTGCATATGCCAGACGGGGGTGTGTTCGCGGGTTTCGCCCCTTTTTCTGCGTATTACGTATACGCAGCATGGTGTTTGCCTTACTAAGTGCTGCCTACTTAACAGCATCGTCCTCGAACATGTCACTTTCCATTCGAGTTGACCCCCAAAATGGTGCTATAAATTTATGCTAAGCATGGCGTGTTGCTGGCAGGAGCCAAAAGAGAACTGGATAAGTGATACTGCAGCCACAAGAATGAAAAATATTCGCTTATTTAATGAGAATTTTTTCTGGCAAGTTTTCGCTAGAGCGTGACCGTAGGAGAAACGATTTAATATTGCCGCACCTCGAGGCTGCTAATCCCATTGGAGATTTATAAGTTGGGTCCTAGTTGCCCAGGGCAGCAAGTCCCTTTTTTGTGTGGCCACAGAAATCTCGAGCCGGCGAAGCAGCAAAAGAAACCGCCTCAATGATTTATGCAAATTCAATAATAACAGAATGCGACGTGTGTATGAAATGTGCGCTACAAAGTCAACTGGGCGGGTCCTCTCACCCCTTTCCCAGTGCCCGCCTACTTTGTCGACACACATACTCAACCCATCCCGATGGGAATTTTGCGTCTAGGTATTTTATTTTAATTTCGTAACTAGATGGAGGGAACTTTGCGATATTTGCCCCGGGGACAAGTGCTGTTTTGCAATCATTTGCTTTTATCAAGAAGAAGAATCGGTCTCCGCCTTCTCCTCTTGGGTGCGAGAAAGTGGGAAATTTGCATGAAATATTCCTGGTGGGTGGGGGTCTAATCCGGAGCAGCAGCCTCTGGCCCGGAACATGTTGTCTAAGAGCTTATAAAGACTTGTCAGTGCCCGGAATGCCTTGTACAAGCTGCTTTTCCAGGGGAGTAGATATCCATGGAACTGGCTCACCTTTGCCTGTGTCCGGGCCTAAAATCTCAAACGTTTATGGATTTCTTTTCACAAAATTTCACTCTCTTTGTGAGGATTTTAAACTATTTATGGTTTTCAGATATCAAGCACTAGATTTTTCCAATGTATGCACTTTTGTTTCCACCAGGCAAGTTTGTGGGAAACGAAAATCCCCAGATATATATATTTCAAACACTCAGCCGTGCGGGAAAATACAATTTTTGGCAGTCGACAGCTTTAGAATCAAAAAAATATATCACCAAATATATATCGCGCGAAATTTATTGCCATTAAAGTGAATTTCACGACGCGCGCGTCACCGGGATTGAACTGAAATTGGCGGTCGCTTTGGTAAACTGCTCACTTTGTTATTTTTTGCTTTTCATTATTGGCCAAACTATGGAAAAGCTCGGCGACGGCGTTTCTGCGGAGCGTTTCACCAATGCAGCACGCACACAGCACCGCCGAAACTCACCAATACCCGATGTTGTCTGATAAGAACCTCTGGCGATAACAGCCGGACCGTAACAGAGCTGTTAGGTCAGCGCGGCCTGTTATCCGGCAATGGTGTCAATTGGGCAACGGCCTGCAAGTATCCGCCAAGAAACGCCCACAATTAGCGTGTTTACAGAGCCTCCAAGACGGGAAATTGAGATAAGGCTGTAGAAATTGCTTTAAAAGCCTTGAATATATTATTTTAATTTACTTAAGAAGACATTTCATGTGAGAATCTTTTCGAATGCAATTCCAATCGAATCTTTTTGAGCTTATCAGCAAGTCCAAGTTCAAGTATTTCGTAATAAATATATATTTATTTATATTTTTTATTTATAATAAAAAATGAAGCTTATCTGAATCACTATTAACTCCTTAGTCACTGAGAAATTAAAAATAAAAAACTGCCTTATCCAATTCATGAAATTCCCGTCTCTCATTTACCAGGATAACTAAAAATATTATTATTCTTATCGCACTTTGCTTTACATTGTTCCTGGAATATGTGATTAATTAATAAAGTTCTCAAGCCGCAATGTTCATGTGTCAGTTAAGGGGAAAAAATATTGAGAATAAAATCATATAAAAAGCGTAATGTCTGCCCAGGGAGCTACAGTAGGAGTTCAAGAGCTCAACAAGATGCAGTTCCCTTTGATTGTTGCTTTGACTTTAACTTTGCTGGTAAGCATAAATTAACTATAGGTTTTCAAACACAGTTTAACTTAATTTCTTTTTTAGGGCTTCGCCTGGGGAAACCCCACTGAAGGCGACAAGCAGAAGTTCTGTGAATTTCTAAAGGATGTTGAAGAAGATCGAGAAATTTTGGTGGAGTCCCTAACGAAAAAGACTTTGGATGTGGAAAAAAATGTGATAAAAAAACTGGGACGAAATTCTGACTTTGAGACATTCTTAAAAGAGAACTCTACTCTCCAGTTACTTACTACTCAGCAGAAATTGGACTTTCTTTTAAAGTTCCGCTGCGCCTACAAGAATAAGATTCTCGCCAATCCGCTCTTTAAGGACACCAACGAGTTTCGGCAAACCTACCTCACTTACAGGTCTGAAACCAACAAGGAAATCAAGACGTTCGATAACTTTCTCTCCCGGGATGCGACCAGAATGGTGAAAAAAATGAAGAGTACATCAGATGCCACCAAGCAGGAATTTAATAACGCTCTTAAAACTTATTTGGATCGCAAGGGACAAAGTGCCCAT
The DNA here is from genome assembly GCF_030179895.1 of Drosophila kikkawai. Lineage (NCBI taxonomy): Eukaryota > Metazoa > Arthropoda > Insecta > Diptera > Drosophilidae > Drosophila > Drosophila kikkawai. The sequence continues at coordinate 26,266,227 of NC_091731.1, read as the reverse complement.
TGCATGATGAATACTTTCCTGACTCTAAAGACCAAGTACGGATGTAACTAAAGTAATCTACAATTTCACTAAATAAATTAATTTTGTTAGGCAATCAAATCAATTTGTAGCTGTGCTTATTTCTTACCTTCTTAGCATTTTGATTTTGAAATTTTGTAATTTCCAGTTGAAGCAATTTTTAGACCAAGCAGTTCAACCATTTTTCCCCCTCTTTTCATAATTTTCCAACACTTTGAGACCTCCTTAATGCGCTTTTTCATTTTGGACATTCATGGACACATCGTGGCGTATACGCAATGTCATCATGCGCGCATTGCTCATACGCCCCACATTGTTTGCCAGGACACGCATCTCGGCTAAAAACAGCACCAGCTGCTTTTCCAGCATTTTCCGCCGTTTTACCCCTTTTGTGCTCTTAAGTGTGGAAAAATTAATAGCATTTTCAGGGTGGCAGTAAACCGCTGAGCGATGTTTGCATTGTTTTGCTCAGCTTTCAGTGCGAGTTGCGGCTGGTAAAAATCAGGCAAAGCGGAAATGGTTTTCAAGTGAGCTTAAATGCTGTTCCCGTTGTCCTATTTATGAACGAGAGAGCAATTATTGTAATTATGATTTTATGTGGATTTGCAAAATACAAAAAAAAAGTGGAGAGCCACAACAACTGCAAACAATTTGAATCAGAAAACTTAAGTGATGTATAGGGATTAAAAGGGGTAGTTAGGTAAGCAATACAAGGATTATAATGAACATATACATATGTAGATAAAAAACTTAATTTTATATTAAAATTCAGAAGAATAAAAATATCGAGATATCAAGAAAACATATATAAATAAATAATTAAATGACGCATGATTTATAAATGATTTGTATTTATTAGTTGGTTTTATATTTCTCTTGCTGATTTCATTTATTCCTTTTGTTATCAAGTGCTTAAGGCTGACAATGGGTTAAAGCTTTACAGAGCAATGCAAGTGCGGGTGTGGGCGTGTGTGTTGTGTTGTGTTTTGTTGTGTGTGAGAGAAATAGCTCTACGTAGACATACGTTTCGGGTGTTTGTTGTTTTCTAGGCTTTTGGTTTTTGGACATTCGCATTCATTATTACAAAACGAGAATAGCTAACATTTATCAATTACTTAGAACTACATAAGCTGTGCATGTGTTGCATGTGCCACCGCCGGCATCAGTAGCATCTGCTGTAGGTGCCTGCTCTACTTAGCATTGCCGTCGTCGTCGATCGCCTTGAAGATGATGCCGTAGACATGGTCCACCAGCTTGGCCCACGTGGCCGCTTGGCTCTCGTCCAGACTGCAGGCCGCGGTCAAGACATCCAGGATCACGCCTTTCAGTTGCTGTTAAATTTGGAAATAATAATGTTATTGATAAATAACCTTGTATTCTTATGCTAGCGCCTACATTGTACGACTCCTTGGAAATGGTCCGGGGTATGTGACTGACGGCAATCTTGGTCCAGATCTCGTCCAGTTTCTCCAGATCGCCATCCTGCCCAAGAACCTGGATGGACTCATCAAACACTCGGATGATCCTGCCAGCATGCGCCCTAAAGCGTGCATTTCCCTGGGAAAAAATTAATATATTAATTTAAATTTAAATAAAATTTATGTTTTAGTCAACTCACGGGCAGCTCCTCCATGGGCACATCTCGGAAGGAGAACTTCTCCAAGTTGGACGGATAGAGGTTGAAGAACTGCGTCAGTATCGCCGCTCCAGAATCTGTGGGTGTTGCCACGGGAATCTCCCAGGTCTTTTTGATCAATTGCACCTCATCGCTGTTCATGGTTGAGCTCCGTTTTCCCTCAGTTTTCACTCTTTAACTCTCTCTTAAAGTTTGCCGCGGCTTTCAAGCTGAAAATGTGGAGGGAAAAAAATTGAAAATAAAATTAAGTCAATTTCGGTTGTCCTCTCTTTTGCTCTCCGATTTTAATTGAAATTGACAGTTTTACAATTTTGCTGAGCGGGCAGAAACGAAATCAAAACAACAGACTCTAACAGTGGCTTATATAAATGTGCGCACAGCACGTGCTAAAAGTCAATGCCTTCGACATCGACCGGCAAACAGCAAAAATAACATCTTCATCATCGTTATCATCATCATCATCATCATCATCGTTATATCCAAACACAAATTAACGTCTGTCAGTTAAGCCGAAGCAAAGCCCAATACACCGCAAGCCCCAAACCCCAATTACTCATACAATTTTAAACATCAATCATGTTCTGGTGATGGCAACGTGATTGCCGCTTCAAATTAAAGGATTGAATAATTTTTAAGGAATTTTAAAAAGGTGTTTGTTTTACTAAGCTTTTATAAGAAGTGAATTATTTATTGATAAAGAACCAGAAGCAAGTTACTATAAAAAACTTATTATAAGAAATAAGCTTATTACAAGAAATAAACATATTATTCCCCCTGAAGTCCTTTTAAAGTATTCACTTTCTTGACTTATAAATAAAATACAATTATTATTATTATTACATTATATTAAATCATTATATCGGCTTATACAATGACCATCTCTAGTCACCTCTCGGACAGAGCATGGTCTGCTCTCGAGTTCATTAGCTGACCCCATCCTCCCCGGGCCACAGCCTGCCCATTCCCCGATTCCCTGCGGCTGATATTTGCTGGCAAAAATTATTATGCCCCCGTCTGTGCTCACCGGAGAAGTGCAGAGACGACTGGGAAAGGCATTGAGGATGACAGGGTGCGGGAGAATTCTCTGCACGAAAAGCGGAAATGTAAACAGAGCGCACAGAAATGAGCCAAAAAGCAAGATAATATAGCAAATTCAAAGACAAAATAACAAAATAACAAAATTTATGTGTGAAAAACACAAAAACAAATTAAACGCACATCAATCGGAAAGTGAAAAATAAATATTTATGACAGCACAAAAAGAATGCCACAACAAATATAAAGTCAAATTGCCAAACCAAAAGTGGAAAATAAATATTTATGAGACCACAGTGAAATGCCCATTTAGCCAACGGAATTTGATGAATAATAAATAAAGTGGAATTTTTGCATTTAGCTTTTCTGTCTTAAGTTTTCCTCGTCCGCCGAGGGAAGGGGAAAACAAACCCAGCAAAGCCAGGCCAGGCCAAAGAAAAGTATTCTCTGCAAATAAAACAAAAAGAAGCAAACTCAAAAGCTTATTAAAAATTTACAAACTGACAAACAGACAGACAGTCGGTCGCTACACAAACAAAGTGGCAGAGGGAGGCGGCAGGAGGCGGATAATAAACAGGCAAATATGCCAGGAAAATGGACTCAAGTGCAGCCGCAGCAGGTGGCCGCCATGTTATTGTTGCCTTTCGCTGCGGTAAAAACGAGCATGCGAGGTGGGCGGTGCAGGCGGAGATCCCACTATGAGCACTATAAAAAATGTGCCATCTCTCCAGTAACCTTGTCTACAAGACCCCCTTCTCTCGGGGAGCACCATGTGAACTTGTTCCGTGGCCGGGACGGGCTTGCCTGTGTGTGTGTGTGCGTCCTGTAATATCCTTCGTGCCCAAATGGCCTGTGGCTTTTGCGGTTTGAAGTCTCGGCCTGTAAGTGTATAAGTGCTCTGTGTGTGTGTGTGAGCCTGCTGCAGTCAAGAGTGAAAAAAGGCAGCCACAAATCAAGCGTTGCCTTGTATCTATGCACTGACAGAAAACTAGGACTTATAAAAACAAAGTAGGAATTGTTTGGAAGCTTTAAAAAGGGATTAAAAATTCCGTATATTTAAAAAATGAAATATTTAAAAAGTAAACAATAAACCTTTCTCATTTAAACCAACTATAAAATATTTTATTTATCAACCATTTTTCCCTCTGCCTGAATTGTAAGTGTGTGCGGCAGAGTGTTGCCAGTAAGGACATTGAGCGCTTAATTAAATTAAGGCAAACTTGATGGACAGCTACTAGACAGCCAGCCGAAAGGGGCGTGAGGCGGTGGGTGGCTTGGTAGGCAGTTGGCTGGAGGGACAGGTGTGAACGGTGGTGCAGATGGGACAGGTGGAAGGCAGTCAGGCAGGCAGGTCAGGTGTTGCCAAAGTGCCTTGTACAGGACTGTTTCTGTGTCGGTGCGGAGGAGAGTGTACCTGTATATATTTGTTTTGTGATGCTGCCACTCAAGTGTCGCTATGGATTCGGTTGCAATTTCCGCCGCCCTCACGCCTTTACCCCGCGATCTGTGTATTTATTTTATGAAACTCAAAAACAACATTCTGTCGGTTGCCAAGTGCCAGGATGAGAAGTGCTGTGAACTCTCGAAATATGAGCGGGGCTAAAGCCACTTAAAAAACAGTATTCGATGGCTGGAAAAAGTTTATGGCGGCGTAGAAAATTCAATATACAGAAATTTAAAGCTTTGAAATCGGATTTGGATTAGGTTTACCAGAAAATTTAGAAAAAATATATAAAAAGAAATGTAAAGGAATTTTTCAGAGATTTAAATCAAGCCAACTAAAGAACTAAATTTAGTAAACTACTTTAAAATCTTCTAAAAAACTTGCAAAGATGCAAAAGCAAAAGGATTTTATGATATTACAAATTTATTTAAAGTTTTCAAATGTCTTTGAATCAGAGAAAGCCAACTGACCAATCATAAGTTATTTAAGGAAATCTATACACAAATTATACACTTTTGAGACCTTTAAATTGCCTTTAAAGCCGCAAGCTTGAATGCCTGGATTCCCACAGTCACACACTCTGAACATACACACGGATGCACCACATTCATGGTGCTCATCACAGGACATTAAGGATAATGACTGCCACAACAACAACAAATGGTAATCACAAAAAACAACAATAACAATCTGCTGCTGCTGCTCGCCCAGAGGCGACACTTGTTTGCAAGGACACCACAGAAATCCATAAATTCAAAGTCCGCCACTGTGCGCCTTTTTTAATGGTTTACACAGCGGATATAGCCTGTGGATCGTTGAAAAATTAAATATATAAACATATATATGTACGAATGGTTGAGTGGGGGAGAGGGGAACGCACGGAAAGAGCGTTAATCAGCTGTTGCCTGTTGAGCGCGGCAGATGCGGAAGATAGATAAACGCAACGCGTATTTACAGTTCGTTTGCGTTTGCGTTTGCCTTTGCCGTGTGCTTTTATTCACCCAATTCGTTCATAATTCCGCTAGCGTTCCACTATCGTTCAATTGTTGCTCGCACTTTCGTTATTCTTTATATTTATGTTTTATTTCCTGGTCCCGTATTTTCTGGATTTTGTTTACTATTTCTATTTATTTTGCCAAACGTCGAATAATAAAAAAATTGGGGGACTGAAGATCAACACGTTTGAAAATATGTAATATTTAATTATTAAATTAATTTGAACCGCTGCTGTTTTTGTTTACTATTTTATTCTTTTTTTATATTTTTTCTGGCGAACTTGATTTTTACGCCCGGAGACCGACGACCAAAAAACGGGACTGAAAGCACACGTTGGGTTTACACTCGGTCGGTCTCAGAATTAGAGTTGCGCGCTCTTGTAATAAGAAAGCTTAAATTTATACTCGGTTTTTCATTCTCAGAGCGCATTCGGTTAACATTATTTACTACAGAAATTCTGAATAATAGGGGCGCTGTACTGCTAGTAACATTGAAAGCTGTTTTTTAAAGCTACATAGCTTGATTTATTCGTAAAAACATTTATATTGCTATTAAAAGTCGACTAAAATAAATAGATTAAATATAAAATTGCAAATTAAATTGCCTGTTTTTTTTTTTCCAAATCCATCACTCGATCTTGTTTTGAGTACCGCCATCTGTGGCTTATATTTTGTTAATGTGCAATAATTTTAAATACTTTCTGTTGACTAGCAGCTGCGAGCAAAATTCTGTTGGATTGAGCACTTTCTAGTTGAAAATTGAGCGCTATCTCAGAAATGCTTTAATGTGTGAGTCAAAGAGCGAATAGTGCTCTCATTGCCGGCAAAGATACGCTGAGAACCAGAGCGCTTTTGAGTGCCCGCCAAAACCACATTGAGCAAAAGCTTACAGCAAACGAGAGATAGAGTGAGACCCTACAGAGGCGTAGTGTAGGGGGTACACCACCTGTCCTCTTAATTGACATTCCGTTCAGGCAAAGCACACACCTGTGGGTGCTTTACCTATAAGGTACTCCCATGTAATAATAAGTCCCAAATCGGATGGCACCTGGAAGCCAAGCAGGCCCAAAGTCGAACGGGCCCAAATGCCACCTGTAGACCTTCTAAAGTCATAAAAAAAGAGCAGTCTAACGCTGGCTTTAATAAAGTTCTCTCTCAGAAGCTGAAGCTTAAAGTGGCGGAGAGCTTACGTAACTGTTTTGGCAGGTGCTTTATTTAAAATAAAATAAAACTAACAAAAAACGCTACAAAATAAGGTAAAGTGGTAATTTAATTAAGAAACATTTTTTAGAAATCCAGCGATTTCAAATTCTTTGCAAAAAAATAATCATCATTTCATCATTGTTCTAGAAGTAGGCTTCTCGACTTTTACAAACAAAACACAAGCTTAGTTTAGAGAATATTAACTGGGCCTCAAGTAAATTGTAAAAAGTAAGGAAAACAATTGGTGAAGAATATTAGAAACTTTTAGTTTAGGCAAGTCTGCTCTTGGCCTTTTACAGGTAATTGTATTTTCTTCAAGTAGTTTGATTTCTAGATTATATTTTTCAACAATCCCGAGTTGGATTTAACTTTCAAATAAATAAAGTAAAATTAATATTCTATAGGATAAAATAAATATTGGAAATGTCAAAAAACTAAAAACGAATACCTATTTTATGTAATTATTTAAAAGAACCTATGATTTATTTTGTTGTACAGTAAAGTTTTCGAGCGTAACTATTTTTATGTCACCAATTGTTTCTTCTATATCTTCTAATGTTTTTACGAAATATATATCACTTCAAATATAAATGACTGATTTCGAGGCGGAGATCTTTTCAAACTTAAGTAATTAATTTTTTTTTTACTTATTTTGAATTAAATCTAAGAATGCCCAGGAATATACTATTATCAAATAAAGCGATTGCATTTACTCTTACAATTCCAGACAAACAAGTACGCATTACCTTATCAATTGTATAATCGATGTGCTCTACTATTTTTATAACTTTTGCTATTCACTATCACTAACTGAACAGACCCCACCATTTGATACCCAATAACGCCCAAAAAGCAAAGCAAACAAACAAATAAAGCCTATTCAAATATCACACCACACAATACCACAGTAATTGTTTATTGTACACTCATTGGGACTGACAATTGGGGAGTGTAATCAGCCCAATTAAAAATATTTGCATCTAGGGATACGATAGAACACTAGATTTCAATTGACACTCACGGGTTCGTGCTGATTAAAAGGCCGAGCAACTGCACACGCCGCCGTTAAAATTCAAACTGAACAGAATGCCTGACCCGCGGGGGCCTTATAAAAGATTCCCGAACGGCGGCGACACAACACAGCCACCAAGCGACGCCTTTGTGTACAAAATGTTCCCGAACTGGTTATCTTCGGTTACTATCTATGAAGACGAAACCGAGGCACTTGGACAGATGCGGGGATTTGGGGTCGGCTTGGGTGAAAGTATACATAGACATGGTCTGCCTATTTCCCCTGATGTGGGGTATATTGCGTGAGAATGTTTGGGAAATATTTAAAAACATAATTAATGCACTAATCAATGGAACCAACACGCGCTCCAAGCCCTGGGGCTGATCGAAGCTCCAGCCATTGGTGCGACGAAAGAGGAACAGGTTTGAGTTGTATTTCGAGATGGATCTGTCATATTATTTTTTGAAATACTAAACAATGTTTTAAATTATAACAAAATCTAATTTATATGCTTATCTGTATAACTTTTATGATTGCAGCTTGACTTATGTTTTCATATCTCTTAACTAATTAGTGATTACTTCTAGAAATTCTAGAAGATTCATAGATTCTAGATTATTTTCATATTATTTAATGACGATGACACTCTAAAGGCTGTAGAAATGCTATATGTACACAATATATTCAAGTGAAAATCAAACGATCAGCGAATAAAAACAAACAATAATCACAGCCTAGGAAAATCAAACATATCCGAAGTGTAAATTTGCAGTTTAACACAAGTTGATGTTTATTATAGCCCAAAGATAATTATTTGTTTGTAAATATTGAAAATTACCCTTACAGGGTGCTTCGAATGCTAATCAAAATGTGGCAAAAACTATTAAATAATAATCTAACAAGCGACAATTTGTTACCTGTGCCAATTATTATATTCTCGTGCCATTTGTTTGCCATTTTCTTTGAGACTACTTTAACGATAATTAAAGTTTTGCATGTTTCAGTCACAAAAATAAACGTCATGCCATTAAGTGATAAATGTATGTTTCTTACATCTACAATAATTAAATAATATTAAATATATAGTTCAGTAAACTTTAGAAAATTCAATTAAAATATAAGAAGCCTGTAACTTTGCATGAAACTGATATAAAAGTAACAAGGCCTTAAAAACGAATCAATTGACAAATCTAGCTTTCACACTTATTCTTTAATTGTTCAATTATGCAACATTTTGTATAAAAAAGTATTTGTTCATAGTGTTTCTTGTCACGTCACAGCTTCCTGTTGGTTGCTTTTTCTATGACGGACCATTGTTTAGACCCCATTTGGGCGTAATTATATTGCTGTCGAGACGGCAATACAAATGACGCGATATCTGGTCAAACAAATAAATTGTTAAATGCGTAATTAAATTATTTGCTTCAGTGTTCCCAACTGACATATTCTAGTCACGTTGCAGCGAATTATAAATAAGTATAAATGGAATTATTTGAAGGGCTAATATTATAGCTTGCCACCTGCCTTATGACATTGTATCAATCTTGCATCTCCTCAAGAAGATCTCAAATATGTACCTACTTTAAATCGATATTAATAGATATTTTATAGGATACTTTGTGGACAATTCATAGATCACTTAATCTGACTAAAAATACAATACACCGCAAGGGTATAATTAAAAATTAAGGTGCGTTTTATTTTTTGGGTAAAATATAATAGAAACCAAGTTCCTTTAAATGTTAGTTCGTTAAAGTCTCAACTACATTACACTTTCACACAAATTCGCAAAATATAATAAAAAAGTATGAAGTCATAGAATATTAGAGGCATACACAAATAATAAGTTCAAGCTCCCCCAGTTTCTCTTTAGCTCTTCAACTCTCTTTAACGTGAAAATGTGCTATATACCGAGTGCCATATGTTATAATATTGAATTGTATTTGTTGAAACTCCGGCTATAGTAAATATACACACAAAACACTCTGAGGGGGGCAACGAGTCCGCTCCTGGACAGCCAGCGTAGCAGCAAAAACGACAAACTGTTGGCGAAGCAAACGGTGAAAACAAACAGCAGATGATCCCCAAGAGAGCGGGAATGCCCGAGTTTTATCCACTTTTTGGGGGCCCTGCTCTTAGGCTCACAAGCTCATATACTCACGTATTCAGCGCCTGCTGATCCAAGTTGGAGCAGTCATTCAGTGGGCTCTTGACTGCGGACGCGTTCGGAATAAGCGGGTTTATCGCGATCGTTTGTGGAGAGGAGAGCGTGCTGAGGTTCGGGCCAAGATAAACAGCCTAAACAAATGTTTGCCCAATTGCCATTAGATAATTAGATTATTCCGCCATGGACGCAGTGCAGCAGCAAACAGCAAACAACAACAGCAGCAACATCGACAGCGACAAATGCCAGAAGCTGAAGAGATTCGTGATCGTCGGCCTGCTGATCACCATCGGCATCTTGAGTTGGCACTTTTACGGTGAGCAGTTGCTCTGTTACTAAAGAGAACATTTGGCCATGTGTCTTTCGGTTTTTCTCTTAGAGTACTTCCACAGCAAGCCGCTGCCTAGAACGCCCGACGATGTCTTGACCCTCTCCAAGAATCTCTACGCGGAAGAGACTGAGGTCAGTCCGTACCTCTACAAGGTGAATCTCCAGGGGAAGACCACATCCGGCGCCCACGATGATCGGGCTCCAAGGAAGTGAGTGTACATATGATTAAGGGTATTAAAACATAGTTTTATAATTAAATTTATTTCAGTCTCTTTGAATTACACCAAGATCTACTGGCCAGAGATGCCAACTCCACGACAGCCCTTCTCATGCGCCTCTTCGACAACTACGAGCTGGATGTGGCTGTGGCTGATGTTGCTACGCCGGAACACGTGCAGGAGCAACAGGACTTCCTCAGGACGGTAATGAACACTCGAGTGATGAAGTTGACCATGCGGTTTCTGGTAAACAAGGGTAAGCGAGCTCCAATTGGTAATGAACCCTGAGCTCATGATCCTGTTTGTCTTCCTTTTTAGACATTGTGAGCACTGACTACGATGATCAGCTGCGTCTGCTGCAGGACCTTTGGTTCACACCCTACTCCCGAGGTCGCGGTATCGTGGGCAGCTCCAGCTTTGAGCATGTCTTTATGGCGGAGCTTCGAGATCAGACGGTTCTCGGGCTGCACAACTGGCTCTACTTTGCCGACCAGGAGCAGCGAGGCAATGTGGACTACAAGGGCTGGTTGAGTCACCAAGAAATGGGAAAGGTTAGTTTTGGGTGGTTTATGAAAACCCATACTAATTTCTCTTTTGAAATCTCTTTCAGAAAAACCAAATGCTGCTCAGTCTGCGGCATACGTTCCACAACTTCCGGAAGCCAGTCAATAGCTTCTTTGTGGGTACTTCGCCGGAGCTGGAATTAAGCCTGTACACCGCCTGCTTCCTGACCACGGGGGAGGAGGAACCCTGCCACATTCAGCTGGGCCGAGCCCACGCCACCATAGTCTCACACGGATGGAACTGGAATGGGATGCGCCTGATAGCCACCGCTTATCCCGACGGCTCCTAAATCATCCCACCCATTCCCCAAACTCAATAAAACTAGTTACTTTCATAGGAAACGCAAGGCCCAAAACGCAAAGCTCCAAAGTCAAAGTCAAGTTCATTTTATTTCGGCACTTTATGAGTACGCCTGCCCTGGTTGTCGCTGGCAATTGACGAGCCTGTCAGTCAGGACATGAAGAATGTCCGCCAGGATGTCCTTGCCTTGCCTATCGTTCGACTTGTTTTGACAGCGTTGCGTGGCCCTACATCATGGAGTTGTTTATTAGTTCCAACATTAATAGTTATTACTGGCGGAAATTAAGCAAGTGGAAAAGTCAATTATTGCGAAAGTGTTTGCCAAGTCAAAGTGACTGCGAAGTTCGAGTATTACACAATCACAAGGGATACAGTCCTTTAATTATTCATTCTTTACTCAGTTTGATTAGTGAATTCTAATCTATCCTCATATCCTAGGTACTTATGAATATAAATCATCAAACTAAAACAAATCTAACTTAATTTTCTTAATTGTAATAATATATAAATAAATATATAAATACCATCCTTACGCCCTCATTAGGGATTCTTTTATATAAAAAAAACTAGATTCTTATTTAATTTTGATTTCGAATTTATTTATTAGTTAAAAAACATGAATGTCCTTTATTGTTTTATCCTGGAACACATGAGTAGAAGTACGTATGTTGACTGAAGAAACTGATTGCTGGAGAACTCGGTGCTAACCCCTATCCGTGGGCATCTAAGTGGCGCTCGATGATGACCGTTTCGTTGACCGCTTCCTCCTGCTGGACCACGGCCGGAGCACTTGACCTCCGCGCCGTTATGATGGTGGTGTGGGCCGGTGATAGGCTCTGCTCGGAGCCTTCTTCGGGCAGAATCAGATAGGTCTCGCTGAGATCGGCCAGCTCGGAGCAAGTCTCATCGTTGGAGGAGCGCATTAGGCTGGGACTGCTGATCGAGCACTCCAGCGGCAGAAGGTCCTCGCAATCGGGACTCCAGCTACTTCTTGCCGGCGGCTGTCGGGGCAGACTGTTGTGGCAGAGCGGATTTTCCGCCGGCGACTGCTCCAGCAGCAGCTGCTGACCCCAAAGCTCCACTGCCCGGGCGCGGTTGTGGTCGGCTCGCTCCGGCAGATGATGGTGGGGCTCCCGACCCAGCTCCTGATCCTGATGCTGCTGCTCCTCCTCCTGCTGATCCTGCGGCTGTGCCTGGCGGGGACGTGATGCCCGCTGTCGCCGCTGCCAGCGGCGGTGGCGATCTGTTGTAGTCCGTGGCCACTCGCTGGGGAGCAACTGGCGCCTGGTACTGCTGCGGCTGGGACTGAGGCTGAACGGCAGCGGTGGTTGCCGGCGAGGCATCATACTGGTATCCAGACTGCCCGTAGTCAGCTGCTCCGTAATCGTAGCCTCCGCCGGCATCGCCGTAGTCATATTGCTGGCCCTCGTACTGCTGCTGGGCAT